>NC_050577.1:112292754-112625960 GCF_011100635.1 Trichosurus vulpecula
CCTAAACAACCTCCTTTTTTCGAAATAATTTCATTACTTCAAAAAAGCATTGTTATACTTTTCTTTGATTCATCCTAATAAAAATCCCAAGCAATCCCTTCTGAGGGGTGTGGATGGTGATTGGGGGAAGGGAGAGAACAAGCATTTATTAAGCACCTACTGCATACCACACCCAGTACACCCAGCTTTACAAAGATTATCTCATTCGATCCTCGAAGTACATTCCTGGAAAAAGGTTCAGAAGTCACTTAGTAGCAAGGTTTCTGCTTTAGCTCTGCTAGTACCAGTATTTTCTGTTGTATTTCATCAGAATTTTGTTGTCTTCTAATTGTTTGCTTTATATTACTGTCGCTCTTGTGCATATTGCACTTTTGGATCTGCTTTATTTGGATATATTTATGGATCTGCTACATTCAAATTTTCACCCATTTCTCTGATTTGTTTATAGCCATCATTGCTTATAGTGCAGTAATATTCCACTGTGGTCATATACCATATATACCATAATCTATTTAGCCATTCCTCAATTCTTGAGCACGTGTTCTATTTTTAGTTTTTGTTATTAAAATCACCTCCCTCATTTTTTTTCAAGTCTTTTTCAGATCCTACTCAAGGCTTCCAGACACGGTGATCCTAAAATTGCCCAAATATAACAGACTCTTAGCGATGAGGGTGTGGTGATCTCTCCAGAAATCTTCAAAAATAGGATTGATTGTTAAGTATCTGTAAAATACTCATAAAAAATTTTAAAATGAACATATTAACTGAAGACAAGGTGTTCTTTAGGTAGCTAATATTAGAGAAAATAAGAGAGGTGGAAGGGAATTGCATTTAAACTCTGAAATTGTGTTTCATCTGAAGTTGTTCAGTTGTTTCACTTGTGTCTCGACCCCATTTGAGGTTTTCTTGGTAAAGATACTGGAGTGATTTATCATTTCCTTTTCCAGCTCATTTTACAGATAAGGAAACTGAGGCAAATAGTGACTGGTCCAGGATCACACAGCCAGGAAGTGTCTGAAGCCAGATTTGAGTTCAGGAAGATGGGTCTTCCTGACTCCAGGCCCTGCACTCTATCCACTGTGCCACCTAGCTGCCCTTCATATGATATTCAATACTGTAAACATTAAAAAAGATTAATAATAACGATTACATGAACAGAAAACACTACATGACATGGTAAATTATTAGCAAATTTCACATAGGCTTGGCCGATACAGAACTAGGTTGAAGACAGACAGTTGATACAAATAAAGACTTAAGTAGAATTAAGGAAAGTGGGTTTCCTTTTGATTGAAGAAATGATGGCTAGGAAATCACTTGTTAGAGAGTTGAATCAGTGATTTGGGATCAGATGCAGTTTGGATTAGTGACTTCTGATATCACCTCTGACATTCTGTCAGAGTCCTGTGACCCCACAGAGAAAATAAAGAGCATAAAAGAAGTTCGGAAGTAGAATACTGAGCAAGGTAGAATAAAATTCAACTTGGATAAGTTTAAATGACATATCCACACATACCAAGACACTAATCCTACCTCATCCAATGGTGTAAAAGAAAAAAAAATGGGGGCAAACAATTAAGGACAATGATGGATAGCAAAGAAATATTCCCTCACTGGTCTATTAACTTCCTTGATGTGCCTAAAGGACATCATTTAGTTTATAAATTTTTTTATAGGAGCTGTGATTTCATTGGTGTAGGAAACTTCCAAAGAGGAAATGCCTTCTAACAGTAAAGATTAGCTCCTGTATGTACATTTTGTAGCCTTAGAGAACTGCCTGGAATACTGAGAGCTCAGTTATTTGCCCCCAGTCAAAGGTTGGACTTGAACCCCAATTTTTCTAACTCT
The DNA here is from genome assembly GCF_011100635.1 of Trichosurus vulpecula. Classification (NCBI taxonomy): domain Eukaryota; kingdom Metazoa; phylum Chordata; class Mammalia; order Diprotodontia; family Phalangeridae; genus Trichosurus; species Trichosurus vulpecula. Next base: position 112,294,603 of record NC_050577.1, read on the forward strand.
GAGGTTGGTTCCCTATTCACTATGCCAAGGTGCCTCTCAGTTTTGAATAAAGATTGTATTTCTGTAGAAAAAAGAATGAATCAGAAGACCCTCTCCATTCTGCTAGCTAAGGGTTATGTATTATCCATTTTAAAAAGCATTAGATTAAATTTAACAAACATTTATTGAGTACCTTCTATATGCAAGATACTGTGTTAGACACTGGGGATACAAATACAAAAATCAATCAATCCCTGCTATCAAGGAGATCATATTTATTGGGTCTAAACATTCTGTTGGCTTTTGCTGGACTTAAGTCCTTTGTTCTTATTTTCATCAACAAGAATATCACCTTGGATGCCATTCTATGAAGAAAGGGAGAACTGGAAGAGCAAATTATAAAAGGGAACCCCAGATAGAATCCTTCCCACCATGTACATGGAAGATCAAACAAGGAGAAAACAAACAAATAAAGAGTGGGGGAAGGGGAAGCACTTTTGTTGGCTATTAAAAGGAACATTTTCTTTGTAAGGGTGACAAAACTCTAAGATGGGCTTGAAATTCCTCTCTGAAAATTAGCAAGAGAATAGATAACACCTGTTCTTGATTATTTCCACCAGGCTTTCCGAACTTTTTTTTTTTTTTGTAGCATGGTCCCTTTCCAGGGTAATGTTTTTCAATGAATAAAATAAAACACATACTACTACACAGGAAACCAATTATATTGAAATACAATTGTCAAAGTAGGAAAAACAAAGTTCATAGACCTCAAGTTAAGAACCTCTGATTTAGACGTTCAGATGATTTCTTAAGTTCCATTCCAGGCTGATTATTCTATAATTCTGTGACTAAGCTGTTCTGTTAAAAGTACAGTTTATTAGATGTTTTAGTCTTTATCAGGATGGCATTTTTGTTTTTAAATATTGATAAACATGTTTATTTCATGAATGGAAGACATGGAGAAGAGACACACAAGATGGGCAGGCACGGATTGGTCATGATCTGTGTCCTGGGGAAAGAACCCATGTCAACGTCACAGATACATTAGAGTCTGGGAGAAATGAAATATTTCATTAATATTTATATGTATTATAATCAATTCATATTTGCATACTTTTATTATTTTTGAAATTAATGTACACTATAAACCCCTCTCCCCCAGTTTTGGAAGTAGCTAAGGAATAATGACATAAAAATGATGATCCTAATCTCAATTTGCTCTTTCTGATCCCTTCCCTTCTATATCAGCATTTCCTTGCTTGCTCAATTACAGTTTTGACGCTTCTCCTCCAATTCAGAGAGCAACAGTATTTAGAACTGGAAAGGTCCTATGAAATGGCTAATTATATCACAGGTAAGACAAAACTTACTTGTTATGATCTAGCAGGAGGAGGCTCTGAGTACTTTTCTATTTTAATGATACATTCCTTTGAGTAGTACAGTAAATAATTATTGTGCATCTATAATATGCCAGAAAAATAGAACTCTGAGAGGACAACAATTTTTGCATTATTAAGATGGATGGTTCCTTTTTTAATCTGACTTTATAGAGGGTTGTTGGCAATCTCTTTAGCAAAGCTATCATTGCCTGTGGGTGTCACTGATAGGACAAAGACAGAAGCAATGAAGGAAAGAAGGGAGAGGAAAATGGAACCAGAAAAGAGGAAAGAGAAAAGAGGATTTGAGTTTATTAAGTATTGCTGAGTCCTCTCTTTGAGCAAAGCAAGGTGCTAGGCCTTGAGTAGGATAAATAGATAAATAAGACACAATGCTTGTTCTCGATGGGGTTTGTAGTACTGTAAAAAGATGTACCTACCTACCTACATTTTGACCATGTCTCATTTTCCCAAATAGAGTTTAAGCTCCTGGAGGAAAAGGAGACATTCATATACATATGCAATAAAAGAGAGTCAGTGTAAAAGTCAGAAAGATCTGGATTCAAGTTCTGATCCTGACTCCTCCCCGAGATCTCAAACTAGATATTTAATTTCACAGTGCCCCCAGGCAACTTTCTAAGGTCCTAAGTTGCTAACCTACATTTGCTCTAATTGGTAGAGGAACTATCCTCGAGGGCATTCCCTCCACCAACAAAAGCACAGATTTGGAGAAAAAAAAGGAGTGTGAAAATGCATAAATTATAAAGTGCCAAGAGAATCCCAAGTAGAGAAAGTGAGCTTTTGGCCAGGGAAATCAGTGAAGGAAAGTTGAAAGAAAGGACTGGTCTTCCGGCTCCCTCCCCCCCCCCCCCCCCCCCCCCCCCGGCACTTGATTAAAAGTATTTGTCAAATTGATGTAGAGTGGGCAGTAGGATTTCACTTAGTGAAGTCGTCACTGGTACATTCCTCTTTACTGATCGGAGGGAAATAGGTCGAATGCTAAAGGAGGATGTTCTTTCAACACGATACTACTCACTTTGTGGTAGTTAAGGAATTGGTACTTTTAACCACTAATCACACACAACTTTAGCATATATACTTAAAAAAAACACTTTCAAAGTACTTTCCAAACATTGCATCAGTCAACAAGTATTTACTGTGCATCTACTAATTATATCTTACATTTCGTATACCTTCTTACGGAAGCTCTTTTCAACTTTTCAAAAACTTTTTCTCATTTATTCTTATAACGATGGTAATACTCTCCTTTTGAAGGATGTAAATTGACAAGCAGTTTACCCATCGCTAAAGAGAAGGAGTGGGATTAAATTATCTCTAATATCTCTTCTATCTCCTAAATTCTATAATTCTGTGGCTCTTTTTAGTCGGGAACGGAGGGAAAAAAAAAAAACGCCAGACAGTTTCAGCCTTCGCGGAGCTGTCAAAGTAGCGTCACTTCTATTTACAGAAGGGGGAGCCTGAGAGAGCCAGGCAAGAGCTGCCTAGGCGGAAGCTGATTTGGAACTTGAAACTATTGCTTTACCGCGGACCCGTATCTCGTGTCACAAGGGCAAGCAAGCAGAAGAGACTGCTGAACCTTCGTTTTAGGGTGCTGGGAGTCACAAACGGTAGGGGCGTATGAACTGGACGCTTTTGGAGTCATGAGGACTTTTACGAGGCTAGCCATTTTTGCAGCTTCCTGGGCAGGTTGGGGGAGAGGGGAAAAGATGAGCAAAAGAGCCGAGCGGCAATAGTTTGAACAGAAGCACGGTCTGGTCGTCGGAGGGTCCGCCACCCCACCCTTGGCAAAGTGAGCTCTCCTGTGCTTGCACGTCAACTCATACATTTCTGCATGTGCAGCTAGTTTTTCTTGTAAGCTCCGGAAGAAACCGAACGAGAACATTTTGTATTTTGTCACTATCGCTAAAAATGAGGAAACGTTGACAATAGCTTAAGTGTAAAGGGGAAGACAGATCTTTTAACTGTTACTACTATATATTCACCCACGCTCCGTGAGCATCAACTCAGCTCTAGTGGTAATCCTGCTCAGCTGGGACCTGGCATCATAGATCACCCCTAGTGCTCGATTTTTAATGTTAGCTTCTCATTCGGTCCCGGTTTCCCCCGTCATCCCATTTTCTGGGGTAAACGAGCGGGGGAGGCTCTCTCTTCTCCCAGTCTCGACAACTTGCTCCGTGATGCCACGGGCAACCCGAATCGCTGCATTTCAGCAAACAGAGGGAAAAAACACAGCAGTAACGAAAAACCACAATCAAATGACACCGGAGCGCTACACGCTCGCGGAGAGGGTAGGGAAGGGCCAGGGCAGTCAGCAGTTTAGGAAGCCACGTGAGATCTGCCCACCGCTCCACCCGCTCTCCCTCCGAAGAAGGAAAAGGAGAGAGGGAGGGGAACTTCAATTCCCGGCTTGCAACTGGGCGGTTGCTCCCGAAGCACTACAAGTCCCAGCGTGCAGCGAGACGAGTCTGAGCCACCTCGTTCTCCTCCCGCGGTTCCCCCCTCCCCCCCCCTTCCCGGCTGGGTCTGTGTGCGCCTGCGCAAGAGAGGCCGGAGCAGTCTTACCCTAATGTAAGATGGTGGCCCGTCCGGCTGTGGAACCCACGGAAAGCCGAGAGTCCCCCTCTCAGCCATAAAGGTCGGACTTGGAGGAGCCATCCAGCCCGGTCCCGACGAGGCCTCCCCCGGCAGCCGCTCAGCAGTCGCTTGCGAGGACGCGCCAGCCCGTGGGCTCGGGAGGAGGAGAAAGCGAGGTGCGGAAGGCGGGTGGGTGTCTGCGGGGCTGGGCTTAGGGGGAGCCGGAGGCTGGCCGGCTACGAGAGCGCGGAGGCTTCGCGGGGATTGTGCAGGCCGCACCGCCCCCCCACCCCCCAACACATACCCCACCCCCTGCCTCTTCTTCACCCTCCTCCTCCTCGTCTTCCTCCTCCTCCTCCTTCTCTTCCTCCCTCTTCGGTTCAGCAGCCGCCACCAGGAAAAGGGAGCGAGGCGGCGGCAGTAGCGGCGGCAGCAGCAGCAGGAGCAGCAGCAAGAGGAGGAGGCTGGGGCAAGCTGGAGCCTCCTTAGAAAGCCTTTTCCATGGGGGAGCCTGTGTAGCTCCTCCCTCCCCCCTCTTTCTCCCCCGCTTTCTTTTTGGGACAGAAGACTAGGGGCTGATACTGCATGTTTCCCCAAACTCCCTATGCCTTTGGTCTCAGCCCTTCCCCAGAGCCCTCGCGCCCCCATCCCTGTAACTAACATCACCTTCACTCTCACTCCTATTGCTTGCTGAACGTTAATTCCACGGCCAGGGCTGCTACTTGTTATCTGCCCCACTGCCATCACTCCAGACGTGGACCCCTTAGCCCTTCTGACGCCCTGGAGCTGCTGCTTTCAGCCAACACACTGGTACACCTGCCCCGGGATAACTACTGCTGCTGCCCATTTACAACTTATCCTGGCCCATGCTACCCTTTAAGCACTTATTTTAATTTAGTCCCTTAACTATATTAAAGCTGCTGTTTATTCCCCTCCCCCACCTCTTTTCCCCATAACCCCGGCTGCTCTTATATCCCCCTATTTCTTTAGTCAGAGTCTTTAAATCTTTAGTTTCTGAAGGGATGATGCCCCGTGTTTGGCCATGCTTACTGGGACTTTTAGAGAGTAAAAGAACTGGGGATTTGAATGACAGTGTAAGCAAGAAATACCACTTTGGGAAATTTTAAGCAGATTGCTCAAATTTTAACTGTAGTAAAGCAGTCTTTTCATTTTACTTTCAACTATCCATGTGTGCATTAGCTGCTTTTACCAGTCTCTGACAAATCTTTTCCTTTTAGACTGCTATCCTGTGTAGGGTGCTTCTGATTTGCCTCTCCTTCAGCCACTTGGTATATCCTCAGATTATGTAAATTATTCATAATATTACCCTAAATGATACAAAGAAGGTAGCTCTGGCACACACATGCATTACAAAGCTAAATATAAATGATTTTTGGATTACTACTTTGGATTTTTCCATGCTTCTGATCCCTTCCATAATTGACAGCTGACTAGGTGACTGGATGTCTGGAAATATGGCTTAACTTGTCACTTATCTAGTTCATTTAGGATTTTGTTGGAAATTTTCTCTGTAGTTAAGATTAGATTTGGTTAGTAGTTGTATTTTGGGGGGAATTAATAGTGAGTCTTTCTGTTTTAACTTCCAATATGGCAGTTACCTGAACAGAATACTTTTTCTTGAAAAATCTGACAGAGATTTGTTTATTTTGTTTGTTTTTAACCTGACAGTGGGGCTAGGTTAAGAGAAAAGATAAAACTATCCATGCATGGTGCTGGTGACACTGTCAGTGAAACTGACTTAGTGAAAAGGACAGATAGATTGGAGGGAGTGTGGTTAGTTTCTGTAGAAGTGTTTTTAGAAAGACAAAAATGGAAAGTAAAAAATAATATAAGGAATTTGCATTTTAGATGAGTTTGCTGTAATCATACAGAATTAACAGAAAAGCAAATTAGTCTGTGATGTGATTTTTTTATATTTAAGCAGTATCCTTAGGAAATAGGTTGGAAGGTGTGATGTCCATCTGTTAGTATATCTTTTACTTTTCACAAACAAAAACCTAGTAAGTTTGGTTCACATCCAAATCTCTGTGTGATATTGGTGTGAATTTTATTTTAAAAGGTAGACCCTGATAACCCTGTATTCATCACAATATTCTGAGCTCTGGCATTTGTGGCAAAAAGTGAAGTCAAAAGTTAGACTAGCTAATCTTTTCCTTAACCTCTTTTTTCTTTTCAGCCTCTCAGGCTCCTAATTTGTCTCCACCCTCTATCATTAAATTACTGATGAAAGTTAATGGAGAAACTATTATATCCTGCATTTTCCTTGAAATAATGATTAGTTTTGAGATAGGGTTGTGATAATAAAATTGATCATCAGTATTGAAAGTCAAGCATCAGGGTTATACCTGATAGTGTAATGGAAAGCTTTCCAGTTCATAAACAAACCTTATACTCCGAGAGGTTTAAAAATGTCAGTAAAGCTTGACCGAAATGCAAGTAGTTTCTTCTAGGAGAATATTACTTTTGCATGGCAAAAGGTACGCAGTAATTTGGCCATTTTCTTTCTTTTTACTTTGGAGGGGAGAAGGCAAGGCAGTTGGGGTTAAGTGACTTGCTCAAGGTCACGAAGCCAGTAAGTGTCAAGTGTCTGAGATGAACTTGGGTCCTTCTGACTCCAGGGCTCTATTCACTCTGCCACCTAGCTGCCCCCGCCATTTTCTTCTTAAAGGCTTTTCTCTTTGATTCTCCATTAAATATATTCTTTAAGAATTCAATGATAAATTATCTTCCCTTCACTTTGTTTTTCTTGCCTATAAATATACACATTCTTAGCTTTAGCATTCTACATTTAATGTGAGTTTCTTTTGGATAGCTAAGGACTGTAATATCTCATTTTGTTTGGGAATAGTAATTGGATTTCTAAAACATTGTCATATAGTTTATTTTCAGGCATTACAGCTTCATATTTGTCATGGTTTTCTTTGAACACTTGGGGCATGTCCTGTCAGTGCAGGAATTCTTACTAGTTCTGTCCTTGAGATAAATAGATTATTTCAAAAGAAAGTTGTGTGATAAACATAAATAATTTGAAGTAGGGCTGTTAAAAAATTTAGGTTTCCATACTGCCTCCAACTAAAACTTCTAGCTTTGGAGGTTGAGACAAATACAGTTTCATAGTGGAACTTAAAGGAAAATGATATTGCTTCCTTATATCCTTCAATTTCTGAACGACATAAACCAAATTAGAGTGTTTGTACTGGTGGTAACATGCAAGCATTTTTGCATAAAAGAAATAAGTTATTGCTTAATAGTGAACTACCTGAAGGGAAAATTTTGATACAAAAATAATCTTACAAATCCTTATTGGTAGTGGATAGCTTCTTAGTACTGATACAGGTAATAAAGTTTAAAGGCCTTCCCCCGCCCTCCCCCCCTTGACAGTTTTAAAAGAATGAGAAGCATCATTGTGTAATGGATAGAGCATCAAGTAATGGAAAAGAGTCCTGAACTCAGTCCGGAGGCACTCACTGGGTTTATAACCTTTTGACACTAGTTATATGATCACTTAAATTTCTCAAGCCCAGCTTCTTCATCTTTAATCTGGTGCTGATACCTCCTGTAGTGCCTGCCCTCCCCCTCCCCCCCCAGAGTTGTGGTGAGGCTCAAATGAGAAAATATAAATAAAGTGGTTTCCAAACATGTTTTTTCGAATGCAGTTTTATGTGGCTATGTTTGTTGCACTGATTTAAAGTTCCTGAAACTCATTTTCCTAATTTTAAAAAAGAGACCATTAGGTTAAGGTTGTTTTTTTTTTTTCACACGCCAAAAACTTGACTTCTGACTCTGAATAAGATTCAATTAGCTTTTATCAGTAAATAATGCCTTTTTGACTTTTTGGGAGGAAAGTGACAGGATCCAACTTCGGTGATTAAAGATCAATGAATTGGATTACATGGATATTTCTTTTCATTAAACATCATAACTAAAATGCACTATGTAATTTTCCCAAAGGATTTCATCTTCTAGAATAAGATTCAAGTACTTTTTACCATACAGGAAGAACATGTACTGGAAAAAGCTTAGTTAACATTCTAAAATTGTAAAAATTATGAGAGCCCAGTAATGTTTGGAAAAATTTGTGTGCAAATCCCCATTTTGATTTTTTTAAGGCTTAGTAATGCGTTTGATTCTTCATCTTCACATAAAAAATTATGATGGTGGAGCTTTATCTTCTGTTTAATTTTTCTTTTCTTTTAATTTGTAAAAAATGCAAAAAAATTGTAAAAGCCGCAAATATGTTACTTTTAAGCATGTTGGTTTATGTAGAAATTTCATTGGCTTCTAAAAAAAGCTTTGTTCAAAACTTTAAGGCCTTTAATTTTGTTACATGTGCACTTTTTGATGGTTTCTTACAAAATGATGAAATGATGTTAATTTTTGCAATTGTAGAAGATTGAAACAGATCGTGACAGACAGTCCTTTTTCACAGTGTTTTGGAGGGAGCAGGGAGAAGAGGTTCAAAATGGAAATCATAAAAGAAATGTGGTTTAAACACTGTAGTACTGCTTGTAGGAACTTTTCCTATGGGAGAATCATCTGTCACTGGTGAATCTTTTTGCAATTCGAAAAAGAAAAGCCCTGTTAGTTGACTTGGTAAGAAAACTTGACTTTGGGGCAAGGGGATTATATATCTTTTGAGCATCAGTTTAGAACTATTTGTGTGGGCAGCTTACTTTTGAAGGTTACTTTATGGTCATTAGGTTGCTATTTTTCCTTTTTTAGAAAGAAAATTTGATACCTTATGGAATTCATATTTTAAGTGCGTTAGATGACTTGTGGTGATGGTGTTTTATATCTTCTGTATCTCATATTGATGAGAGCGAGGCCTTGCTTTTTTACACATATAGTAATAATTTGGAAGCAAATCTTTTCTTTAGCAATGATAGCTCTTCTTAAGCTTCCTGAGGGCAAGGATAGGTTATTTTTGTCTTTGCGGGCTCATTGTATAGCATTGCGCCTGGCATATAGTTGGGCACTTAATAAATGCTTGTTGATCTTGAGTATTTAGAAAAAGGTGGACTGAGAAGGAAAACAGAATAGTTAAACTTTTCTTATTGACTCTTGTATTCAATTTTGAAATGAAAAAAAGTTATTTTCTATTAAGAAAAAGCAAAAAGTAATGAGATTAAAATTATATATGTATATATATAATATATATATGTATATATAATATATATATATGTGTGTATATATATATGTGTGTGTGTATATATATATATGTGTGTGTGTGTGTGTGTGTGTATATATATATATATCTTACCTGAATCAGAAGATAGAAGTATGTTGGGCTGCTGCTTTTGGCAGAGTAGAAAGTAATTTTTTGAAGAAAGTAGTCATCAAGTTTTGTAAAACAACTATTAACTGAAACATCAAAAGGGTGGAGTATTTCCTTAGCTGCAACAAGTAGACACTTTGCCTTTGTGCCAAATATCTGAACTTTCTTAAGAGTTTTTTTTTTTTTTTTAGTTCTTGGAATAAAAAGAAATGCCAGTTTGGGGTATTTGCAGTACTGAGCCTTCACTCTTTGTACTGTTGAGTGACCTTAGTGGCATCATTACGTGGATTCCTGGCCACTATCTGATTTATCAGTTCCACTTTTTCCTTTCTCCTTTACTTTCTACCAGTTGAGTTTTGATTTCTTACAAGTTTGATTCTAACAATAATTAAGGAGCCTGTAATAAATGAAAATGATGAGATGTTCAGTCAGTAAGCAAGCTTTTATTAAGTGCTTTCTGACTTTCAGGTATTGTGCTAAGCTGTTTCAGGTACTGTGCTGGGAATCAAAGAAAGGCCAAAGATGGTCTTTGCCCTTGGGAAGCTCACAATCTACTGAGGGAGACAGCAAGCAACAACTATGTACAAACAAGCCATATATAGGATACTCAGGAGAGGTATTAGAATTAAGAGGGATTGGGGAAGGCACCCTCTACAAGGTGAGATTTTAGCTGGAACTTGAAGGAAGCCAGGGACACCAGGAGGCAAAGATGAGGAGGGCGAATTCCAGGCATGGGAGGCAGCCCGAGAAAATTCGTGGAGCTGAGAGATAGTCACATTAATGGAACATCAAGGAGGCATGTCACCAGGTCTCAGAGTATCTGATGTAGTGGGGTCTATGAGGCATAAAAAGATTGGAAAGGTAGTTGTGGGAGGCTGGGTTATGAAGGGTTTTGAACACCAAACAGAAGATTTTTGTATTTGATCCTGGAAGTGATAGAGAGCACTAGAGTTTGAGTTTGGGAGTGGTAAAGCAGCAAGATATGGTGGAAAGAAATCTGGATTTAGTCTGGGGTCTTAGGTTCAAATTCCTGCTCTGTGACTTACTACCTGTATGGCCTTGGGCAAATCATTTAGCCTCTTAAGGCTTCAATTTCTTCCTTTGAAAATTAGAGGGTTTCACAACCTGATCTGTTAGGTCCCTTCAAAAGCTATAATCCTATGAAACTACTTTTGGTAGTGACACTTTTTCTGCCACCTGCATTTTGATTTTTCTGCGTCTTTAACACAATGCCTTTTGCTAATTTTTAGCTGAGGCTAAAATTGGGCTACCACACCACCATGTACTCTGAAAAAAAATTCCAGGAAACTTATACACAAGGGCTAAGGTATTCATTCAGAATGAATGTATTGCAAACTATTTTTGATTTTCATCCTTGATTGTGAAGTAAAGAGACTTTTTCTGAGACTTGTGACATTGAACTTTCATCATGGGTAACTAACAGATGGAAAGGGAATGTTAAGGAATCTAGTGAGAGTCTTCTAGTCAGTTGGGTGGATCCTTTGTGGAGGATTTACTGGGTGATATAGATAAGAATAGCACAGAATAAGAGGGCAAGGGGTAGTTTCTCATTTACTTTGGGAGGGAGTTACTTGTATTGATGGGATCAGAGATCCATTGAAGTAATATTAACAATCAGAGTCAGTACTTTATTGAGCACCGATTGTGTTTTGTAAGATGCTGAGGGGGTTGCAGAAGTTTTATATAAAACAGCCTATGATCCAGTTGAGAAGACTTTTTAATACATAAAACAGGAAAATACAAGTGACTCTTTACTCTGCATTTTTAGCCCACAGAGTGTAGTAGAGGCTCAGAAAGCAGGAGAATAGTGTGGTCTATGGCTTCCTGGTGAGTGTGGAACTTGAAGAATGGAGAGGATTTAGATATTAAAGCCATCCCAAGCCTGGGGAGTTCTAGCATGAGCAAATGCCTATAAGCATGGTGTGAGTAGATGGATAGTAAGAGACTTGTTGACTAGAATGGAAAATTGGTTTGGAGGAGTTGTGGAAAACTTTGTGAAGCAAAATTAGGCTAGATCATAGAGAGTTATCACATCCAATTAAATTCCTCATTAAGTCCCCTCTATGTGGAAGGCACTGTTTTGGGTGTGGGGAGTACAAAGGCAAATATGAAATAGCCCATTCCTGCCATCAGAGTATTGGCATTCTGCTTGGTGTTGGTGTGGTATAAGATGCATGATTACGATGCAGGTATAAATATAAAGTTATTTAAGAGTGAAAGGATGCTAAATTGAGAATCAGGAAGGTTTCATCAAGGAGGTAGTACTTGAGGTGAGCCTTGGAAGAAGATAAGAAATTTTAGGCTTGGAGATGAGGAGAGACAGCATATGTTCTCCTTGAGAGATGAAACCTTATTTGAATTCATGAAGGTAGGAGATGGAATTTCAAGTTTTCTGGAAGGGTTAGTAGTCCAATTGGGGTGGAATTTGAGTTCTTGAAAGGAAATAATATGAAATGTTAGATTGGTACCAGATGACAAAGGGCCTTAAGAGCCAGGCTGAGCAATTTATTATAAGGACCACGGAAAACTATTGAAAGTTTTTGAGCAAGAGAATATGATCAGACCTATGACAAGATTATTTCAGCTACTCTTTGAAGGATGGACTAGTGAAGGAAGATATGGGAAACAAGAAAATCAGTTTTGGGCTGGTGCAAGTCTAGGTGAAGGCTGATGAAGGCCCAAGCTAGGGCAATGGCTGTTTGAGTGAAGAAAGGGTAGATAGACGTTGTAGAGGTGGAACTCATAGTACTTGATGGCTTGCTCTTCAGGGAAAGAGTAGTAGCAGCAGCAGCATCTGACATTCACATAGCACTTTAAGGTTTGAAACAATATCACATTTGAACCTCCCACTAAGCCTGTGATGTAGGTGCCAACATTGTCCCAGTTTTCCAGATGAGGAAACTTTGGTGGAGAGAAGTGACTTGCCCAGGGTTATACAGCTAGCAAGGGTTGGATGTGGAATCTCAACCTAGATCTTCCTGATCCCAAGTCCAGCACTCTATCTCCCCTATTCTGTATAGCTTGAGAAGATAAAAGGGAAGAATCAAGAGTGACTGAAGTTATGAATCTTGTTGACTAGACAGATGGTTGCAGAAGTAGAGAGGAGTTTGGAGATGGGCAAAGTTCAAGGGGAGAAGATAATAAGTTTGAAAGGTTAAAGGGGTAGCCATATGGAAATATCCGGCATTGCTCTTGGTGATAGAATACTGGATTTAAGATGGAAGATTAGGTTGAGAATTTTGGGAGTTAATTGCATGGAGATAGTTAACAGGAACAGAGGAGGGAACGCTCTAGGGATAGGGTTTAGAGTGACTGGGAGAAGGCTGAGGATGGAGACTTAGAGAACACCCAGATTTAACTAAATGTGAAGGGCTTAGACATACTTAAGGAGATTGAGAAGGAATTATCAGACAGGTAGGAAAACCAGGAGAAAGCAGTGTCATGAAAGCCAGGGAGGAGAGGATATCTAGGAAGACATGTCTAATTCAAAAACTATAGAGGTTTGGGAGATATGCACTGAGAAAAGGCCATTGGATATAGCAGCTAAGATCCTTTAACACCTACAGCTAGGTGGTATAATGGCAAATCACTCCAGTATCTTTGCCAGGAAAACCCCAAATGAAGTCATAGAGTCAGACAAGACCACCTGCCTACCTCTTTCTTAATTCTATAGCCCTACTGAAACCACTCTCAAAAGGTTATAAAGAAGTAGAGGGAGAGAGAGTAGATAACACTAAGATGTTGACAGTGAAAAGGAGAGTTATTAGGATGTTAGTTTAAGTTCATGGCAGATTCAAGTGAATGTTTTTTTCTTTTAAAGAATGAGAGACATTTGGACATGAATTGTAGAATTAAGTAAAGCCAGTATTTGGGGAGACATTCAATATGAGATTGTGCAGCTAGCTAAGTGATGCAGTAGATAGAGTACTAGGCCTGGAATCAGGAAGACCTGAGTTGGAGTCCAGCCTTGGACACTTACTTAGCTGTGTGACCCTGGGCAAGTCATTTAACCTGTTTGCCTCAGTTCCTCATCTGTAAAATGAGAGAAGGAAATGGCAAACCATTACATTATCTCTTCCAAGAAAATCCCAAATAGGGTCGTGAAGAATCAGACATGACTAAAAAAAGACTGAACAATAACAAGTCAACTTGAGAGAAAAGAGATAAGTGAGCAGGCAAATTCTGGGAGGAGAAAGTAGGAGTTGCCATTCGATATGATAATATAAAATATTTGATATGACAATAGTGAGCCATCACAAGTTATTGAGCAGGAGGAGTGCCATGATGACATTAATAAAAAGGTTAATCTGGTGACCTATGTGAGGGATTCCCTTATTTGGTGAAGTTCTCTAAATTCGTTCTCTCTCTCTCTCTTTGGTGAATGACATTGTGTTAATTGCATCAAGTTTGGGAACATTGCAGGACCTACTAAATAAGTAAGATTAATCCATGGTAATTCAGAGTTGGGCCTAATTAACCACACAGGAGAAACAAGTAGATGAAGAATTCCTGTTGTCTAGATTATGATATGCTGTTGAGTAGGTAACCAGTAGAAGATGTCTATTGGGGGGTACAAATGCACAATGAGTTGGGCTCAGGATCAAAAAGGAAAGCAGGCAAGATTGTCTTTGGGAAATCGCAGGCTCTGAAAGAGAGGTCCATCTTTTTAACAACAATGGTTTCCCATCAATGTTGAATCTAGGCTTTGAATCTTGGCATCTCAGTCTTCAAAGCACTGAACAAGATCACTCAAAGGTCGGTGGAGAGGTGCATGGTGGATAGGCACAATCTTCAACATTTGTTTTGGAGTCTTTATTTCTGATTTCTTCAGTGTAGGGAACTCCCATCTTGTAAACTCTTTCCACTAAAGCAGCCTGGCAACTTTGATATGTGCCAGAAGCAGTCTTTAGCCCGGTTCTTCCTGATAGGCAGTGTGGTACAATGGATACGTTACATCACACCATCCCTTGGGAACTTGCTCTGGAAAAATGGAAAAGCAAAAGTTCTCAACATGTCTGGGGACCCTTAGGGTTCCCCAAGATCCTTCCAGGGGGTCCTCAAGGTCAAAACTATTTTCATAAATAGCATTAAGGTACTATTAATTCTCATAAATTAAATATAGATATAACCCACGTAAAAAAAGAAAGTTCTTTAGGGGATCCTCAGTAATTTTTATCGTAAAAGGGATCCTGAGACCAAAAGTATTTAGAACTGCTGGAGTAAAATATGCCATCAGAGAAAATTTTTTGTAGAAAAAGAATGCTGGTTGGTCTCATAAGGACTTCAAGGGGTAACTGATTGTTCGTGTGCTGCATTGGTATCCATACAGTGTCAAGATCTGAATAAAGGTCTCTAGTATGTTAAGTGAACCCCCTTTGGTCAACTTAAGGGAAGACATGGCAAGAGTTGTCCAAGATGGGCAGGCATGGATGGGCTGCAATCAGTGTGGTTGGAGAGAATGCCCATACTGATGGAATCTCATATCCCCGTGTATGGGATGGACTACAGGCATGAGGACAAGCTAAGAAACTATTGCCATGGTACAGATGTGATATACTCAGCACTGGACTAGGGCAAGGACAATAATGGTGACCATGAAGGGATGAATTTGAGACGCTTGGAAGAAATCCTGAGAGGTGACTCTGAGGCTGCTGTGGAATGAAAAACTTGGGTTTGAATGTTGCCACGTTTATTAGCTCTGTACATCACTTAGCTTCTCAGACTCTTGTTTCCTTCTATAAAATAGGCATGTAGTACTGTAATATAGTATTATCTGTATTGTAGGTCTGTAGTACCTCATAATGGTGGTGGTGAGGATCAAGTGAAATGTAAGTAAGGCATACTTTCAAAATACCGTGGAAAGGTTAGTACTGTTATAGAATTTACTGATTGGTTGGATCTAAGGAGTGAAAGAGAAGACAGAAGTCAAGCCTACGGGACTGGAGAAGTGGAAGAGATTCATTTTTGCTAGCAAGTTGTTAGAAAGGAAATGATACATGATTGCTCAATTTACAATCACAAAAAATTCCAGTAGAAAAGATTAATAAGTATTATAAAAATTTTAATTTTATTCTTTTGGGGATAGATGTGTGGAAATTTGAAAAGGAAAGAAGCAGGATAAAATCATGGTTTACTTACTGCTTTACGTATGTGTTAGTTCAAAAGGAGTTAATATTGGGAGACAGTATATTTGAACAGCTTATAGCTAGCTGCATATTATGATATTTCTTAATATTTATATTTAAAATTGGCCCAATTTGTATCTAAAATTGGAGAGAAAATTCCTGGTGAAGTGTAAGACTCAATCTTACTAGCTCCACCTCATTGCTTGAGGGCGTAAGGTTAGGTGAGCAGGAAGAAGGTTGCCAGGGACATGGTGAAATGATAGTTTATTCTTCAATGTAGTTATGCTTTCCACAGGTGCGTGCTTTTTTCTTTTTTAAAAATCTTAAGCACTAACCCATATTAGTTTTGGTTGGATTTTTTGAGCTCTATTTTCTTTGAAGTCAGAAAAGCCTTTGCTTTTGTTTCTTTTGTTGACCCTTCATTAAATCAACTTTCTGCATTTATTGTGTAGTTTCAATATATTTGCTCTATTACATTAGTAAATTTATAAACTGTTTAATTTTGTACTTCTATTGACTCTGCTATCTTAAAGCTGAAGAAAAATATTAATGTCGCTAAGTTATTACTTTGTTGAAAGTTATATAGTACAACTCTTTCTTTTTAATATTATGTACGTGAAATTAAGCATGATTTATATTTTTCTTCTAAACATTTAGAACATAAATCTTATGTTTGGAGGAATTCAGAAGAAGGAAAGTAGATGTGGGTGTGGTTTTTAAAAGCTTTATGTTAAATTCATCTTAGTTTTTCCCTAGCAGTTCTTATTTTCTTTTTTTGAAAGTGCTATGAACAGTGTTAGGTAAATAATAACGATTAAAGATATTGTGCAATATAACATTTCATGGAAAACATTTTCTCTTACTCTTGGAGTGTTTGCTATGACCTTCTTGAACCTTTTACCATGACATATCTTTATTTTTTTGCTTATTTATCCAATTTAGATAGGCATTCCAGAGTTTTTTGCAGTGGAAAAAAGCCATCTCATTCTTCTTGCAGAATTGTTTTTCAAAGTGTTTTCAACATTCTAGCTTTGGTTAAAAAGACTGGACTCACATTTTGTGTGTGTGATAATTATTGAGGCAGGAGGGCTATTCCTAAAATAAGCTTAGGATTTCATGATGTTTCATACTGCTTCTTGCACCATTCCTTATAGAGAAAGATCTCATCAGTTCTTCATTATTGTTGTTAGAGGTGAGAAAAAATGAATAGTCTTTAAGTATAGGAGGGCCTCTATGTTTGAGGATTTTATCATGCTTTGGAATAAGTTGTGCTTCTTGTGCCAAGCCAAGCTTTTCCCCCAGGCTTGACTTTTTTTTATTGTTTTGCAAGCAGCTCTGTACCTCACTGAGGCACAGTTGGAAGTGGGGAATGATGGAATAATGTCTTTCCTCCCCTCCCCCAGTTCTGTGTATTTCAGGATTTTTTATGATGAGCTAATTAAAAATAAAGAGGTAAGCCACACACATTCAGAGATTCAAAGATTCGCATGTGTTAATCAGCTTCTTTAAATTGGAAAATCATTTCCTCCCCTCATTCCACTCCTTCCTTTCCCTCCATTGGAACCAATTTCTTTTATATCATGGTCTGAATTACTCAAATCAGACTTATGGATCTTGAGAGCTGGAAGGGACAATGGAGGTTGTTTAGATCAATCGTCTTATTCTGTGTATGAGGAAATTGAGCTCCTTATTAGAGGTTAGGTGACCCGACCAATGGTATATGGTTGTGTCAGAGTTAGAATTTGGAATCTGGGCCTTTGGACTCCATCATATCAAAACCTAGAAGAAATTTGCAGTGTAAGAAGAAGGAAGGAGTAATTTTTGGAGTAGGAGGGCAGGCCTTAGGTGAATTAGAGGTCTGGCAGAAGACAGTGTGACATTATTGTGGGGAGAGGGGTTCCAAAGGGGGTAGGATTGTGCCAAAGAAAAGCTTTGCATGCTTTGCAATTTTCTGAGAGCCCCTGATGGCAGCTTGCTGTGTCACTGAAAATCTTTCTTTCTGATTTTTGGCATATGTGCCTTAATGAGCATTCAGTGGAAAGGACTAATTTAAAAGACTTTATGTGATTAAACATAAAATTTTCAATGGCTGAATTTTCATCTCAAGCCTTGTGAATTCTGGCTATATTTGTTATTACTCCTACCAAGAACATACATTTAAAGTGACCAAAGAACATCTTAAGATGTTTTGGCTTAGGAAATTGGGAAGTTTGGGAAGGCTGCCAACAGTTTCCTCTAAAGAAGTTATTTCCCCATTACATCCTCTCAGTTTAACCTATTTCCTCTCCGGTTAATACGGAGATATCTAAATCTGTAGTTAAAGCTGTTGGACCTAGTATGGTGAAGTGGAAAGAGTGTTGGATACAGAGTTAAAAGACCTGAGTTTAAATGAATGGTCCTGCCATTCGGTCTAAGTCACTCACATCTCCGGCCCTTTTGAGGCTTGGACTAGTTGACTCTGTCATCCTACGATCCTTGACAAGGCCATCTAACCTCTCACCTGATCTTCTCGTCTATGAAATAGGGATAATTAACAGTTGCATCACATACCTTACAGGTTGTTGTGAGAAAAGAACTTTGCAAGCCTTAAACTCAGTGTAGGTACGAGTTATGATGCACCTCTCACTTTTCTCCCTCCTCCTATGTTATTGATGAAGATGTCTCTATGAGGGGTTTTCCAGACTCTGATCTTCCACAACTCGTAGGACTGTGTAATACTTGGTCAACTTTCTTGTTCAGTTATATAGAGTAAAAATTATATATTAATATGGAGTGCAACTCATTAGTTTGTTTATTGGCAAACTTTTCAAGGGAAGTTTTGTTGTTCAGTTGTTTCTGCCTCTTTGTGACCACATTTAGGGTTTTCTTGGTAAAGATATTGAGAGTGGTTTGGGGAAAGCAGGAACTTGCTTAAGCTCTCTCCCAGGTCCCTCCAAACACCTATAAAAAGTGGCTCTGAACAAATTCTAGAGCTGCAGAACCTACAAAATAGCAGAGTGAAGCAGGGCTCCAGCCCAGGAAAGCCTGAATGGTCAGGGGGAAGGGTCTATTGCATGGAGCT
This sequence comes from Trichosurus vulpecula, assembly GCF_011100635.1. Taxonomy (NCBI): domain Eukaryota; kingdom Metazoa; phylum Chordata; class Mammalia; order Diprotodontia; family Phalangeridae; genus Trichosurus; species Trichosurus vulpecula. The sequence continues at coordinate 112,313,056 of NC_050577.1, forward strand.
GGGAGTGGAGTGGAGCATAGCCCAGCTTGGGCCGTGCCAGGACCAACCAGACCAGGAGCCGGGCAGAACCGGCCCTAGCGCCCTGAATCATTGAGCTGTGGCAGTTACCAGGTTTCTCAACCCACAAACGCCAAAGACAACAGAGAAGGTTAGTGGGTAGAACTGCTAGAACAGAGTGAAAGGAGTGCATGGTCAGCCGCAGGGGCATGGAAGTGGTGCAGCTCTGGGACAGCTTCCAGCTGCAGTTGTTTTCGGCCCCAGGCCCACCCTGTGGGAGGAATTAAGCAGTGGATCAGAGGGGGAGTGCAGAGCCTGCTTGGATCTGAGTCGAGGTCCTGGTTGGTGGTTCTTAGGGTAGGAGGAGCTTGGTGTGGCAGAGCTTGCTGTGTAGAAGTAGCTCTGCAAACAGCAGCACAAGGCCCCTAAAGCTTGGAACAAAGTACTCTCTACAAGCAGTCATACCTTTACAAAAAGCTCAAGAGTCAAGTAGTTGACTGGGAACAGGCAGCGAAAATGGACCCAGATTCAGACTCAGACTTTGGAATTTTTTTTTTGGTGACAAAGAAGAGCAAAACATACAGTCAGAAGAAGTCAACAAAGTCAAAGAGCCTACATCAAAAGCCTCCAAGAAAACTATGAATTGGTCTCAAGCCATGGAAGAGCTCAAAAAGGATTTGGAAAAGCAAGTAAGAAAAGTAGAGGAAAAATTGGGAAGAGAAATGAGAATGATGCAAGAAAATCATGAAAAACAAGTCAATGACTTGCTAAAGGAGACCCAAAATAATACTGAAGAAAATAACACCTTAAAAAATAGACTAACTCAAATGGCAAAAGAGCTCCAAAAAGTCAATGAAGAGAAGAATGCCTTCAAAGGCAGAATTAGCCAAATGGAAAAGGAGGTCCAAAAGACCACTGAAGAAAATACTACCTTAAAAATTAGATGGGAGCAAGTGGAAGCTAGTGACTTTATGAGAAATCAAGATATTATAAAACAGAACCAAAGGAATGAAAAAGTGGAAGACAATGTGAAATATCTCATTGGAAAAACCCCTGACCTGGAAAATAGATCCAGGAGAGATAATTTAAAAATTATTGGGCTACCTGAAAGCCACGATCAAAAAAAAGAGCCTAGACACCATCTTTCAAGAAATTATCAAGGAGAACTGCCCTGATATTCTAGAGCCAGAGGGTAAAATAGAAATTGAAAGAATCTACCTATTACCTCTTGAAAAAGATCCCAAAAAGAAAACTCCTAGGAATATTGTCGCCAAATTCCAGAGTTCCCATGTCAAGGAGAAAATACTGCAAGCAGCCAGAAAAAAACAATTTGAGTATTGGGGGAAACATAATCAGGATAATACAAGATCTAGCAGCTTCCACATTAAGGGATCAAAGAGTTTGGAATATGATATTCCAGAGGTCAATGGAGCTAAGATTAAAACCAAGAATCACCTACCCAGCAAAACTGAGTATCATGCTCCAAGGCAAAATACGGATTTTCAATAAAATAGAGGACTTTCAAGCTTTCTCAGTGAAAAGACCAGAGCTGAATAGAAAATTTGACTTTCAAACACAAGAATCAAGAGAAGCATGAAAAAGTAAACAAGAAAGAAAAGTCATAAGGTGGGGGAGTTGAACTGTTTTGTTTCCATTCCTACGTGGAAAGATGATGTGTGTAATTCATGAGACCTTTCTCAGTATTAGGGGAGTTGAAGAGAATATACATATATATAGACAGAGGGCACAGGATGAGTTAAATATGAAGGAATTATATCTAAAAAAATGAAATAAATTTAAGGGGTGAGAGAGGAATATATTGAGAGAAGGAGAAAGGGAGAGATAGAATGGGGTAAATTATCTCACATAAAAGTGGCAAGAAGAAGCAGTTCATTGGAAGGGAAGAGGGGGCAGGTGAGGGGGAATGATTGAATCTTGCTCTCATCGGATTTGACTTGAGGAGGGAATAACACACACTCAATTGGGTATCTTACCCCACATGAAAGTAGGGGGAAGGGGATAAAAAGGGGGGACAGTAGGAGGGAGGGCAGATAGGGGGAAGAAGTAATCAAAAACAAACACTTTTGAAAAGGGACAGGGTCAAGGGAGAAAACTGAATAAAGGGGGACAGAATAGGAGGGAGGGAAATATAGTTAGTCTTTCACAGCATGACTATTTATGGGAGTGTTTTGCGTAAAGATATATGTGTGACCTATGTTGAATTGCTTGCCTTCTTAGGGAGAGTGGTTGGGGAAGGAAGAGGGGAGAGAATTTGGAACTCAAAGTTTTAAAAGCAGATGCTCAAAAAAAAGATTGTTTTTGCATGCAACTGGGAAATAAGATATACAGGCAATGGGGCATCGAAATCTATCTTGACCTACAAGAAAGTAAGGGGAAAAGGGATGGGGGTTAGAGGAAGTGGGGTGACAGAAGGGAGGGCCGACTGGGGAATGGGGCAATCAGAATATATGCCACCTTGGAGTGGGGGGGAGGGTAGAAATGGGGAGAAAATTTGTAACTCAAAATCTTGTGGAAATAAGTGCTGAAAACTAAAAAATATCAAATAAAAAAAAAGAGGAGAGTGGTTTCCTTCTCCAGCTCATTTTATAGATGAAAAAACTGAGGCAAACAGAGTTGAGTGACTTAACTGGGATCACGTAGCTTATAAGTGTCTGAGGTCAGATTTGATGAATTCAGGTCTTCCTGACTCCAGGCCTGGCACCCTACCTGGCCTTCAATAGAGGTTGCCAAATGCATATCTCTTCGTTTTCTGGGGAGTGGAGAGACATTTTAAAGGATTGATTGAATTTGACAGAGGGGAGAAGAAGGCAGGTAGCTAAATATACTGACTACTCTAGGAGTTTCCCAGCTACTTTATTTCAGTGAGGAGTAAGGTATAGCTGAATCAGTTGGCTTTGGAGGTGGTTGGCTATGGGGGCTGAGGGAATGTAAAGAATCAAGCAAAGATGAGACCTGGGTGACAGAAAGCATGGCGGTCTTCAACAGATTGATGTTCCTAACAGAGGTTAGGAAGAGGGGAGAATTTGAGAAAAAGGAAATGAATTTTGTATTGGCTATGTTAAGATTGAGATGAATATGGAACATCTAATTTAGAATATCCAATAGGTAGTTGGTTATTTAGTCTTGTAACTCAAGAGAGAGACTGTATAGATTTGAGTCATCTGCCTAGGGGATGAGCGAGATCTGATGAGATCACCATAAGAATAAAGCAGAGACTCCCAAACTTATTTGGCCTGCCACCCCCTTTAAAAAAAATTACTTCTGGAAATCTACTTTCTTTAACCCTTTAACTGTTTTTTTTTTCTTGAAATTTGTGTCATTTCAAAAAAATATAAAATATATTTTTAAAAAACGATGCATCTTAAATTTAATAATTTATTTTAAATTTTTGGGATTTTTCCTACGTTGAAATTTTGATAACACGTTACTGCATCATATAACCATATAGAATCATATTGTAAACAAGTCATTACACACACATATTCCTGCTGATGCATGCTGGATTTCCCAACAACGCACTACATATTCACCTGCCAATACCTGCTTAAGACCCATCGGTGGACTTGACCACTGATTGGTCATAACTTGTATTTTGTGTGTTTATTTGGAAAATAATGTAATCACTGCAACTTTAACTCTGTTACACAACAGATGAAACATGTACAAATGGTTTTTCAAAATTTTCTTCTTTCCTTATGCTTCCACTGCCCCCTTATTTTTAATCTATGCCCAACAATTGCACCCAAGGCTACTACTGCTCCCCCCCTCCCCATTGTACCAGTGCCCCTCAGGGGATGGTATTGTCCACTTTGGCAACATATGGTGGAGAAAAGGGAAAAAAAAGGATGCAAAACCCTTGTGTTTACCCTACACATAGAGGAACAGGATAAAGATAGTGATTCAGTAAGGAAGAGACTTGAGAAGTATTGGGAAACTGGTAAGAGTCTTTACGTTGAGCAGCCATATAAGAAATCTGGTAAGTTGGGAGGATTCAGGAGGCGAGGAGATGGTCAATAATGTCAGATGCCACAAAGATGCCAAGGAGGTTAAGGATTGGGAAGAGGTCATCTGATCTGGCAATCAAAAAATCATTGGTACCTTTGGGGAGAATAGTTTCAGCTGTGATGGTCAGAAACCAGACTGCAAGGGGAAAGGAATTGGAGGCAAACATGTGGACAAATTTTTCTAAGAGTTTAACTGTAAAGGGTAGGTTACACACTTGTATGCATTATACTTACACAATATCTTTATACTTATACGTATGCGTATATGTGTGTGCATGTACATATGTGTGTATACATACCCATATGTGTATATAATTATATGTGTATATATACATTATATAAAATTATACTTATGTGTATAAATTCTGTATGTCTTAAACAGAACTCATCATATATACATATATATGTGTATGTATGTATATGTATGTGTGTCTATATATAAAAATTATACTTGTATATATAATTTGGTATGTTTTAAACAGAACTCAGTATCTCCCCTTAAACAACCTCTTCATCTCTTACCTTCCCTATTACTGTTGAGGGCAATACCATCCTCCCAGACCCTCAGGCTTGAAAACTGGGAGTCATCCTGGATTCCTCACTCTCTCACTCCCCATATCTAATCTGTTGCCAAGGCTTGTTGATTTCACCTTTGCAACACCTCTCAAATAGGCCTCTTTCTCTCTTCTGGCACTGTTACTAAGCTCTTGTGTAGTTCCCTTATCACCTCATGCCTTGATTATTGCAATAGCCTGCTGGTGAGTCAGCCTACCTCAAGTCTCTCCCCACTCCAGTCCGTTCTCCATTTAGTCACCAAAGTGCTTTTCCTAAAACACCGATTGATCATGTCACTACCCCCTATACTCAGTAAACTTCAGTGGCTTCCTGTGGCCACCAGGAGCAAATACAAAATGCTGTTTGGCATTTAAAGCCTTTCATAACCTAGTTGCTTCTTACTTTTCCAGTCTTTTTAGACTGCCTCACGCATATTCTTGATTGAGTGACGCTGGCCTCCTGGCTTTTCCATGAACAAGACACACTATCTTTAGGCTCCAGGCATTTTCTTTGTCCTTTATGTCTGGCATGCTGTCCCTCCTCTGTCCTGACTACTGATCTCCCAGGCATCCTTTAAGTCCAAACTAAAGTCCCACCTTCTACAGAAAGCTTTCCCTAACCCCCTCTTAATTCCAGTGCTTTCCCTCTTTTAATTATTTCATATTTATCTCGCATCTCTCTTGTTTTGCATTTATTTGTTTGCATGTTGTCTCCCCCATTAGATCATAAACTCCTTGAGGACAGGGACTGTCTTTTGCTTTCTTTTGTATCCCCAGTGCTTAGCACACTGTCTGGCACAGAGTAGGTGCTTAATCTTTATTGAATTGAATTATGAACATGCACACATGTAATAGCATAAGAGGATGGTAGGATCAAGAAAGATATTATTTTGAAAGGAGGGAGAGAGCTGGGTATGTTTGTAGACCCCCAGGAAGGAAACATTAGATAACGAGGAGGAAAAGGATGCTTGCGGGGACATGACACCTGAGGAGATGAAGGGATGGAGTCAAAGGCATGAATAATGGGGTTGATCAAGTTGAGGAATAGGGCTTCCTTTTCCATCAGAGATTGGAGCAAACAAGTAGAGGATAGGGAATGAGGAGTTTTTTTTTTTAATATTTATACTATGTTGATTATCTTTTTTTTAATCTTTGCTTTTTTAAAATTTCATTACACAGCTGGTGACAGCAATACAATGAGACAAAGGTACAAATGGTGTCCACCTTAAATCCTGTGCACTTAACACATTTTTTTCAATAAACATTCCCCATACGTCCCCAATAACAGTGCTATCAATAGCAGTCCTCCCCCATTTAAGGCAGTGCATTGAAATTGTCTTCTACCAGCAAGATGATACTGTATTTTCTCCATTCCTCTTTGACAGAGTTGCTCAGTGCCTGCGTTTTAATTTGGAGCAATAACACTGCCCATCAATGGGTTATTTTGTGGTATTTGTGGATTGTTTTTGTTCAATCATTCAGTTGTGACCAGCTCTTAGTGACCCCGTGGACCACAGCACATCTGGCACTTCTGTCCTCCATTATCTCTCAAAGTCTGTCCAAGTTCACATTCATTGTTTCCATGGTACTATCTATCCATCTCAACCTCTGCCATCCCCTTGTGTGGGGATATATGATACATATCCTTTAGATTTTTTGTGTGTTTTTCTTTCTTTTTTAAAATCCCTCCCACAAAGCCCTCCCCTCTCCTCCAGTGAGCAAACATAAAAAGAAAATACTTAAAGATAAAATAAAGCCTTCCAAACATAGCTACGTGAACAAATCTCCACAGTGGCCATATCTGCAAATGTATGTCTCTTTCTCTGAAGTCAGGAGGACCTGAGTTCAAATGTGACCTCAGACAGTTACTAGCTGTGTGACCCTGTGCAAGTCACTTAACCCCAATTGCCTCCAGATTTTAAATTCATCTCTTCTCTGTCAGGAGAGTGTAGGTGGTTTTTTTTAAATTTAATTTAATTTATTTAATATATTTGGTTTTCAGCATTGATTCAAACAAGAGTTTGAATTTCGAATTTTCTCCCCATTTCTACCCGCCCCCCCCCCCACTCCAAGATGGTGTATATTCTGGTTGCCCTGTTCCCCAGTCAGCCCTCCCTTCTGTCACCCCACTCCTCTCCCATCCCCCTTTGCCTTCTTTTGTAGGGCAAGATAAATTGCCTGTGTATCTAATTTCCTAGTTGCATGCAAAAACTTTTTGTTTTTTTTTGAACATCTGTTTTTAAAACTCTGAGTTCCAAATTCTCTCCCCTCTTCCCTCCCCGCCTACCCTCCCTAAGAAGGCAAGCAATTCAGCATAGGCCACATGCGTATCATTATGTAAAACCCTTCCACAATACTCATATTGTGAAAGATTAACTATGTTTTGCTCTTTCCTAACCTATCCCCCTTTATTGAATTTTCTCCCTTGACCCTGTCCCTTTTTGAAAGTGTTTGTTTTTTATTACTTCCTCCCCCTGTCTGCCCTCCCTTCTATCGTCCCCCCTTTTTTATCTTCTTCTTCCTTCTTTCCTGTGGGGTAAGAGACCCAATTGAGTGTGTATGGTATTCCCTGCTCAGGTCAAATCCGAAGAGAACAAGATTCACTCATTCCTCCTCACCTGCCTTCTCTTCTCTTCCTACAGAACTGCTTTTTCTTGCCACTTTTATGCGAGATAATTTACCCCATTCCATCTCTCCCTTTCTCCCTCTCTCAGTATATTCCTCTCTTATCCCTTAATTAAATTTTATTTTTTTAGATATCATCCCTTCATATTCAACTCACCCTGTGCCCTCTGTCTATATATATATATACACACACACACATATATATATGTATACACCTACACATATATATACATAGACATGCACATATATATATACATACATACGCACACACACGCATATATATATGTATATATATGTATATATATGTATATATACATATATATATGTATATATATATGTATATATACATATATATATGTATATATACATATATATATATGTATATATATATATATATATATATATATGCATATTCCTTTCAGCTACTATGATACTGAAGTCTCATGAATCATACACATCATCTTTCCATGTAGGAATGTAAACAAAGCAGTTCAACTTTAGTAACTTCTTTATGATTTCTCTTTCTTGTTTACCTTTTTATGCTTCTCTTGGTTCTTGTGTTTGAAAGTCAAATTTTCTATTCAGCTCTGGTCTTTTTACTGAGAAAGCTTGAAACTCCTCCATTTTGTTGAAAGTCCATATTTGGCCTTGGAGCATGATACTCACATTTGCTGGGTAGGTGATTATTGGTTTTAATCTTAGCTCCATTGACCTCTGGAATATCATATTCCAAGCCCTTCAGTCCCTTAATGTGGGAGCTGCTAGATCCTGTGTTACGCTGATTGTTTTTCCACAATACTCAAATTGTTTTTTTCTGGCTGCTTGCAGTATTTTCTCCTTGATCTGGAAACTCTGGAATTTGGCGACAATATTCCTAGGAGATTTCTTTTTGGGATCTTTTTGAGGGGGTGATATGTGGATTCTTTCAATTTCTATTTTACCCTCTGGCTCTAGAATATCAGAGCAGTTCTCCTTGATAATTTCTTGGAAGATGATATTTAGGCCCTTTTTTTGATCGTGGCTTTCAGGTAGTTCAATAATTTTTAAATTATCTCTCCTGGATCTATTTTCCAGGTCAGTGGTTTTTCCAGTGAGATATTTCACATTGTCTTCTACTTTTTCATTCCTTTGGTTCTGTTTTATAATGTCTTGCTTTCTCATGAAGTCACTAGCTTCCACTTGCTCCCATCTAATTTTTAAGGTAGTATTTTCTTCAGTAGTCTTTTGGACCTCCTTTTCCATTTGGCTAATTCTGCCTTTGAAGGCATTCTTCTCCTTATTGGCTTTTTGGGGCTCTTTTGCCATTTGAGTTAGTCTATTTTTTAAGGTGTTGTTTTCTTCAGTATATTTTTCAGTATTATTTTGGGTCTCCTTTAGCAAGTCATTGACTTGTTTTTCATGGTTTTCTCGCATCCTTCTCATTTCTCTTCCCAGTTATTCCTGTACTTCTCTAACTTGCTTTTCCAAATCCTTTTTGAGCTCTTCCATGGCCTGAGCCCAGTTCATGTTTTTCTTGGAGGCTTTTGATGTAGGCTCTTTGACTTTGTTGACTTCTTCTGGCTGTATGTTTTGTTCTTCTTTGTCACCAAAGAAAGATTCCAAAGTCTGAGACTGAATCTGAGTTCATTTTTGCTGCCTGGCCATGTTCCTAGCCAACTTACTTGACCCTTGAGTTTTTCAGTGGGGTATGACTGCTTGTAGAGTAAAGAGTACTTTGTTCCAAGCTTGAGGGGATGTGCTGTTGATTTCAGAGCTATTTCTATACAGCCAGCTTTGCCACACCAGCACTTCTCCTTCCTCAAGAATCGCCAACTGGGACCTGAAGCAAATCTTAAGCAGGCTCTGCACTCCTGCTCTGATCAGCCACTTAATTCCTCCCACCAGGTGGGCCTGGGGCCGAAAGCAACTACAGCTATAGCTCTGTAGCTGCTGCTCCCCCCCCCCCACCCCCTGGGCAGTGGCTGAACCAGGAACTCTTTTCACTTTGTCCCCTGCAGCTTTTCCCACCGAGCTTCTCTGTTGTCTTTGGTGTTTGTGGGTTCAGAAGTCTGGTAACTGCCACAGCTCACTGATTTCAGGGCGCTAGGGCCTGTTTCACCCGTCTCCTGGTCTGGTTGTTCCAGGCGCAGCCCATGCTGGTCTCTGCTCAGCTCCACTACCCTCCCTGCATGATAGGCCTCATCCAGCAACCATCCAGGCTGTCCTGGGCTGGATCCCTGCTTCCCTCTGCTATTTTGTGGATTCTGCAGTTCTAGAATTTGTTCAGAGCCATTTTTTATATGTTTTTGGAGGGACCTGGGGGGGAGCTCATGCAAATCCCTGCTTTCCAGCCGTTCTCTTGGCTCCTCCCTGAAGGAGTTTTGAGGTGTAGAATAGAAGTGAAGAGGGAATTATGATAAGTGACCTCTTTTCTCAATAAAGTATAAGGCTAAATACTCTGCTTAGAAGAGAGGAGAAAGATGGTAGTGGGTTGTAAGGCTTAAGAAGAAAAAAAAAGTTAGGAACAACTCCTGTGATGAATGAGGTAGTCATAGGGAAGAATAAAAGGATTGTCTTGTTGTATTGAGGGTCCAGTTATTTTAACTACAGTGGAAAATGACAGGTGGAAGAGATACAAATTTTTCCATTCTAAAACAGGATATTGCTTGGCCGGTTAAAGGTTGTTTGGTTGCTATTACAGTGCAAAGCACTGTAGATAGGTAGGAATTACACTAGCAGTTAAGATTAGGAAAAAGTATCCAGTAAGAGTTGATGCTTGAACTGTCTATTGATCTAGAGGTGTTCTATGAGGTGCAGATGGGGAGAGAGAGCCCTCTAGGCATGGAGGAAGCCAGAGTAAAGGCACAGAGATGAGAGATAAAGTACTATGTAGGAAGAACAGGGAGAAGGCCAGTTTGGCTGGTCGATAAAGTTCTGGAAGAAGAGTGATGTTTGAGGCTGAAAAGATAAGTTGGTGCTAGGTTGTGAGGTATTTAAAAGCCAAACAAAGGAGTTTAATTTGATCCTGGAAGCAGAAGGGAGCCACTAGATGAGTGATACGGAAAAGGAAAATCACTTTAAGAAAATTTACTTTTCTTAATAAGTAAAAATCCTCCTTTCTCTGTTTCCCATCAAGAATAAAATGAAAACAACCTGCATGCCTAATGAAGCAAAACAATTTTCCACATTGGCCATGTCTGTAGATATATTGCCTCATTTTGCACTCCTGAGTCTTTTACCTTTCTATTAGGAGGCGTGTAGGTTATCTGGAATCCTGCTTGATAGTCCATTGGGTCTTAATTTTTTTTTCTTGTTTTCCAGGCCAGTTTTTGCTATCTTATATTTTCTTCTAGTTTTAAAAGCAATTGTCTTTGTTTTAATATTTCTTACTGTTTCATGGAGTCATTGACTTCTAGTTGGTTCATTCTGATTATCAGGGAGTTTGTTGGCTTGGGCAAAGTTTTATACCTCTTGTGCGAAGGTATGACTTCCCTTTCCATTTCTTTCTTCAATATATTCCATTTCTTTTTTAGTTGTTTCTTCTTATGCTCTCATTTCATTGATTAAAAGCATTTAGAACTTGAAAAAAAGCCTTTCTTTATCACTCGTAGGAATTGTTGTTGAATTTGTGTCCAAGCTATATTTTTCTTTGAGACTTTGCTTGCAGATGTTTGGGAATTATTCTCTTCTTCTGGATTAATGACTTGAATGTCTCTGTCACCGTAATAGTTTTTGTGGTTGTATTCTTTTTTTGTTCATTCTTCCAACTTGTTTTCAGATTTTATGTTAGGACCAACCTTTGTGTACTCCTGGAGGTCAGGTCTGGGCTGGTCCTGTTGCTGTTTTATTGTGTTATTGAATGTCGTGTTATTCTACTGTCTTAGGCTTGAGTAAGTAGTAAGAGTGAGTAGAGTAAGAGTAAGTAGTTTGAATTGGGACTCCTCTCTACTCGTGGGGGCTAAGTCATACTGCTGTTGGCATGTTCCTCTCTCTGTGCATAGCTCCTTGCCCTGTGACTGCTCCTTACCCTGATATGCCACCACACCTCTCCTAGCCACATTTCTATTGATAAAGATGCCAGTTGGTACCTGTTTCCACAACCTGCATGATGTTGGGGTGCCCCATATGGGTCTAGGACGTCCTGTTGTTCCGGTGCACAGGTTCTGCTTCTCCTGAATTGCTTCATTAACTCTTGGTTAAAACCCATTCTTAGTGTCCACAAACCTCTATGACTGTCTCAATATGCTGGTGTGGGTTAGAGAAATGAATTACTGTGATTTGTTCTTGGATTTCCCCATTAGAGTTTGATGTGGTGCATTTTCTAGATCTGTTCAGAGGAGTTTGGGAGGTGCGGGCGGGGGAGGGGAGAGGGGCGCTCTCTGTATGTCTTCCTGCCAATCCACTATCTTGGCTCCATGTCAGGATTTTTGGGAAAATCATCTCAGCTGTGTGGTGGATAGATTGGAATGAGGAGACAATTGTGGCAGGGAGATCATTTAGGCGGCCATTACAATAAGTGAGAGATGAAAAGGACTTGAACTGAGACTGCACTTGTCTGAGTAGAGAGAGATTCAGATATGGCAACTGATTGAGTGGGGAATGAGGAGGGAAATCAAGTAGACTGGAAGAATTGTGGTAACCTTAACAGAAATGAGAAGTTGGCAAGAGGAGCAGGCTGGGGGGTGGCAGAGAATGAGTTCTTTTTGGATGTATTGAGGTAGAGATATCACTGAGATACCTGGTTTGAAATGTCCAAAAGGCAACATATTCAAGTGATGGGGCATTGAAACTCAAGAGTGGAGATTAAAGCTGTATATCATCTTCTTTTGCATGGGAATGATAATTAAACCTATTGGATTTTTAAAATGACTGAATGAGAGAGTACAAAGAACCAGAGGGCCCAGGATCAAGCCTTGGGGAGTATGTGTAGTTAAGGACCATGGTGGGGGGAGGAGATATAAGCATTTCTTGATCATGTACTATGTGCTGGTACTGTACTGGACTAGGTACTCTGCAAATACTATTTTAATTGATAAGGAAGATGAGCCAACTAAGGAGATGGACAAGTACTTAGACTAGTAGGAAGGGAACCAGTAGGGAATGGTGTCACAAAAATGGCGGTCAGCAGTGTCAGATGCTGGAGAAAATTCAAAAAGGATGAGGATTATAAAAATGCTATTGATTTTTGATGAAAAGATCATTGACAACTTTGGAGGGAGAAGTTGCAGTTGAGTGATGAAGTTGGAAGCCAAATTGCAAAAGGATGAGGAGCAAATGAAAGGAAGAGAAATGGAGGCACTAAATGTAGACAGCCTTTTCTAGGAGTGGCTGAAAATCCAAATCCAATAAATGTTAAGTGCCTACTTTGTGCTAGGCACAGTGCTAAGCACTGGAGAAGGGAGGAACAATATGGGATAATAGTTTGGATGGAAGATGGGATGGTCATGCCTACTGAAGGTTTTTTGAGGATAGTGGAAACTTAGTTAATTGAAGTCAGTAGGTGAAGAGCCAGCAGGTTTCTACCAGGGATCATTGAGGGGGCAAATGGCTGGAAAAGTTGGAAGGGAATCACATCAAGGACATATGAAGAAGGAGGCAGTATTGTGGATAGAAGACTGTGGTTGAAGTCAAGAAGACATGTATTGAAAACCCATCTCAGTAGCTATGTGACTCAGGGCTAGTCACTTAGGCTTTTTCTGGTTCAGTCATTTGTAAAATGAAAAGGTTGGAATTGATGGTCCCTCAGGTTTCTCAGAGCTCTAAATCTATGACTTTGACTAAGGCAAGGCATAGTTAAGGAGGGTTACCTCATTGTCAGAGATGAAAACAGGAGATAGTAGGAGATGATATCAAGGGCATTTGAGAACAGAAGGAAAGAGGCAGCTTATGGCAAATGCTTTCTCAGTAAAGTAAAAGGTGAGGTCCTTGACTGATAGGATCGGGAGAGAGGAAGGTTTGGGGAGGCTTGAGAGAAAAGAAGGCTTGGAATAGCCTTTGTAGGTAATGAGGTAGGGAATCAATCAGTCAAAAAGCATTTATTAAGTGTCTACTATATGCCAGTCACCGTGCTAGAGATATAAAGAAAGGCAAAAAGACTGCTCCTGCCCCTGAGGTGCTCACAGTTTAATGGGGGAAACAACAAGCAAACAGATACATAGAAATAAACTGTGCAAGATAAATAGGGGAGAAGAAGAGAGAAGGCATTAGAATTGAGGGATTGGGAAAGGCTTCCTTTAGAAAATGGGATTTTAATTGAGAATTGGAGAAGCCAGAGAAGGTAGGAGGTAGAAATCAGAAGTAAATACATTCCAGGCAATGGGATAGCCAGAGAAAATTCCTGGAACCTAAAGATGGAGTGTCTTGTTCATAGAACAGCCAGGAAGGCCAATGTAGTGTCACTGGATTGTAGAGTTAGGATTGGGGTGGAGGTGGGAGGCTCATTATGATGTGAAAGAGAGAGCTAGGTAATGAAGGGCATTTAATGCCAAACAGGATTTTGTATTTGATCCTGGAGGTGATAGAGAACTACTGGAGCTTACTGAGTATGAGGGTTGAGGATTTCATGGTCAGACCTCCACTTTAGGAAAATTACTTTAGTGGCTGAGTGGGGAGGATAGACTAGCAGGGGGAAAGATTTGTAGCAGGTTGACTTACCAGGAGGCTATTGCAGTAGTCCAAGTGTGAGGTGATCAGGGTCAGTACCAGAAAGGTTACAGTATCAGAGGAAAGAGGAGTGTGTATTTAGGAGATGTTGCAGAGCTGAAACTGACAGACCTTTGGCAACAAATTTGATGTGGAGATGAGAGATAGCAAAAAGTCAGGGATGATACCTATGTTGCAAGCCTGGGGGACGGGGAGAGGATAGAGGTGCCCTGGACAGTAATAGTTTGGCAGGAGGGAGAGTTTAGTGGGAAAGGTGAGGCCCCGTTGAAGTTAGATAACATAAACCTGCAAAATGAACAAGATTGTATGACTTCCTTCAGCTCTGGTAAACTTCATGTGAATAGGAATAGAGGAGGTAGGTGGTGGGAATAATCCGGAGCTGAGATTTGGCGTGAGTTGCCTGGCAGGATTTGAGAGTAGAGAATTAACCAGAAGATTGACACTGTGAAGGAAGAAAAGTGAAGGCTAATGGGCTGGTTGAGAAATTAACTGAACTGGTAAAGTACTGAGGGCTAGAGCGATTTGAGGTCCAGATGAGAGTGAAGAATAGGTTTAGAAGGTGTGAAGCACAGGGGAAAATATATTGATAGGAAGTTAGGGTCAAATGGAGGAACGCTAGAAAGGAAATGGAACATTTGTTAGCAGTAGTGACATAGAGTAATGAAATAGGTGTTGGCATTTGAAGATGGAGGAACTGTGAGTTTAAGTGTTTGAGGGAGCTTCAGCATGAATATTTATAAAGGTGCCAAGAAGTGGGGAGGAGAAGTGAACCAGAATGTGCTTAATTCCTTTAGAAAGGAAGGAGAATGGTCATAGGTTCTCAAAGTGGGCAATACCACCCCTGAGGGGCACTGGAACAATGGGGTGGTAGTAGCCTTGGGTGCAATTGGGGGGCATTGATTAAAAAATAAGGGGGCAGTGGAAGCATAAGGACAGAAGAGAAGATAAGAAAATTTTGAAAAACTGTACGTGTTTCATTTGTTGTGTAACAGAGTTAAAGTTGCAGTGATTACATTGTTTTCCAAATAAACACACAAAATACAAGTTAAAACCAATCAGTGGTCAAGTCCACTGAAAGGTCTTAATAAGCAGGTGTTAGCAGGTGAATGTGTAGTGCCTTGTTGGGAGGGGAGGTCCAGCATGTATTGGCAGGAATATGTGCATGTAATGACTTGTTTACAATATGATACTATATAGTTACATGAAACAATATTGTGCCATCAAAATTTCAATTCAGGAAAATCCTCACAAATTTACAATAAATTATTAAATTTAAGATGCATCATTTAAAAAATATTTTATTTTTTTTTAAATGATGCAAATTTCAAGGAAAAAATCAGTTAAAGGGTTAAAGAATGTAGGTTTCCAGGGGGGTGCTGAGTAATTTTTTTTTAAAAGGGGGTTGTAGGCCAAATAAATTTGGGAACCTCTGGTCTGGGAGCTGGTTGATACCAGCTATCAATGTGAAGAATTTTACTAGAGTAAATCAATGGGTTCATTCGTCATGAACTGGAGTTATGCTTCTTGAAAGGCTGAAGGGGTTTCAGATGAATAAAGCATAGCTGTCCTTACAGGACTCACTTAAGATCATAGATTTCTAGCTGAATGGGAACCAATGCCTCATTTTACTGAGACTGAGAGGTTATAACCTGTTCAAGGTAAACAAAAGTAGTGGGACACAGTTCGGGCTATCTTATTCAGAGGTTAAATCTGAATACCAGTCCTCCCATCTCAGTCGTCTTTCCACCGTACCCCACGTTGCTTTTTGCTTGGACTTAAATATCTGTGTCTGACTTTCCTAACCCATAAAGTGACAGAATTTTAGTACACATTTGATAGTGAAGAGCAGCCATATATTTAGTCATGTACTACTTTTCAATCCAAATGTGCCTTCGTTTTGAGATTAACATTTTTCAGATAACCTCTGAGTTATCTGAAAAAATTGATGGTATCTGAATTTTGAAAAGTTTCTACTTATGCTATTACTGGTATTTTCTTTAATTCTTTACATCAAATTATAAAGAGTTAAATGTTTTTCAGTTATCTAAATGTGTGAATGGAGGAGACTCATTTAAAAGACTCCTATTTTGTGCTTGAGCATGAAGATTTTAGCAACCTGGGGTTTTCAAGGCCCATGATCTTTACTTCTGTTTACTATTTGTCATTTCTAATATTACATACATTTAAATTACCCAAGACTAACTCTTTGCTTGATTTCTATTTTATATATACATACACACACACACACACACACACACACACACACACACACACACACACATATATTTGTCTGATGATTTGAAATTAATCAAGTTCTCAGTAGCTATTTGGCCAGTTTCCTTCCTAATCAACTGATAAATCAGTCAGTAGGCATTAGAGTTTATATGGTATTACTTGATACTGTTAAACCTTGCATGGAAATGAGAATGGAAATTGAGATGGCACATAGAGCAGAGAAATTAGACTATAAAGCATCTAGAGAAGAAAGTTGAAAGAGTTTCTGCCCCCACCCTTGAACCCCAAGATGAGGTATTTGTGTGTTTGAAGGCAGAGCAGGGATATTTGAGAGGAAAGATGCAAAGTGAGAGTGAATCTGTTATGGCACAAATAGTAGTATTAACTGTAAGCAAGGAGGAATCTTATTGGAAAGTTACAGAAGCAAGCAGTGTTTATTAAGTGCACAGTCTGTGCCAAGCTAAGCAGTGAATATACAAATAAGAGGTGAAAAGATGATTTTTCCCCCCAAGGAACTTACATTCTAATGGGAGGAAGATGACACAACAAAAGGAGCTGAAAAGTAATGGGAGAGGGTACCACATTGGGCCATGACTTCTGAAAAGTCAGGATTTCCAAGAAAGAAATAAAGGTTGGCCTGGCCTTCTCCCCAGCATGGAGGCCTCAGGGAGGAAATCAGCAGTGGGAGAAGGAAGGAAGGAGAGCTTAGGCTCTGATGGAAGGTTCAGGATTAAATGACCGTTGAGGCATGGTAGCACTGTCTGGACGGTTGGCAGCAGTGCCTGGTGGGAATGAAGACTGGCCTTTCCCCCAATTGGAGGGCCCTTTGTTGAGATAGGAGTGAAGATCTCTGAAGGAGCTTATACTGGATACTTACACTGGATGGTCTAGATCAGATGATCTTATTTACCAAAAATAAAGCAGAGGGTAGGATTGAGTTGTAAGAGAATATTTTAAATAGCATCTGGGATATGTGCTAAGGAATCAACTAGAAATGACACGGTTGTCATAAAGCCCCTTTATAACAAAATTGGCAGTACAAACTAGGTCATTTATTGAAACAGGATAATAGCAATGTTTCCCTCGTGAATGTACCTAGACTGGACAAAAATACCTCTGCAAACAGCTTTTGTTTGTTAAATAATTACCTTAGGTGAAATTTTGATGCAGTTGACGTTGTCTTTGTATCCTCAGCTCTTTTGAACATCCATCTCCTTCATTTACCCTCCTGCCCTTCCGCTCCCCAACTTCTTGCATCCCCAGAACTAGAAAAGATCCACATATGAGCCTCAGCAACATTTATTGAATTCTTCTTGTGGGCCGAGTACTAGGTCCTTTGGTTGTAATGAAATATTTTGTTTCCTGGTGTTAGTATTCTCTGTTTAGATGTATCCTCTTGAAGGAAGAGACCTTTTCTTTTTGTTTTCCCTAGCATAGTACTTTGCATATTGTGGTTGCTTAATTAGTAAATGTTTGTTGAATGAATGAATTCTGGTGCTTAAAATTGGAGAGAAGACAGATACATTAAAAAGATCAAAATTACAAAGAACTTGTTCTTAGTGTCTCCACACTTGGTTTCTGTGCTTTTTTATTATTCCAGTAATAGTAAGCAGGAAACTATTAGTGGGAAAAAGGATGAAATTTCTTAGTCCCACACTTCTTAACCAGAATGGAGAAGCTCTGATACACCTTTTGATTTAATTTTAGCCTTAATAATCAGGCTTTGATTTTTAAGCTTTTACCTCTATTTGTGGAATGCCAAATTTTACCCTATTAAAAGAATTCCCCGATTTAACAAGCTGGTATGGAAATGTTTTAGGGGGTGGTCCCTAATTTGGTTCATGAGAAGTGCCAGACCTGCTGGTAAACATTTAGCATGTCTGGGCCTCTGATCTTTTAGGGAGGCTCAATTGTTGCAGGATAAGCTTCTTTAATTCAGGGGGCAGAGGACTGACATTCATCTGTAGGGCTTCTTAACTTTTTTATATTAGGAGCCCCTTTGGTGATCTGGTGAAATCTATGGAACCCCTTTCAGGAGGATTACTTACATTTAGTTTGAAGAAATGCTACATTTCAGTGAAAAATATAAATTTTTTTTTTTAATCCATCCAAGCTCACAAACTTGAAGTCTATCCAGCACCACTTGTGGGTCCAGAAATCCTAGGCTGTGAACCTCTAGAGGTTCTAGAATGTGTGGAGCTCTCACTGTATTAGCACAGATCTGTCTTCAAGATCCTCTCAGAACCTCCTTGCAGGAACCTAGGTTAGAACACTAATCTTACTCTTCTCCATTTAAGCCTTCAGGGCTTCTAGATATATCTACTTTAAATTGTTAATGTTGTGGTTTTTCTGTTGTGTCTGACTCTTTCTGACCCCATGTGGTGTTTTCTTGGCCAATGTACTGGAGTGGTTTGCCATTTCCTTCTCTAGCTCATTTTACAGATGAGTAACTGAGGCAGACTTGCTCACACAGTTAGTAAATGTCTGAGAGTGGTTTTGAATTCAGGTCTTCCTGACTCCAGGCCTAGTACTCTATCCACTGAGCCACCTACCTGCCTCCAGTTTAAATTAGCCCTCATATATAGATGTTGAATTTGGTATTGTGTTTGTACTGTAACCTAGTTCTTTTCTGACATATATATATATCCCTGTAACTCCAATGTTATTTCTACTTCTGGTAATGAAGTTTCTAACAGTGGGATACAGTCTTCTTTTAATAGAGACATTATTCTACATATGATCACATAAGACATTAGCAGGGAAATTCGTATCAAGCAGGAAGGAGACTTGGGGAAAATGAGACAAGTATCTACATTTGATTTTTTTCCGCTGAACCCTGATGTCTCTTGAAGGGACTTCATAGTTAGAGTAATATTCAACTGTCTCACCTTGTAAATGAAGCCATTTTCTTATGAACGTCTTCAGTCCAAAGCCTCAGTCTGTGTCTGGCTTTTGAACTCTGACATTTCATTCCAGTCATTCTGCCTGTGGGTCATGTCTTATTTGTAGTCTTTGCCCTTCTAAGTCTGTAATTCTCTCCCTATCTAGTAAAGTGATTTCGTACATATTAGGCAGGGCCTTAATAAATATTTGTGAAGTGAATATCCTGTGCTGCAGTGGCCATTGACCAGGTGCTGACATGAGGGGATCATGACGGAATTCATAATTTAGAACTTGAAGGAACCTTAGAGAATGTTGAATTTTTTTATGATTGAAGACCTAGAGAAGTTTTGATTTGGTGAGGATCATACAGGTAAGTAGGGTTGGGATTTGAACTTTGGGCTTCAAATTATCACTTGTCTACTATACTACAGTGTTCAGTTGTGTGTGTTACAGGGAAGGAGGAGAGTGCCAACAAACAGTTTTTAAAGCCTTTTCCTTCCCTCTTCCTTTACTATTATGGAGCTCAGAAGTTTTTTTTTCCTATTCTTTTGGTATTAGGGTTTACGGTACCAGGAACTGTGTATTTTTTCCCCCCTCCAGATCTACTCCTCTGTTTTAGGGGGAGAAATGAGGATCTCTCAGAAAGGAAAGGTAGTTACCTACCTTCAAAGCATCCCTTGAAGTAAAGCCACTTCATATTAAAATCTTAGAACACTTTCTTGTATTATTTTTAAGGAATTAGTTTTATGGATATAAATTCACATTAAAAATGCCTTCACTATGATTTAACAACTGAAGTTATATGCTGACTGTTTTCTCTTTTGACTTTAATATGGTGGTTAGTTTTTGTTATTCTCTGTCCATGGTGCTATACATCATACCCATAAATATTTGTACTTCCAACTGTTAGCATTTTGAGGAGTAATTAAGTTTGAAACGTTCTTAACAGTTGATCTTATAGTAGATCTGGGTTCAACTGATATTAGGAATCAGCTTTTGTGGTTTGCTTGACTGTTTATTTCATCATTAACAAATATTTCAGGGCCTGTGATATGGAATGATATTTGGCACTTAACAAATAATATTGTTATTCAAATTAGCATTAAAATCACTGTGCAAAGTTGATAGTTCGTATTCATATCTTGTGATCTAATGTATCATCTTAGACTGAGGATCAAAGATGGTCAGTGTTGAAAATAAATATTACAAATAATATTGCCCCAGGAATTACATTGTTAAACCATTATAACTAACTTCTACCCTACCTCCCTGAGCCCTGATGTGATGTCATGTTTCATACCTGGTTTGTTTCTAACCAATCTTCTTTGTTGCTGTGGCTCTGGTCTCTGCTTCATAATATCCTTTCTCCCACCACAATGTCTTTCTTGGCTTTTGTTCCTTGACCTGCTGTAGGCTAAGTGTTCTCCTTGTAAGTTTTGCTCCTTGTTTTCTCCTTGTTAATTTTGTTTAGCTCTCTTCCTTTGAGATTACTACTCCTTGATCTCATAACATTGATTTGCCTGACTGTTGTGTTTTTGTGCAACAAATTAATGATGATAGGTTGGGGGGGGGGCGGTGATGACACATCAATATTCAGTGTTTTTAAAAATTCAGTGTTTAGTAAAAGCCAATAGGAATTTGTCTTAAAATGTAGGTGTATATTATTAAGCCCTGAAGATGATCCTATAGAGGGAAGTATCATGCTCAGTCTGGGTGGATAGGAAGAAACTTAGTTTTTTCCATTTTTGTTTAAATGTACTTAGGCAGAATCATTCAGAGCCTTTAAGGAAAAGAGAGTGGAGACATAGGGCTTTCAGAGTAGGAGAAAGCCTATGAAAAAATTATTCTTAGAACAAGAAAGCTATATGGTAGGTAAAAGCTGTTGGGCTCTAAAGCAGTAATTCTCAAAGTATAGCATAAACATTCTGCAAAGTCAAAGCTATTTTCATAATAATTCTACAACTTCTCAAATTCTAATAGAGTAAATATTGGTATATATATCCCACATAAACAAAAGGTCTTTGGGGCAGTTGTCAATAATTTTTAAGAGTGTGAAAAAGTCCTGAGACAGTACAAATAGTCAGTTCAAGTTCTACTTGAATAGTCTGAGAAGCCATGGGCATAAAAAGATGAGAGGGGTAAAGAGGCATCAAGTAGGAGCTGTGGGCAGGAGAGAATTAGTCTTTTTGGAATCAAGATTCCTGTTTTGAGAATGATCAGTTATTAGCATGCTTTTGATGGGTTAAAATAGTACTGTCTAATAAAATTTGCTCATTACCAACTCTGTGACTCTCAGTACACTTTATTCACAGTTATCATTCTTTCTGAATTCAGTGTGTTAGCCACACTTTATGTTGGCTGTGCACAGCTAGTTCTAGGCCTGCCTTTGAGAAATATCCCCTAATTTTCTGTGTACTTTGATACAGAACTAGATTTTAAGGATTAAACTAATTTACATTGATGTATTCAGTGAGTACTCCCTTAAATCTAATAGAAAATTTTGCTAGTTAACTGAATTTCTGATTGGTAGAATTTCAGCCAGTGTGAGAAGTGTATATTTGAACTGGGCTCAAGGGGTTGGCATGAGAAGAGGAACCTTGAAATCATAACATTCACTCTATTCTTTCTGAGGAAGGTTGCCCCTGGTGAGTAGGAGGAAAAAGTGTATTTTTTCCCACAATTCTACTCTTCCACACCTAGAAATTAACTGTTGCTTTGTTTCTATCCTCTCTCACCCACTTTCTGTTTGGAGTCTTAGGCTGTGCCTTCTCCATCTGATTTTTCATCTTTTCATTTCTTAGTCTAAGGGCAACTTTCACTAAATCTTCATGGAAGAAAGGGATTTGTTGCCCTGCTTAAGTGAAGCTAACAGAGTCCCTGGGTTTGTGAATGTCTCCTGGGTGAAAAATCTGTGTTTGGGCATGGGTGGATGGTGGGGAATGGGTCATCTCTCTCTTGAGTCTCTGTGTATTCAGGATATAGGGATTTTCAGAAGGGCTTCATAGCAGCTTCTTGTTCTGTCCAGTTCTGTGGAAAGAGCATTGACTCTGGAGTGAGATAATATTTGTTTACAAATGCACATCTGTACATCTTTTCTTCCTGTTAGATGTGAGAAATGGTTGATTTCCCTATTAGATCAATGTAGTAGTTCATGGGTAGTGTAGTAGAAAGAGCACTGATATTCAAACCACAGGGTTACAATGGCCCAGGCGCAAGGGTGGGGAACCTTTGGCTTCAAGGCCACATGTGGTGGCCCTCTAGGTCCTCAAATGCAGTCCTTTGATTGAATCCAAACTTCGAAGAACAAATGGCCCAAGGCATGTCATGTCAGCTTTCTGAGCCTCAGTTTCCTTATCTTCAAAATGGGGATATTAACGCACCTACAACCTACTTCAATGTATTGTTGTAAGGATAACACTAAATACATATCAGCAATTGATTATATAATTTATGATTTATATAAACTTATGATTTATATAAATTTATAGCTTATCTAAATGACTGTCTGCTTATCACCTTTACAAGCAATACCGTTATTCTCAATGGTTCTCTGTTCAAAATACTTTTTTGAAATCGTCTGTAGAAATTACCTTGAACATCCTTAGAGGTAGCAAATTTTTGTCTTTTGAGGGTAGGCTTGATTTTTGAAAACAGCTGAAGTTTTGGAGGAAAGTGTGGTAAATAAAGTAGGTGATTAAATTGGGTAATGCAATTCTTGGTTAAAAAAAAAAATCTTTGGAAAGAAGGTTCAATGTGGACCCAATATATTATTGTACAGAAGCCAAGCAATATATTGCTTCAAAATTTTTATGAAAAAAGCGTAACTAGTAGCATATCTTAGTGAACAAAGTTATTGATTTAAAGAATAAAATTAACATAGGTTAATTTGAGGTTTTGACATGTATATTTCCTTGGGTCTTGGGAACTTTGGAGTTTTAGTTGTTAGGGTTTTTAGTGCTTTGATTTTTTTTGAATCATCTGGAAATACCTAATTTTGCCACCTCCTTTTCTCCCTAAAAAATGCTTTGTTCATTTTCCCTTAAAAGATCAAGAAAGATAGGGGTTCACTATTCCTGTTCACTTATTGCTACATGACTCACTCCATGTAGAGAATTTTCATGTTTTCCTTTTTTAAATAAGCCTCTTTTAACCCAAATTTAACTTTTCAGCCATCGTTCTCTAACTTGTCAAAATTTTCAGAAAGTCAATAAAAATTTATTAAGCACCTACTATGCACCATGCACTGTCACAAATGAAAAGAAAGACAGTCCCTGCCCTCAAAGAGCTTACAATCTCATGGGGGAAACAACACAAAAGAAAGCTCAAAAGATTGGGGAAGAGGGAAAAAGTGCAGAGGAGCCATGTAGGAGTTCAGTCCATGGAGTGCTTGTCATATTCAGTTGTGTCCAACTCTTTGTGACATCATTTGGCAAAAATCCTGGAGTGGTTTGCCATGTCCTCTATCTCATTTCATAAATGAGGCAAACAGGGTTAAGTGACTTGCCCAGGCTCACATAGCTAGTATGTGTCTAAGGCCAGATGTGAACTTAGGAAGATGAGTCTTAGGTGCAGTTACAGTTGAGGAAAATAAAGCAAACAGAAGTTAAGTGATTTATCTAGGATCACATAGCTAGTAAGTTTCTTAGGTCAGATTTGAACCCAGGTCTTCCGGACTCCAGATCCAGCACTCTATCCAAATTACCACCACTACCTCTAAGCAAAAAGTGTGAAGAGGGCCCAGGAGAGAGTTTGAAGGACAGACAGATTTAGTGGATGTAACCACCCTTGCCTGAACAAGTGTTTCCTCTATAACATCTGCAGCTTAGACTGTAATTACAGGAAAGCCCTTTGGCCTAGTATTCCACCTTTGCATAGCTCTGATATTAGGTTTGCAACCTAACCTTGACTCCTTATTCCCTCTTTCCCCCCAATCCAATCAGTAGTCTCATCCTGTCATTTCGACGTTTGTAACATCTCTGACCTATTTTCCTTTCTCTCCTCTAACACTGTAAACACTCTCGCACCTATGCTTGGATTATTGCAGTAGCCTGCTAGTTGGTCTCCCATTGTCAAATATGTCCACACTCCAATCTGTCCTTCGTTCAGGTATCAAATTGGTCTTCCTAAAGCACGAATCAGAGCTTGTCACCACTTTGGCTTTCAAAACCCTTCATAACCTGGCCTCTTCCTACCTTTCTAGCTCTCTTACTTCTTACTCCCCTTCATTTACTCTGTGATCCAATGACACTTGGCCTCCTTGTTTGCTGTTCCTTATGTAGGACATTCCATCTACTGACTGTTTTCTCTAGCTGTCCCCCAATTCTCCTTAATCTTAGTTCCTTTCCTCTGAGACTACCCTAAGTTTATCCCACGTATATTTTGTTAATATATAGTTGTTTGTATGTGGTCTTTTCTATTAGACTGTAAGCTTCTTAGGAGCAAGAACTGTTCTTTTGCTTTTCTCTGTATCTGCAGTGCCTGGCACATGGGTGCTTAAATGCGAGTTAACTCTAATAGTTTTTCCTTTATCATGCCTCTTCTCAGCTTGCAATCATTGCTCTTAGTTCTTTCCTTGGGACCAAATAGAACATGTTTAATCCTTCATCTGAGAGATAGGCTTCTAAATATTTGAATACAGTTATCATTTTCTTTTCTTTAGACTTTAAATTTTAAGCAACCCTGGTTCTTTCAACCAATACTTTCTGTGGTAAGGCTCGTGGTGTTACTATTCTGGTCATTCTCCTCTGGTGTTATCCAGCTTATTAAGGTCCTTCCTAAAGTGTGACACCCAGGACTAAACAACACATTACAGGTGTGGTCTGACTAGGACAGAATATGGTCTTTTTCAATATTCTGGCTATTATGTCTCCACTAGTGTAGAACAAGATCTTATTAACTTTGCTTTTGCAGTATACATGAACTATTTAGCTGTGACTTCACTATCTTGTATTTGTGAAGGTGATTTTTAAAAATTCAAGTGTAAACTCTAACATTAAATTCTATTTGCCTTATTTTCCTAGGTTGTTGATCTTTTTAGATTTCAACTGTACTTTCATACATTAGCTGTATCTCCCTTATGTAAATCATATTTGATAAGCATGCTGTCTTTGCCTTTATCTCACTGATAAAAATGAACAGAACAGGGCCAGCGACAGAGAGATCTCTGGCCAAGTTGATATGACATTACTGATTTCTCTTTGGAGCTGCCTGATTTCACTATCCCCTAGCCTACTTACTTCTACCTTATCCACAGTGGGTAGAATGATACTTTGCTGAATTCTAGTTAAATCATATTTATACCAGTCTAGTTTACTCTCTCAAAAAGGCTAGTTTAAGGTTAGTTTAACAGCCTAGTTAGTTTAACAGTTTGAGGTTAGTTTAACAGCCTATTTTTGATGAAACCATGCTGCCTGATAGTGAACACTGCTTTTCTTTCTAAATTTTCACAAGCTTGCCCTTTAATAATACATTCTAAAATTTAGAGTTTAAGAATATTGACCAGTTGGCAAAGAATTAGAAATTGAGGAGATGCCCATTAATTGAGGAAAGACTGAACAAGTTATGGTATATGATTATGAGGAATACTGTTGTACTGTAAGAAATGGTGAAGGGGATGGTTTCAGAAAAGTCTGGTAAGACTTTTATAAACTGATGCAAATAAAGTGAGAACAAGCAGGTGAACATTGTACACAGTAACAGCAATATTGTTGATCATCATAGTAATGATGACCATCTGTGAAAGACTTAGCTATTCTTATCAGTATAGTGATCCAAGGCAGTTCCAGAGCACTCATGATAAAAAATGCTATCGACTTCCAGAGAGAGAACTGGTGAACTCTGAGTAACCATTAAAGTATATGTTTTTTTTTAAACTTTCTTTATTTTGTTGCGTTTTTTTCCTCCTGAAAATGCTTGGTGGTCTTTTACTCCTTGGTATTCATCTAATTCACAACTTGATTTTATGAAGATTACTGACTGTGTTGTAGTAATTATACCTATCAGTTATTTCAGTCCTTTGAGATATTGTTTGTTTGGGCCTGATGACTTCATCTCAGGGCAGATAGATTTTCCTCTTACTATCTTCCCTACTTATTTCAGCTCATGGTTTACCATATTTGTTTTGCTTTTCTAGTCCAAGGATCATTTTCCTAGGTAGAGAGAACAGAAGCAAAATAAGAGTTGAGTAATTCTGCTTTTTTTTTTTGATCCATTGTCACTGACCTGTCCTGCTTAAGCAGCATCCCTTCTTTGGACCTCCTCTTTTATCGAAGGTAGCCAAGAAAGCACTTCTGTTGTTTTTAGCTTTGCTTGCCAGCCTCAGGTTGACTTGAGCTTTAGAGCTCATGACTCTGTTGTAGCCATGCAGTGTTTTTATATTTATCCTCTATTGATTCGTGCTTTCATCTTCTGTATGTCTCTTAAAACTCCAAGGGTTTAGTTCTTTGTGTATCTTCATAATTTTATTTTTTTTGATTTGAATTTTTATTGCTGGCTTTTTATTTTTATATTGCCTTTAAGTCCCAGTATATCTTCCTCCCCCATCATAGAGCCATCCCTTTAACAAAGAATAAAAAAGAGGAACAACAAAACTAACCAAAACATTAGTTGTCTGAGAATATATGAAGTGTTCCATACCCATAATCTACCACCTCTGCAAAGAGGGGAGGCAAATACATTTTCTCTTCTCTTCTTTTGGGATAAGCTTGGTCATTATAATTTCATAGTGTACATATTGTTTTCCAGTTTCTGCTTACTTCACTTTACGTCAGTTCATTTAATATTTTGACTTTTTTTTTCTGTACTCATCACTTCTTCTCAGCACTGTAATATTTTATTGCATTCATGTACCACAGTTTATTTAGCTAGTCCTCAACTGATAGGCCCCTACTTTATTTCCAGTTCTTTTCTATTGCAAAAAGTGTTGATATAAATATTTTGGTGTATGTGGAAATTCTTTTCATCGTTGATCTTCTTAGGATAGATGCTTAGTAATTTCCAAGTCAAAGGGCATTTTAAGTCACTTTCTTAACGTAGTTCCAAATTGATGGTTAGACCAATTTGCAACTCTCCCAACAGATAATAGTGTGCCTGTTTCCATATAATTCCTCCAACTTTGACTATGCCATCTGGTTGTCTTTGTTAGTTTGTTAGGTATGAGGTAAAATCTCAGTTTTGATTTTCATGTCTCTTACTAGTGATATAGAGCTATCTTTCACATAATTATGGCTTTTGGTCTTATTTGTATTAATTCCCTTGATTTATATGTATTAATTCCCTTAATCTGATATCTTTGATATCATATTAGAGATAATTAAGCATCATTTGTTTTAGATAGTTCCCACTTTTTATCTTCACTGGAATTGTCTCTGTGTCTTCAGAATTACATTCTTAAGAGGTTTTCATCTTTATGGCTTGATATGTGGAACTTTAGGTCATAGGATTCTACTTATCCTTTCTGGGAACCTTTTGAAATCTCTTTTCTTCATTTTTAGTTAGAATGATGAGGTCCTAATAGCAATTCTACTATCTTTTGAAGAATAAAATTATCATTAAGAAAAGCCAATGAACTACTTTAAAAATTAATTTAAAAAATGAAAAGATGCTCCTTGGAAGGAAAGCTATGGCAGATCTGGACATCATGCTAAAAAGCTGAGATACCACCTTGTTGACAAAGGTCTGTCTAATCAAAATTATAATTTTTCCAGTAGCAATGTATGGCTGTGAGAGTTGGACTGTAAGGAATATTTTTGGAATCATGGTGTTGGAGAAGACTTTTGAGAGTCCCTTGGGTAGCAAGGAGATCAAATCAGTAATACTTAAAGAAATTAATTCAGGCTATTCATTGGAAAGTCTAATACTGAAGTAGAAGCTTACATACTTTGGCCACATAATGAGAAGACTGGATTCATTGGAAAACACCCCGATGTTGGGAAAGATTGAAGGAAAAAGGAAAAGGAGAAAGCAGAGGATGAGATGGATAAATAGTGTCATGGAAAAATTGAATGCAAATGTAGACAGACTTTGAGAGATGGTGGAGGATAGAAGGGCCTGACATGCTGTGGTCCATGGGATCATGCAGAGTTGGACATGACTGAAGAACAACAGCAACAGCAGTGAACTACCAACTTCTGCTTTTGTCTGAGACACCATTTCAGCAGGTGTCTGGGATATTGAAATGTCTCCCATTAATACTCTACCCTGCCTTTATTCCAAACTTTTGTTTTTTCAAAAACTCAGCCACTTCTTCTTTTTGTTTGGATTGTCTATAGTATACTTATGCAATAATATTGCTTTCTTCTGTCTCCTTTAATCTTTTTTTTTTTTTTTTGAGTAAAGGGCCATCCCTTGACTCACTTTTTTTTTTTTAGGAGACTAACTTAATTTCCTTTGTTTATTACCATTTTTTTAAAATTTATTTTTATTTTTAGTTTACAACAGACGGTTCTACATAATTTTGAGTTCCAGATTTTCTCCCCTCCCTCCCCAAGACGGTATGGAATCTCATGTAACTACCACGAATGACTTCGCATTGAATTAATTTATACACTAGTCAAGTTGCGGAGAAGAATTACGACCAATGGAATGAATAATGAGAAAGAAGAAACAGAACCAAAAAAAAAAAAAAAAACAGCAACCCAAAAACAAAAACATAAGAGAAGAGAAAAAGGCGAGCATGAAGTGTGCCTCAATCTGCATTCAAACTTCATAGTTCTTTCTCTGGATGTAGACAGCATTCTCCATCATGAGTCCTTTGGATTTGTGCCTGCACCTTGTGTTACTGAGAGGAGCGAAGTCTGTCAGGGTTGTTGACTCACTTCTTAAAGAGGCCTATTCACTGAAAGGGTGTTGCCTCACTCAAAGTGAGAACCTGAAAAGATTTTAGCTTAAAGGGTCTAAGGTTTCCCACTGTATCTCCGGTTGTCCTGGTGGATATCTGGCCACTGAACCCAGATGACTCTGGGGGAGAAAGTGTCTCTCCTTTAATTTTAACGGGAATGTTCTCTCCATGTTTTCCCCCCTGGTTCGTGCATTTCTTCTCATCAGTATTTTTAATATGAAGTGCTATGTTGCCCCTTCATTTTGTTTTACTTGTAAGATACAGAATTCTACAGCCATATTTCATAATTTCCACTGTTTCTGTCTTACCTATGAAATCTAATTTGGCTCCTTCATTACGCTCTTGCTTGTTATCTGTACTTGTTTGCATTTGTATATAGACATCTCTGTCCATAGATTTTATTATTGGCTTTCTTATATTTTATCTCTTTGTGTTACTGAATATTTTTTATTACCATTATATTTACTGTGTTGTAGCTGCCACTCTTTATTATCTATACCCTCTTACCTTCTTACTTAGATATTATTTCTCATGCTCTCAATTAGCTTTGTAAGTCTCTATGCACATTTTTTACAGGAGTTCTTTTTCCTTTTTTTCTTTGTTTTTACTTTAAAGCCCCTCCATCTTTTTTTTTTATTAATTCTTTTTTTTCTTTTTGCAGGGGGGAAGGGAGGGCAATTGGGGTTAAGTGACTTGCCCAAGATCACATAGCTAGAAAGTGTGTCAAGTGTCTGAGGCTGGATTTAAACTCAGGTCCTCCTGACTCCAGGGCCAGTGCTCTACTCACTGTGCCACCTAGCTGCTCCTCCCTCCATCTTTTTAAGAATCATTAAGTTAAAGTTCATTCTCTGAAAACCAGGAAGGAGATGCTTTACTAACTTTTAAAATCCTTTCTTCTAAATGAGAAACTACTTTGAGTAGCCAGAGAGCAGTTTGTTGACCATCAGAGAAAACCATTACATACTCTTTGTATATCATGGAATAATTCTCCTTGACTTTCACACTTACTATTAGAGAGATCTTCAATCCTTTGTTATTCTTTTTAACAACTCTTGTCAGTTCTCGTGAACTCCTGTAATGAACTAACTCCTGTGTATTGCTCTTAGAGTTCACTTCTCCTTATGATCACTAGTCGCTCTGCTTTTACAAGCCATATAAATCAGCCTCTGAGAAGCCATGTAATGTAACGCAGCGTCAGAAGTTTGAGTTGCAGTACTTGCTTTGTCTAGTTATGTGATGTTGGAGAGTAACTCATGAACTTAATTTATAAAATCAAATAAGTTAGATAGTGAATTGCCTTTCAGTTCTAACATTGTTATCCATCATTCTGCTAGTACAGTCATATGTATGATTGAATATGTATTGGTCATGGTGTTTAATATTTAGTTGAAAAAGATAGCCCATTTTGTTGTTTGCTCTATAGAATTAAAATGACTCCAATGCTCCCTGTTTCCCCCTCAACAGAATGTAGATTTGCCATAGGTATATTTCTAGTTTGCTGCACATGAAATGTTAAGCTATTGGATGATTTCATAATTAGGTGCTGGGTGGAGAATCATAACACTAAGTTGTTATGTGCTGTCAGGTTTCCAAAGAAGGTAATGATAAATATGGACTGGAGTAGTTGCAGAAAATTGCGTAAAATAGGTAGGACTCCAGTTGGTCGTTAGAGTTGAATCAGTCGAAAGGCTTAGGATTAGTATCTGAGATGAAGGGGAAAACTGCCTGAATAGGGGCATGGGACAGAAATTAGGATGGCTTATGATGGGAGGATGTGACAAGATTACTCAACCAGATAGGGGGATGTATTAATAAGTGATAAGATGGCATAGATAGAGTGGGGCAAGACTATATTGAAAGCTTCCAAAAAATATTTTATTTTAATGCAGGAGATAGGATCAGACCATTGTACATCCTGGAGCAAGAATGAGAGGATAAAAGTCATGTTTGAGAAAGATTAGTTTTGCCAGTGGAATGGAAAGGAAAGATATGAGGATCTCTTTAAGGAAAAATAAAATCACTGACTGGGCATAGTGCAGTCCTTAAAAAATTTATTTTAGGTTTAGTGAGCCAAATAATTTCTCTCTCTCTCTCTCTCTCTCTCTCTCTCTCTCTCTCTCTCTCTCTCTTTATCTCTTTCTCTCTTTCTCTCTCTCTCTCTGTCTCTCTGTCTCTCCGTCTCTCCGTCTCTCCCTCTCTCCCTCTCCTCCCCTCCCTCCCTCCCCATCTCTCTCCCTCGCTCCATTAGAAAAAGATAATATCTTGCCATGAGTTGGTTCCCAACTTCAAATTGAGACCTGTAGTAGAGCCACTGAGACCTAATGAAGGGTAGGGAAGGATGCTTTGGAAATGGTCAAAGGGATCTGTGTACATCTGTTCAGCGCCAGGAATGCTGTCCATCCACTTATCTCTTCCTCCTCTCTCTTAAGTTAGAATTGAAGTGGGTGTCATGGAAGCTGAGAAGGCCAAGGTGTTCCTAGACCAGTTTATTGTTGCTGCTCACATTGATTTTACTATTCGGTATTATGACCACTTCTTTTAAATGATCAATTCTTCAATAATAAAATAAACATCCCTGCTTCGGTAGGTGTGATTCCACCAGCGTAGGTATTCCTTCCATTAATACAGTTCACAGCTCATCTACAATCTGTTCGAACTTTAAGGTGAACTAGGTGTATTAGTGTGTGCCTGTAATTCCTGTTGCTTGGGAAGCTGAGGCTGATGGATTGCTTGAGTTTAGGAGTTACAGAAAATAACTGTTGGACAGAAAATAACTTTTAACAGCACTAAATGGAAAATTAAGTGAACCTTTTGTTTACCATTTCTGTTTTTGGCATTTGTGATTTGAATTTAAGCTTCCCAACCACCAACTGGAAGGTGTAATAATGGAAACTTCTTATTGCATGTAAAATAAAATACATTTTAGCAATTTAAAATATTTCTTTTATATCCTCATTGTTATTTTAGGAGGTTGATTAGTTAAGATTTTCTTCTCTGATGTTTAACTCCTTGAGACTAGCTTTTAAGTGCTAATTTGAAAGCATTATTTTATATAATCTTCTGCCTTTACTGATCTGAGGTAAAAATAATTTCTATACTTTTTATGTAGTATTCATCAGTCTACACCCATTTATTGAAATACCTCTCTGGAGCTAGAACTAGGAAAAATTCTGGTGGAAGTACAAGAAATTGGAAGACACAGTTCACTCTGTAGTTTGTAGACACAAGACCCTATATGAAACACAAATTTGTTTGCTTATACTTTGTAAACAAATGTGATTGTAGAACTTCTTATACAAGAAACCCTGGACATCTGCCATGCCCCACAAACTTGAGCATAGATTTCAAAGATTGAGAAAGAGGTTTGTAAGGATCTCATGGCTTGAGATTGAATAAAGTCAGGGAGACACTCTTCAGAATGAAATGCTGGTGCTTGCTGTAGCTTAACTTGAGTTTTATGAATTCCTTTGGAAAGGAACTTCACAGGGAGTTCATAGGCTAGCTTAGGTAAGATCTTATAAGAGATGAGAGTAAGGGTAAGACAAATGGAAGGCTTAAAGAAGTAGCAGAGTGGTTTTAAGTTTCTGCAAGGGTATAAATCCCAGTAAGAACTGAAGTTTATCCAATGTAGAGAAAATGAAAAGGTCTTTTTTTAGCCAGGTTGGGGACAGGAAGATCAAGAGACAAAGTTGAACTGCTGTTTTGCTGCTTTATCTTCTACCCTTGAGAATGATCTTCAGAGTGGAAAGAAGAGTTTAAAGAATTCGCATGGAGTATAAAGTTAAGATAATTTAGGAGATAGTAAAAATTGTTGTTGTAAGTCATTTTCAGTCATGTCCAACTCTTCGTGACACCTTTGGGATTTTCTTGGCAGAGATGCTGGAGGGGTTTGCCATTTCTTTCTCCAGCTTATTTTACAGATGAGACTAACAGGGTTAGGTGACTTGTCCAGGGTCACACAGCTAAGTGACTGAGGCCAGATTTGAACACAGGAAGATGAGGCTTCCTGATTCCAGGCCTGGTACTTTATTCACTGTGCCACCTAGCTGCCCCAATAGTAAGAATACCTTGGTGCTGTTGGTGAGTTCTTCCTCTAATATCAGCTAACTACATCCCAGGATGCTGAAAGAATCTGGGCTTTACTGAAATGTCAGTGATCTTTGAGGTACTGTGGTGGAAAAGATGCTATGGGACTAGAGGTGGGCAAATGCCACTATTTACAAAAGAGAATAGAGGGGTGGATACCCTAAGCTGCTGGTGAACTTGCTGTTGGCTTCCCTCCCTTCTCATCATATAGGTACAAGAAGTTATTTGCACAAATAGAGGATGCAGGGCGATGTTAGTAGATAGAAGTTGATAGGGGGAGGAAAAAACCCAGTCTTGGTTTTTTCGTGTTTTTGTACAACGCAAACTTTTGTGCCTTGCCAAATACTGGTGAGTAAACTCAATATTGGTAAGCAGTGTAGTCTCAGCCAGTAAAACAAATGTGATCTTAGGCCATTTTAAAGAAGCATAGTGTTCAGAGTTGAACTGATTTCTTCAGAAGCCAAAAATGTAGAGGAACGGCCCCTCTGGTGTGTTGGGTAGGTCATGAGGAAATGGATAAAAAATGCACAGGAATAGATGACATGAATGAGTTGCTTCCCTATATACTTAAATTGCTGAGATCACAGATGTTTTGAAGGTGACAGCTAGGAAGTCACTGTTATAATTCTCCTGATCAGACTAGGTTTAGAGTACTGTGTCAAGTTATGCACAACACATTTTAGAAAGGAGGGTGACTAGGGGACATGAAACTCTGCCATATAGGGAGCAATAGAAGAAACTATAAATACTTAATCTATGGAAGAGATGATTGAAGGGCAACATGATAGTAATCTTCAGTTATTTGTCATGTAGAAGAGGGGTTACATATTTAGAATTGTAAAAGTTAGGGATAGAAGAGATCTCAGAGGGGCCTGAGGCCTTGGTGTATAACCCTCTACAGCAGTGGTGTCGAACTAGTAGAGAAATAGGGGCCATAAACTATAAATAAGGCTCCTTGCAGCTTCTAGTTTTAAGATGGAATGTTCTCTATGCCTTACTATATTTTTGTTTATTTTGTTAAATATTTCTCAATCTGGTTTGGACTGCAAGCATGTGTAATAGCCTCTGCTCTCCAGAATCCCTGAGAAGTACACTTTCAGTAAAGGCCAAGCTGCCTCAAAAAGTTAAATCCTAGTCTCTAGATGTTTTTAGCTTTTATTGAAGGACTTTTAGTGATAGGAGACTCACTACCTTTCATGGTAATCCATTCCATTTCTTAACAGTGTTAAGTCTTTTTTCCTTGTGATGAAATTAGCCTCCCTATAATTTCCCACTAAGTGGTCCTACTTCTGCGTTTTATGACCCAGCAGATTGTTTAATCCCTGTTTTTTATATAACAGCTTTTAAGATATTTGAAGACTGAAATAATTCTTCCCCCAAATCATCTTTTTTTCCCTTTAATTTTCCTTTTTTTGGTTATTCTGTACTTGACAAATGTCAAACATGAATTTTCATAAACATATAACAGAAAGAGGATTGTATGTAAAATAACATCTATTAAGCATAGCTTGCATTTCTTTTTTTAGATATTTAAAATGGTTTCATTACAGCCTTTTTAATCAACACTTTAGACATCAAAATACCAACGAAAACATCTTTTAAAATATATAATTAATTTATTTTTAGTTTTCAGTGTTCACTTCCGTAAGATTTTGGGTTTTACATTTTCTCCCTCTCTCTCTTCCTCCCTCCCCAAGATGGCATGCAATTTGATATATAGGCTCTACTTATACATTCATATTAAACATTTTCACATTAGTCCTGATTTAAAGAAGAATTAGAACTAATGAGAGGAACCACGAGAAAGAAGCAATAAAACAAAATAACGAAAAGGAAAGCAAGTAGTACGCTTCCATCTGCATTCAGACTCCAGAGTTCTTTCTCTGAATGTGGATAGCATTTTCCATCATGAGTCTTTTGGAGTTGTCTTAAATCCTTACATTGCTGAGAAGACCTAAGTCTGTCAGTCAGTCAGCACACAGTGTGGCTGTTATTGTGTACAGTGTTCTGCTCATTTCACTTAGTAGCTTGCATTTCGTCTTTTTTAAAAAACTTTTTTATTTTTAGTTTTCAACATTCATTTCCAAAAGATTTTGAGTTCCAAAGTTTCTCCCCATCTCTCCCCTCCACCCACCCCAAGATGGCATATAATTTGATACAGGCTCTACATATACATTCACATTGAACCTATTTTCACATTAGTCATGTAAAGAAGAATTAGAACCAGTGGGAGAAATCATGAGAAAGAAGAAAACAAACCCAAAAAAAGGGAAAAAAAAGACAGAACAAATAATATGTTTCAATCTGCATTCAGACTCCATAGTTCTTTTTCTGGATGTGGATGGCATTTTCTATCATGAGTCCTTTGGAATTATCTTGGGTCCTTGCATTGCTAAGAAGAGATAAGTCTATCAGAGTTAGTCATCACATATTGTGGCTGTTGCCGTGTACAGTGTTCTCCTTGTTCTACTTGTTTCACTACATCAATTCTTTCTAAGCTTCTCTGAAACCATCTCCTTAATCATTTCTTACAGTACAATAGTATTACATTACACACACACACACACACACACACACACACACACACGTGCGCACGCACACATATATAAAACAAGTTGTGGTGTGTGTGTGTATATACATATATATACACACATACATATACACCACAGCTTGTTCAGCCATTCCCCAACTGATGGGCATCCCCTCAATTTCCAGTTCTTTGCCACTACAAAAAGAGCTTGTGTAAATATTTTTGTACATATGGGTCATTTTCCTATTTGTATGATCTCTTTGGGATACAGCCCTAGAAGTGGTATTGCTAGGGCAAAGGGTATGCACCTTTTTATAGCCCTTTGGTCACAGTTCCAAGTTGCTCTCCAGAATTTTTAGATCAGTTCACAACTCCACTAACAATAGTAGCTTATAATACATTATAATATAATAATTCTACAATAGTAGAAAATATTATAAATTCAACATTTCACTTTGAAACTTATCTTGCTTTTCTCTGTCTCTTTCTGATCCTTCTGTACAT
Source organism: Trichosurus vulpecula (assembly GCF_011100635.1). Lineage (NCBI taxonomy): Eukaryota > Metazoa > Chordata > Mammalia > Diprotodontia > Phalangeridae > Trichosurus > Trichosurus vulpecula. The sequence continues at coordinate 112,348,975 of NC_050577.1, forward strand.
TTTTAAAAATACTCTAATGATACTTTTTTTCTTTTTTGGGAGAATCCTTATCAATAGTCACCTCCCTCCTAAATCCCCTAACCCTAATTAAAAAACAAATTAACCTTTTTTATAACCAGTAGGCATAATCAAATAAAATAAATCCACATATTAACCATTTCTGAAAGTGGATCTGTCAGCCTACCCCCTCATATTTCCTCCCTCATTGTCAAGTAGTGGGTAACATACTCTATTTGAAAAAAATTCTTTTCAGTTAGCTGACCTGCCTCCCCCCACCCCTTTCTTGTACAAACATGAATAATCAAGCAAAAACAGATTTCCACATTGGATCTGTACAAAAAAACTTTTTTTCTCATTCTGCTCTGAGTACTTTACCTCTCCATCAAGAGGTAGGTAGCATTTTTCATTACGAAACTTCTGGAACTGTGATCACTATGTTGATCAGAACTCCCAAATCTGTCTAAGTTGTTTGACTTTACCATGTTATAATCATTGTATACATTGTTCTCCTGATTCTGCTCATTTCACTATGTATCAGTTCATATAAATCTTCCCAAGGATCTCTGAACCATCTCCTTTATCATTTCTTATATGACTTGTTCAGCCATTCTACAATTTATGGGCACCTCTTTATATTCAAATTCTTTGCCACCATAAAAAGAACTATACATCCTTAGTTTGTGTTGCTTAGGACTGATCTCTTCCTTTATATGTACTTTCTTTTACTCCCCCTTTTCCCTTCTTCCCTTTCCTTCCTATTTCCCTTTTGAGTGAAGTTTAAAATTTTGTACCAAACCGTGTGTGTGTGTGTGTGTGTGTGTGTGTGTGTGTGTGTGTGTGTATTTTCTTTCCTCCTTTGACCAATTCAGATGAGAGTGAGCTTCAAGTGTCAGCCACTTTTGAAGTTGTCTTAGATCCTTACATTGCTGAGAAGAGTCTGTCAGTCACACAACTCCTCTAACAATAGTAGCTTGCATTTCTTAAGAAAATATTATAAACTCCACATTTCAACATAATTCAACATAAATTCAACATTCAGTATCTTCCTTGTTTCTGTAGACTTCCTTTGCCCTCTTGGCAGTATATTCCCCCTATATTTCTCCTTTTCTCTTTCCATTTCTCTTTTAAGATCATCAAGACTTAACAGAATTACTTCCAAGTCTTCTAATTAGACTCTCTCTAGAACCCCTGATGATAATAAGGTATAGAGGGGACATGGGCATCAACTTATGTAATAATGTAAACAGTTGATGTTTGTTTAGACCCTAATATAACCATTCAAGTTTACCTTTTTATGTTTCTTTTGACTCCTTTGTTTATATTTCAGAGCTTCTACTCAGCTCTTTCATTTTTATCAGGAATACTTGGAAGTTCTCTATTTAATTAAAGGTCCATTTTCCCCTGGTATGATTATACTCAGTTTTGCTGGGTAAGTTATTCTTGGCTGTAAGCCTATATATATCCTTTGCCATTTAGAATATTGTATTCCAGAATTTCTGCTCCTTTATTATGGTAACTGCTGAATCATGGTTGATTCTGACTGGATCCTTGGTACTTGACTTCTTTCTTTCTGGCTGCTTTCAGTATTTTTCCTTTGGCCTGGAAGCTCTGGATTTTGGCGATAATGTTCCTGGGAGTTTTTCATTTTGGAGTTTTAGGAGGTGACCGTTGGATTCTATTTCACTTTGTGCTCTGATTCTAAGAGATCTGGACAGCTATGTTTTATGGTTTCTAGATTCTGTTTTGGTTGTGGCTTTCAAATAGTCCAATGATCCTTACATTCTTTTCTCCTCAATTTGTTTTCCAGGTCAGTTGTTTTTTATTGTTTGTTTATTTTTTTTTCTATGAGATATATTACATGTTCTATTCTTTAAAAGTCTTTTGATTTTGTGTTAATATTTCTTCTTGTGTCATGGAGTCGTTGGCTTCTTTTTGGTTTATTCTAATTTGCAGAGAGTTTGTTGCTTGGGCAAAGTTTTGTGTCTCTTGTGCCAAGCTGTTAATTCTCTTTCCAATTCTTCTATAACTCTCATTTCTTTTTCAGTTGTTTCCTCTTGAGGCTCTAATTTCATTGATTAAAAATATTTTGAACTTAAAAAAACCTTACTCCTGCAGGAATTTTTGTTGAACTTATTCCCAAACTGTGGGTTTTTGTTTGTTTTTTCTTTTTGAAGCTTTGCTTGTAGATGTTTTCAGTTAATTCTTTTCTGGGTTTGTGACTTGAACATTCCTGTTACCATAACAGCTTTTTATGATTGGATTATTTTTTTTGTCATTCTTTCAGCCGACTTTCTGACAGTAGACTTTATGTAGGGGCCAGGCTCTGCACACTTCTGGAAGTAAAGGTTTGGGCGGATCCTGCTGCTGCTGTTGTTGCAGCTTTATTGGGTTATTGAGTATTGGGTTATTCTAGTATCTCAGAGGCAGCTCGGATTGGAGTTTGGCAGGCTTTCAGTGCTTCCAAAGTGGTCTGTTTGATCCAGAGCAAAGTCTGATTGCTGCCCCTGAGGTCTGAGCTCAGCAAATTCCTGACTTGCATTTGGGTCTGAATAACTAGCCTGTGGGCTAGTCCCATTTGAAGTAGTGTGCAGCTCTGATGAGTCAAAATGACAGAACTGTGAACTTCCCTTTGGTCTAGGATTCCTGTTCTGGTTATTCTTCAGGCGTCAGATTGGGCTGGAAGCTGGTACTGAGACCCAGTTCTACTACTGAGGTCTGAACCACCCTGCTGCTGAAAAAAAATTTGCAGTGAGAAATTTCAAAATAGATCAGAATTTCCAAAGTGACAAAGTTTTAACTATTAAATAGCATATACAACTCCTTACTTAGCCTGTGTCCTTTATTTGTAATCCTCCATTGCCCTGAACATAGTCAAGGATCCAGGAGGTAGACAAACAAAAATCCTTGGAGCAGACAGAATAGTTGCCACAAAGTCTATGCATTGTAGCTTATACAATTTCACCTATAAGACAGCCCCTTATTTAGGATGTATTCATTTTCACCTCCCACAATTATAAAGACTTTTATTGTCTGCTTTTCCAGTGGTCTTTTGATGGAGGTAAAATGATTACAGTAAGAAGTGATGACTGACAATCTGAGATTGAGGCAAGGAATAGAAAGACTATAAAAAGCATATACAAAATTAAAAAAGCATAGAGTGGAGCTATTTAGATGGCACATAGCTTATAAACTGTCAATAGTGCCTGCGTATCCCTGTCAATAGATAGCACAGTACAATAAGTTAAAGTTAAAGTTAAGTTTAAGTTAAAAAAAAAAGATTTTACCTCATGTCATTGTTAGTGTATATATCCTGTTTCTTCTAGTTTGTGAGTTCTGTGAAGGTAGTGACCATGTCTTCTTTAAATTTGTTATCCCCTTTAGCGTATAGCATATTGTGCTTAAACAGACACTCAGTTAATATGAATGTTCTGTTTATTTTGCTTAAGAAATCTGTCTTTAAAAAAAAGAAAAAAATGCTACTTGAAGGGCAGATGATTTCATTTTTATCTTTGTACCTGGGATAGTGATCAATCCATGGTAATGCTTGTTGAATTGAGCCCTCTTTCATTTTAATTTTTTTTTATTATGTATCTTTTTATTTTGTTAAGTATTTTTCCATTATGTTTAAAACAGTTTTTAACACCCATTTTAAAAAAAAATTTGAGTTTCAAATTCTCTGCCTTCTTTCTGCCCCTCCCTTACTACTTAAGAAGACAAGCAACATATTGATTATCCATGTGAAATCATACAAAACGTATTTCCATATTGGCTATGTTGCAAAAGAAAACACACAAAGAACTCTCAAGAAAATTAAAGGATGTGGGGGGAAAAAAAGCATGTTTCGATCTGCACTTGGAGGTCAGTCCTCTTTTTGGAGCATTTTTTATCATGAGTCCTTTGGAATTGTCTTTGATCATTGTCTTGATCACAGTAGCTAAGTCTTTCACAGCTGAGAATTGAATGTCTTTCAATACAGGCTTCAGTTATTTGGAAAAGTCCCTAATTTAGGACTTCTCATTGCTGACAATTTTGAATAAATTAACATTTTTTTTCTGTGTTTATATAGTGTTCTTACTGGCTACTTTGCAGCTCATTTCCCAGTATGAAAGATCTTCCAACTTCCATAGTTCAGAGATGCCCCACACTTGGTTACTCACCTGTGCCATGTCCTCAGAGTGACCAGGTTATTTGGTTGATATATTGAGGGCTGGGCTCTAATGCCATATCTACTGCCAGCCTTAGGCTTGTCATTTCCTCAGGTCTCTTCCTGCTCTAACATTTCAGCTCCAATAGAGGAACGTTTGGCAGCCTCTTCTATTGAAAATGCCTTTCAGAATCTGGGGTGTATAGTTTTGGATATCCTCAGTGGTAGCAAATCTTTCTCTTTTAAAGTGGCAAGATACCTGATTTTTCTAAGTTTTGTCTTTGGTGTGCTACAAGTTGTCTGCTGATACTATGCTAGGAAATGCAGGTTTTTGAAAGTTTGAACATTTTCATTTCAGTATCCTCTTATGTGTATGTCATGTTGTGAATTTCTTAACAAATTCAGTAAGATCTTATTTAATTTCAACCACTAATTTGATATCTGTGATCATTCAGAAATAGATTGGGTGAAGATCACATGCAGTTTCTTAGATTAAGCATATTAATAATAGGAACATTTTGGTGAGAGAATATTTGGACTAAAGAGAACAAACTTTTCACTCACTTTAGAAGCACCAATTATATCTTTTGCTTAACATCTACAAATAAGCATCACTTCTTTTTCTCTTCCCATATCTGATCATTTGCCAAATATTCTTTGTTTTCAGTATTTGACACCCATCTCTTCCTTTCTGGGCTTGCTACCACTTTAGTTTGATTGAATTACTCAGTTCATTTTAAGCATTTGTTGAGGTCTTGCTGTGTAAGGTGCTGGGAATACAAAAATAAAATAATTTTTTCCCTTCAAGAGTTTATGTTTTTAGAGGTGATGGTGGTGATAGTGGTGATAACATGCAGATACAATACAAACTATATACAAAGTGTTTTTAGGCAGAAAAGAGCAGTAACGACTAAGGGGATTTGTGCAGGCCTCTTGTTGAAGATTGTTCCCCTGAGCTATTCAAATAGAGGAAGAAATGCTTTTTAGATGTAGGCGGGGAGATGGCTTGGGCAAAGGAGGGAGGAGGAGAACAGCTTGTAGGCCATTTTGAATGGAAAAGAAAATGCATGAAGTGGAGTTAATAAAAGGGGAGCTAAAATCAGTGAAGCTTTACAAACTAGATGGAGAATTCTTTAGCTTTTGTCTTGTAGACAAGAGGAAGTAACTGAAAGTTTTTGATCAGGGAAGTGATGTGATCAGAACTTTAAGACTATTATTATTTTAGCTGCCGTGTAGAGGATAAATGGAAGAATATTTATTAAATGCCTGTTCTGACAGATTTTCTTAGACTTTAGTTATATGCAGAAAATAGTGAAACAGCTTTTCCCCTCAAAGGGATTGCTACATATTTTTTTTAAAATTTTAATTTTCTTTATTATTCAAAAAACATATCCTTTTTATTTACTTTTTTGACTTTGTGCTTGTGCCTTCAACACCTTCACAACAATTTTCTGCTCCTCAATCAGGAAAGCATGCTTGATCCTGTCACGGACACACTTAGCACACATGGAGCCACCATAAGCCCTGCTGACATGCTTTTTTGTCTTCGATAGCCTCATAAGAACTTTAGGTCTCACTGCACGAACACCTCGAAGTCTTCCTGGGCATACACCACAGGCTGATTTTGGTGCTTTTCCAACTTTCTTGGTATAAAGGTAAACAATTCTGTTACCCGGGGTTCGTGACAGCCGAGTTTTGTTGGAAGCTGTATTGTAGGACAGCCTACGGCGATATGTCAGACGCTGAACCATTTTTAATTTCTGTCAGGTCCGTCACCGCGGATTGCTACATATTTAAAAATTATACTTAAAACATTTTTTAAGTTACAAATTCTCTCCAGCCGCTCCCCGCCCCTGGAGAATGTAATATATTAGTTATAAGTTTGAAGTCGCAAAACATTTCCATATTAGCCACATTGGAAAAAAAAAAGGCAAGAAAACTTAATTGAAAAAGTATGCTTTCATCTGTACTCAGTTCATTAGTTCTTTCTCTGGAGGTGAATAGCATTTTTTTATCTGGAGTCTTTTGGAATTATCATGGATTATTGTTTTGATCAGAGTAAGTTTTTCACAGTTAATCATTGTTACAATATTGTAGTTACTGTGTACAGTGATCTCCTGGTTCTGCTCCCTTCACTTTGCATCAGTGCATATAAATCTTCCCAGGTTTTTCAGAAACCATCCTGCTCATCATTTCTTATTCTACAATAATATTCCATCACAGTCATATATCACAACTTGTTCAGCTATTCCCCAATTGATGAACATCTCCATTTCCAGTTCTTTGCCACCACAAAAAGAGATGCTATAAATATTTTTGTACATATAAGTCCTTTTCCTTTTCCTTTGATCTCTTTGGGATATAGACCTAGTAGTGGTATTGCTAGGTCAAAGGGTACATACAGTTTTATAGTCCTTTGGGCATAGTTCCAAATTTTTCTCCAGAATGGTTAGAGCATTTCACAACTCCACCAACAGGTCTCTTTACTTTTCCACAACCCTCCAGTATTTGTCATTTTCCTTTTGTATCATTTTGGCCAATCTGATAGGTGTAAAGTGGTACCTCAGAGTTGTCTTAATTTATATTTCTCTAAGTGATTTAGAACATTTTTTCGTGTGACTATTGATAACTTTGATTTCTTCTTCTGAAAATTGCTTGTTCATATCCTCAGAAGGATTACGTTGTAATGGAGGAAACAACACACCCACATAAAGTAGACACAAGATAGAGAAAAGGTGACCTGGGAAGGGGGACGAGGAAGAAAGGCTTCATGTAGAAGTGGGTGCTTGAGCTGACTCTTGAAGGGAACCCAGTAGATAAGGAGGCATGGGGGGGGGCATTGATAGACTGTTGTCTATGTGTGAAACAGCAAAAAGAATCATTTGGCTAGATCGTAAAGCACTTGGAAGGAGGAGCGACATTATGAGGTTGGAAAGATAGGAAGGCTCCAAGTGGTGAAGAGTTTTAATTGCTTGCCAGAGGACATTATATCTGATCTTGGAGCAGTATGGAGATGCTGGAGTTTATTAAGTAGGTCAGTGGTAAGGTTTGCATTTTAGAAAAATAACTTTAGACATTTATGTGAAAGATAGATTGGAGTAGGACCTTAAAGAAGGGAAAATAATTACGTGATTGCAGTAGTCTGTAGGGCATGTATAGGGTAGAAGCTATTTAAATGGAGAGAAGCTGGAGCATGTGAGAGTCATGGACAAGAACTGGCAGTTAATTGGGTATATACGGGGTGAGGAAAGGAAAGGAGTCTAGGCTAACTGAGATTGTGAGCCTTGGTGGCTGGGAAGATGGTGGGGCTCTGTAGAGAAATGGGGGAAGGTTAATAGAGGGACGAATTTCGGGGGCCATATGAATTTTCTTTTGAACATATTTTGAATACATTGAAATGAATATGGACAACAAGGTAGAGATAGCAGGTAGTTGGTAACAGGGAACTATAGTTAAGAGGACTTTTGGATTATCTCCTGCTTATAACTTTGATCTCAGGTTTCATATTTGTTTAACTTGATGGTACTTACCTGTTTGCTTTCAGAAAGGCTTGTTAAGCTGATTTCCTAAGTGTGAGGATAAAGACTGAATAATATACTGGGAGAGGTGGGGTAAATAAGAAACAACTCTGACCTAGACTTCTAGTGTACCTTTCTGAACCTTTATTATCCTCCTGCTTGTGCTTTCAGCCAAGCCATTTTTATACGTTGTTGACCCATTAGTTTTCTTAGCCTACCCTTCTAATCTTGTCAGCATTCCTGCAGTGACTATTTTGCAAATAATGAATAAATCACTTTTAAAAAGTTTATTAAGCAATTACTATGTATTGAGCACTATGCAAATCACTTAGGATATAAATTGAAAATTAAATCAATCTTTGCCTTCAAGGAGGGGATGTATATGTATGTATGTATGTATGTATGTACACATATAGGGGAGTGGTGTCCTGGGAAGGAAATTTTGGTCTGAAAAGTCATCAAGGATGATCAGTGAATCCCATAGGGTACTGGATTGACCCACCCTTTCCTGAAACAACGGTGATATTGATTTATTTACTATGACTAGAGCAAAAGACCGAAAAGGGGAAGGTTACTGTGTTGACCGGACAGATGACTAGATGGCCCAGTGAATTTGAAGCAGAGAGCCCCTTAGATATAATGGTGCAGATCAGTGATGTCAACCTCAGGTAGAAACAGGACCATGGATCTGTACGTAAGTATCTCTGTGGGCTGCATGTTGATTTAGTTTTAAAATGCAGCATTATTTATGTTTTATTGTATATTTATTTTGTTAGCTATTTCCCAATTACATTTTAATCTGGTTCTGGCTGCACTTGGAAGTGTTGTGGGCCATGTGTTTGACATCTCTGGACTAGATGATTTTATATTTAATAATCAAGATCGCTCAATCCTAGGGTGAGATTTCCAAATAGCGTTATCTTTTCTTAGCCTGGCATTCAAGATTCTCCCTAATTTGACGCTAACCCAGTTTTCTGGTCTAATATAGCTCAATTAAACTAACATTTATTAAACACCAAGGAGCATTGTTCTGAGAGTAATAGAGGCTTCAGTTAAGATTGGGTCTGTACCCTTGGGGAAATTAGGGGTGTTTAGTAGGTAAGTATGTTGCATACAAAGAGTAATACAGCATTTGTGCTGTGTGAGGTCACATTTGTGAGAGTATTAGAGAGACTTTTATGGAGGAGGGGTTGAATTGGATAGGAGGTAAACAACTGGGAGGGGGAATTTTAAGCATAGAGAGGTAAAGAAAGGGGAGGATGGAATGAAGTGATTTGGTAAATAATGCAGTTCCTCTGGAGCTTAGATTTTGTGGAGGTGGATCGTTTGAAATAAGGCAGGAAAAAGGTTGACTGGTGACATATTGTGAAGAGGGGAAGGAAGGACTTGGATGAAAGTAGTCAGTCACAAAATATTTATCAAGCACCTACTATGTACCAGGCATTGTACTAAGTGCTGGGGATAAAAAAAGAGGCAAAAGACAGCTCCCTCCCTCAAGAGGCTACACACAAATAAAAGCTGAAAATAGGATTGGGAGAGGGAGAAGTACCTATGGTGGGGGGAGCGTGGTGGAGAAGCCAAAGAAATCCAGAATGTGCTTAGCAGGTGGGAATGACAGACTCAGGCTCAGAGATGTCATGTGATTTACCCATAGTCCCAGGTAATTTTAGGAAGGAGTATGCAGTAAGGACTCGAGGGATCAGGAGGGTGGCACCATCTTTTATCAGGCAGGTTTGTCCCGTCCTGAGGTGGTAATTGTAGTTATAGTTGTGTGAGGTGTTCTGTGGGCGGGAGAATACATCATTGTTAAAAATTATTGGATAGGCAGATAGGTGGTGCAGTGGATAGAGCCCTTGGGCTCGGAGTCAGGAAGACCTGAGTTCAAATTCAGCTTCAAACACTAACCACCTGTGCGATCCTGGGCAAGTAACTTAACTCTGTTTGCCTCTGTTTCCTCATTTGTAAAATGAGCTGGAGAAGAAAATAGCAAACCACTCCAGTATCTTTGCCAAGCAAACCCCAAAAATGGTCATGACTGAAATGATTAAGCAACAATAACAAAATTATTGAATATATACAAGTTAAACTCCTATCTCCACTTTTAAAAAATGAAAATAAAGTTCATTTCAAAGTCAGCAAAAGCAAGACAGGCATGGTAACTTTGCTGCAACTGCCAGAGAATGCAGAAAAGCAGCAATTCGATAGAGTATGTGCAAACTGGATTAAATTTGATTAGGCAAATATGGGGGTTATCAGCCACTGTTATCATTAGTCAGTGTAGGCTTATGACATAGATGAGTTGAGCTGCTTGCTGCATTGGAATGTAAAGTGTTTAAATTTGATGTTGAGCAGTTTTGTAGGGAAATTAAAAGCACAAAATATTTGTTATATTTTTAACATTGAATTAATTTTGCCTCTGCAACTTTAAAACATTGACATAACTTAACACTTATAGATAATACTTTCAACAACTGCATTTAATAGTAATAAATTTTTAATTCTTTTTAAAGTATATTCCCCCCCCCCCATCTGCCCATGATAACCACTGGAGCTGCTCAAACTAATTTAAACATAGACAATAGAGAAAATTTAAATATTGAAAATAGAGAAATGCAAAATAACAAGTGTATTATCTAGAAAATATGACCATATAGTTGCGATTCACAAGACTACCATTGTCTGTATACTACCCTAGCTGTGATAAGTTCACTTACCTTGGTAGTGTACTTTCCAGGGATGTACACATTGATAATGAGGTTGACACATGCATTGCCAGAGCTAGCTCAGTGTTTGGGAGGCACTGAAGGAAAGTATGGGAAAAAAGAGGTATTAGACTACAGAGCTGTGGTGCTGACTTCATTGTTATATGCCTGTGAAAGCTGGACAGTCTACCAGGGCCATGCCAGGAAACTGAATCGCTTCCATTTGAATTGTCTTAGGAAGATTCTGAAGATCACCTGGCAGGATAAGATACCAGACACTGAGGTCCTTTCTCGGAACTAAACTGCCATGCATTCAAACTCTGCTTCAGAGAGCGCAACTCCCGAAGGGCTGGCCACGTTGTTCGAATGCAAAACATATGCTTGCCAAAAAGACTATTTTATGGGGAACTCACACAGGGCAAGTGGTCACATGCTGGTCAGAAGAAGCGATACAAGGACACTCTCAAGGTCTCTCTCAGGAACTTTGGAATTGATTGTGTGACGTGGGAGACATTGGCACAGGACCACTCAGCATGGTGTGCCATGCCCACATCAGAGACGGTGCTGTGCTCTATGAGCAAAGCAGAATTGAAACACCTCAAAGAAAACACAGGATGCGGAAGTTTGGAGTATCCATCCCAAATGTTCACATGGACTATTTATTTGTGCCTGACCTGTGGTAGAGCTTTCCAAGCTCGTATTGGCGTGATCAACCACACTCAGACACATTGAATCTTGACTCAAGCATAGTGATATCATTTCGATCCTTTTCGAGAATGAAGGACAACCACCTTAGCTGTAGATTATATGAAAACATAAATTGAAATGACATATTGAAAGCGACTATAGAGAATAAGCTGGTAAGGTGAGAAATTCTGTAGCGAGAACGATATGCTTTTAAAAAGCAAAAACAAATTGTGGCAGCAAGAGGATTGCTTGCTTTGTAAAAGGTTGCTTCTAGAATTGTTAAGTGTAAAAAGCTTCATTTGTGGGAGAAAAATTACTGCTACCTGCAGCAGCAGATATAGTCCAAATGATACAAGATGAGTCATTTGCAAGGCAAATTCAAATCTTTCCACTTGTAGATGATATTATTGCAAGGAGAATTGCCCATTTATCTGAAGACCTTTGTGATGAATTGAGAAACAAAAATCTTTCTTTTATGCATTGCAAGTGAATGAAGCAACAGATGTAGATAAAAATGTTCAGTTGTTTACATATGTATGATATGTTGTTGAAACTGATGTTAGAGAATGTTGGTTATTTTGCTAGTCTATTGACAATTTATCAAGGGGAAATTTTAATATAATGGATAAATTTTTAAGCAAAAATGTTGATTTATATTTGATTCTGTGCTGCTCGAGTACAGTTTAAATCGGGACAGATTGTAGATGTGTGAACCCTAATTTTAGTCTGGTCATCTTCTTGACATCGTATGTTCTTTCCCCATGCTCCTTTTCTTCTCTTCTGACAGGATAAGCAACCAAATCAATACAATTATTCCTGAAAATGATATGTCAGTCGCTTATGACTCTACCCATTCCTGTGACTTGTCAAAACAAAATGTTCCGGGCAAACATTCACCTGTATATTAGAATATAAGCTTTTTGAAGGCAAGGACTTTGCCTGTTCCATGTATTGCCACAGTACTTATCAGAGTTTCTGAACCTAGTAAGCACTTAAATCCTTTTTTTCATTTCATTCACCATTTTAAAATGTGGCCCCTTGTCTAGTTTGTACACGCTGCATGCTCTATAGATAATCAGTCACTTATATTGAAAGAAATCTGTATGGAGCGGCATACAGTTTTTAAAGTTGTTACAAGAGTAGTTAACGTTATTTGTCTACTCCATTGAAAAGAAGCCTCTTTGTAAAATTGAGGCAATGAATGACCAGTGCTTTGAGCACCTTTTTATTATTGTGAAACACATTTTCTTTCTTCTGATCAAGGGTGGTTGACCCAAAAGAGATTGTGGATTTTTTTCTTAATGATAATAGTAAACATGAAACAAAATCCTCTAATAAAAATTTCTTCCTGAAGAGTGTGTGTGTGTGTGTGTGTGTGTGTGTGTGTATGTGTGTGTGAGAATTGAGTATTCACAGTAAATTAATCCAAGGTCCTCAAATTCATACTCTCGGAAAAAGTGACTATATTTATGAAAAACTAAAACTGTGGATAATTTACTAGTGAACAATTTTATGTGTCTTTCAATTTTAAAAATACCTCCCCTGCAAATGAAATGGAAGACTTATTTTTAATTAGTTGACTATTTTACAGAAGCAGTCCTGATTTTATTTTAAAGACACTAAAAAAATATAAAAGATTTGGTTTCACTCTATTTAAATAAGAAAGCTTCATAGAATGGTCCTGTGATTGTATATTTAAACAAATATTTGAAAATCTTAAGATGTCTTAGCTACAGGTGAATGAGTTTCTTTGCTTTATCAAATGAAATGATGACAGGTTTTACTAACATTTGTAACATTGTGTGAACCAGGAATTTGTGTTGTAGTTATATAAAGACATTATTGATCCTGGTTAGTGGTTAAAAAAGAATTGTGAATAGCAGTGTCAATGACAGCACACTTTGAAAACTATACCAAAAATAAAGCCATCATTTTGGTATTATTTTTATGGTAATTTGTTTATAAATTATAAATATGTACTTTAAATTATTTTCTAAATAGGTTTTTCAAGTTTTATCATTTTTGTTATTAAAATTATCATTAATTTTTTAAAAAATGTGAACTAAGGATTTTGTAGATTGTTTTTTGTTTTTAAAAAAATGTTCAGTGGGGCTTGGCATTTTTTTTTTTTGAAGCGCAGGGGTGGAGGGGGTATTGGTAAAGTTTGGAAACCGTTTCCTTATGTAAAAAGGCACAAAGAGGATAGCATGTCAACTTTGGGGAGTAGCAAAGAGGTCAGTTTTGCTGGAATATAGTGTGTGAAGGAGAGTTATGTGGAATAAATTTGGAAAGGGATGTGGAAAGGAACAAGAATGTGGAGCTCTCTAAATGCTAGGCTAAGGAGGGTTTTTGTTTTTGTTTTATAAATTTTAGAAGCTGTAAGATGCCAACTGAAGTTTTGGAGCAAGAGAATTTAGTCAGATTTGTATTTTAGGGATATCGCTTTGGCAACTGTGTGGAAGATGTTTGTAGAGGGCAGAGAAACAAGGGGGACTAGTTACTTTGGATTTCACTTTTTAAACTAGCATTCTGTTCATTTGTTTCTCCTCATTGCTTCAGTGTTTGTGAGGTGATATTGCTGATAATCTTCGCCTCTTCCTTCTCTGTAAGATTTTAGAAACAAATTTATATTCTAAACTCATATTATCTTTGGCTACCATCTTTCTCTACTTGGCAAGGAGTTTGCTGCAAGTTTGCTGGCTTCTGGAAGTTTTTGTCTTATTTGAGATTTATTTACTTGGTTGAAACTTCTTGGGAAATGGTGATAGTTTGTTAGTGGTGATTCTTTTATCTTTTTCCCATTTGGGGCATTATTACTTGTTTAAATATGGCAGGTAAGACTAATTTTGGTTGCACATACTTAAAACCTTTTCTGTATGGTAGAATTTAAGGGATCCTGTACTTTTTACTCTGTGTGTGCTTGTGTGTGTGTGTGGCCTTTGAGAACCAGCCTCATCTCCTTACTGCAATGAAGTATTGAAGTAGGACTATATCAAAAATGTACAGGAGAAATTTTAGAATTTTATGGCAGTATCTGGGAAGACAGCAGTGAGAAAAATTGATATTATAATTGAAAGACATCATAAAGCTGGGACTTAAGCATAAACAGTTCAAATCTTAGTCATTTATTGAGAATTTTTATCTGTTGAAATTGAGAAAAAAAAGACATCTAACTCATTACCATAATACCACTCAGAAATGCAGGAAAATCTGGTGGTTTAAAACAACTGTGATGACACTTGATTCCTAGCTTACACTTGGTTTCTGTGTCAGTCAGTCACTAAACATTTATTAAGTGCTAACTATATGCCAGGCATTTTGCTAAATGCTGGGGGTGCAAAAAAAGCCAAAGACAGCTCCTGTTGTAATGGGGGAGACAACAAGAAAACATATATATACAAACAAGTTATGTATAGGATAAACAAAAAATAATTAACCAAGAGAAGGCACAGTTAAGAGGAATTGGGAAAGGCTTCCCATAGAAGGTGGGATTTTAATTGGGACTTAAAAGGTACATGGGAAGTCAAATTGATGGAGATGAGAAGGGAGCATTCAATGCATGCCAGATAGCCAGAGAAAATATCCAGAGTAGAGAGATAGTGTATTACCAGGAACAATAGGAGGCTACTATCACTGGGTGGCAGAGTACGTGGTGGGGAGTAAGATTCAAGAAAGGGAGGAAGGCAGGTACGTTATGAAAGGCTTTGAATGACAAACAGAAGATTTTTGTATTTGATCCTGGAGGTGATAGGGAGCCACTGGAGCTGAGTGAGTGTGAGTGTGAGTGTGAGTGTGAGTGTGTGTGTGTGTGTGTGTGTGTGTGTGATAGACATGATCAGACCTGTTAGGAAAAATCACTTTAGTGGCTGAGTTGTGGATGGATTAGAATAAGGACAGATTTGAGGCAGGCAGACCCACCGGCAGGATATTGCAATAGTCCAGATGTGAGATGATGAGTGCCTACACCAGCGTGGTGGCAGTGTCTGAGGAGAGAAAGGGGGTATAATTGAGAAATGTGGCAAAGGTGAAATCCACTGGTCTTGGTAACAAAGTGGATATGGGCGGGGTGGGGGGGGCAAGAGATAGTGAGGAATTGAGCATGACACCTAAGTTTTGAGCCTAGGAGGATAGCGATGCCCTTAAATAGTAATAGAGAAGTTTGAAAGTGAGGAAGATTTTAAGATTTCATAATAGCCAGGAAAGGAGAGGAATTAAAAATTAAGAGCCTTAAGAATAAAAACATGTTAGAAGTTCATTAAGTGTCCTTAAACATTTGGTCCCACTGAGACCTACCTAAACAGAGGGCAAAGAGAATCACAAAAATTAGAATTAGAAGGTTTCATCTGGAAGATCTGGGAGTAGGGATTATACTGTTAATTTCTGGGTGTGGCGAACTAACTAGAGAGAAAATTCCCTCTACTAATGCAGGTCAGTACCCTCTGAGTTTTATATATAGTCATAATAAATTGCCTAGAGAAGAGATGTCAAACAGGCTGTTTGTAGCACATCATTTTCCACCTAGCTGGCCTGCTGGATTTCATGATCTCCAGATTCCTGAAAGATAAAAGTCAACTCTGTACCTTATGCCTTCCCAGATCATTTTTCTCTTATGCCCAGGATTTCATCAAGTCCCTACTTCCGCCTCCCCCTACCCTGCTTTCCAGTTTATTTTTATGCGCCATTTTCCCCCATTAGATTGTAAGCTCCATGAGAGAAGAAGTGTCTTATGTTTTTCTTTGTATCCTCCAGTGCTCAGCACAGTCTTGATACATTTATTATTGTTCAGTTCTTTCAGTTGTGCTGCCCAGGGCCACTCTATCATCTAGCTGCCCTCACCTGATATATAGGAGGTATTTGGTAAACATTTATTGACCCTGAAATGCAATAAAGCATAAATAACATTGCATTTTAAAACTAAGTCAATTTGTAGCTACTAGGAATCTTTATGTAGGGATTATAACACCACTGGCCAAGAGCACTGAGATTCTAGAACCTCGCAGCCCAGTCTGAGCCAGATGTAGGATGGAAACCTAGATCTTTCAGTCTCCAGGGCCAGTCCTCAACAGGCATTATGCCCTATTGCCATTCTAGAAGATGAGGTCGCTTTAATGCTAGCATTTGTAATATTAACCTGTTTTGCTGCTGTACTCTAAGGAGCAGGGGACTTTTCCATCTTGACTTGGTGGTTGAAATTTTTCATGTGTGTTGTGATCCCCTTGAGAGCAGGGACTATTTGCTTTTCTCTTTGTATCCCTGTGCTTAGCGCATAAAACAAATGTCTTTATTTATTTATTATTATTTATTATATTATTATTATTTATTATACATTCATTCATAATGTTCAAATGAGAAAATATATGCAAAACACTTTGCTTACCCTAAATCTCTATGTAAATGTTAGCTATTACTTTTTGAGGGGCACCTAGTAAATATTTATTAATAGTTATTACCAGTATAACAGTTACTATAGTTAAAAGTGGAAAAATAATGCCTTATTAGCTATCAATGAAAACAAATAAAAATAAAATGCAACTATATCACCAAAATTGATTGTCTCCCCCCCACCCCCAAGGGGAAATTTGAGAAGACAACTGCTTTTTAAAAAAAATTTTATTTATTTTGCTCTGAATTTAAGAAATAAAACACACATATGATTGTACATGAAATTGCAAATCTGTTATGTATAACTTGCTATTCCTTTTAAATATATAATATAGTTATCATATAACTTTATTTCCTTTTTTTCTCCTTTCCCTTTCAATGATTACCATTAGACACAAGTGTGTGTGTGCGTGCATGCGCGCACACTCATGCGCTTGCAGGTGGGCACGGGCGCACTCTATACATACTTCTTTTCATCAGTTCTTTCTCTGGATAGAGATAGTGTCTTCCTTAGGTTATTTGTAGTTAATTTGGGTATTTTTAATAGTCAAAATGACTTAGTTGCCCAAAGTTGTTCTTTTTTTTTTCAAAGTGGTTCTTAAAATAGTGTTGTTGTTACTGTGTACAATGTTCTCTTGGTTCTGCTCATTTCGCTCTTCATTTTTTCATGCAGATCTATCAATATTTTTCTAAGATCATCAAGTTTATCATTTCTTATAGCACAGTAGTATTCTATCACAATCATGTATATACCACAACTTGTTCAGCCATTCCCTAGTTGACAGGCATCCCTGTAGTTTCCGGTTCTTTGCCACCACAGAGAGAGCTGCTATAAATATTTTAGACCATATGGGTTCTTTTCCTTTTTCCCCTATTCATCTTTGGGAACAGACCTAGCCAGTGGGATTGCTGGGTCAGAGGTATAGGCAGTTTAATGACTCTTTGGGCAGAATTTCAGGTTGCTCTCTGAAATGGTTGGATCACTTCTCAGTTCTACTAACAGTGAATTAGTGTCCCACTTTTTCCACATTCCTTCCAACATTTGTCGCTTTCTCCTTCAATCATTTTAGCCAATCTGATAGGTGTAAAATGATATCTCAAGGTTGCTTTAATTTGCATTTCCCTAATCATAATGATTTAGAGCCTTTTTTCACATGACTACAACTACAAATTGTTTTGATTTCTTCATTGGAAAACTGCCTGTTCATATCCTTTGACTGTTTATCAATTGGGAAATGACTCATCTTCTTATGGATTCGATAGAGTTCTTTATATATTTGAGATAGGAGACCTTTATTAGAGAAACTATCTATAAAATTTCCCCTCCCCCCAATTTTCTGCTTTACTTTTGATCTTGGCTACATTTGTTTTATTTGTACAAAACATTTTTAATCTAATATAATTGAAATTATCCATTTTATACCTTACACTGCTTTCTACTTCTTATTTATTCATAAATTGTTTTCTCCATAAGTCTGATAGGTAATATGTTCCATGTTCTTCAAATTTTCTAGTAATATATCTTTATATCTAGGTCATGTATACATTTTCACCTTATCTTGGTAAATGGTTTAAGATATTGGTCTGTGGTCAATTTCTGCCAGACTGCTTTCCAGCCTTTTCAACAATTTTTTTTTTAACAAATAATGAATTCTGATCCTAAAAACTTAAAAGTCTTTAGACTTGTCAGACACAAGGTTACTATAGTCATTTGCTGCTGTAAATTGTTGACTCTGTTCCACTGATCTACTTTCTGTTTCTTAGCCAGTACCAGATAGTTTTGATAATTACTACCTTATAATATAGTTTAAGATCTGGTACTACTAAACCTCCTTCTTTTACAATTTTTCCCATTAGTTCTTTTGATATTTTTGACCTCTTGTTCTTCCAAACAAATTTTGTTATTTTTTTCTAACTAAAATATTTTTTCTGATAGTTTAATTGGGATGGCATTGAATATATAAATTAGTTTAGGTCAACTTGTAATTTTTATTATATTGGTCCTGCCTACCCATCAACAATTAATATTTCTCCAGTTATTTAAATCTGATTTCATTTGTATAAAAATTTTTTTTATAATTTTGTTCCTAGGTTTGTTTTGGGCAGGTATACTTTGAGATATTTTATACTGTCTAGAGTTATTTTAAATAGGGTATCTCTTACTATCTCTTCTTGTGGGATTTTGTTTGTGATTATAGGAATGCTGATGATATGTGTGGATTTACTTTATATCAAGGGAAAGCACCTTCTTTGCAGAGCTTCAGAAACAGTGTATGTAGAACACTGCATATAATGTCAGTCTTTCAATGTGTTGTTTGATTTTGCTCGATTAAAAAAATTATAGGGAATGGCTAGAGGGGGGCAGTGTTTACATATTGCAAAATGTAGATGATATAAATTAAAAAATAAATAAAATTTTATTCTAAAACTATGAAAAGACGTGTTTCATTAATTACCTCATTTTTTTTACATGACCATGAAACTTAATAGAAAGGAAACAAATACAGTGTATTTTCAGAGCAAGAAACAGGTACTTAAACAATTGGTGCTTTAAATGTGAGATTCCCGTAATATATCTGGTAGTTTATAGAAAAAGGGATTACTCAAAGTCCATTAGGTTCAACATGCTTAAAAGGTATCATATCAGATACTAGGATCAGTTCATGAGGATTTAGTTGAGAGTGTTTCATTTTTATTTGGTGTACTTTTTGCTCTATGGGGCATCGTTCATGACCAACCTTAATTTGTTATTGCCAAATCTTAAAAGACTGTATTTACAGAAAAAAAACCCCAGAGTGACTAATTTTCATTTGGACCCCTCAATTCTCTTCCAACCCATCTCCCCTGTACTCTTTTCCCCATCTTGACCCCTTGGTGAATCAGTTCAACTCTGCAGTGTCCTCTCTTGGATCCTTGCCCTATCATTTCACCTATTACCCCTTATTAAGCCTGAGGTATGGATCATCTTACCATTCACCACCCTCTCTCTTATACATGTGCTGCTGGAATAAAGGTGGAGAAAATTATGAAACCATTTTGACTGCATCCACTGCAAATTTATGTTACATAACCTCAACTGCTTCTAGGTAGTCCATCAATACTTCCCTTATCAACTTATAGCCTACTTTCCACAACAGCTTTTCAGACCTCCTTTTCATTCCACTCCTCATTCTCTCCACTGAGAACCTCGCACATATTTTACAGAAAAGAATTAAGGTCATTCACAGTGAGCTCCCTCTTTTCTCCACTTCCTTATCTCCTCTCACTCAGAAGTATTAGCATTTATTAAGCACTTATTTTGTGCCAAGAGCTGTGTTTTACAAATATTTTGTTTAATCTCACAACAACTCTGGAAAGTAGGTGCTATTATGATCTCATTTTACAGTTGAGGAAACTGGAGGAAACAGAGGTTAAGTGACTTGCCCAGGACCACAAAGCTGGAAAGTGTGTCTGAGGCTGGATTTAGACTCAGGTCTTCCTGACTCCAGGCCCAGTCCTCCCTCTGCTGTGCTATTACTAGTCCCCAAAGAATCCAAAGAAAGTCAAGAAAAGAGCCTTTATGCATAAAAAATTTATAGCTGTTCTTTTTGCTACAGAAAAATTAAAACTGGAGTCTAAGGTGATGTCGATAAATTGGCAAATGACTAAACAAGTTATGTTATATGAACTATAAGAAATAACAGAAGGGATGATTTCAGATAAACTAGGAAGACTTCCATGAACTGATGCAGAGTGAAGTGAATAAAATCAGAATAGTTTATATACTAGCAACCATGTTGTGAAAGCAAACAATCCTGAAACATTTAAGAATTAATCATGTAGTAACTAGTCATAATTCCAGAGGCCTGATGATAAGGTATGTTACCTGCCTCCTGACAATCTGTGAACTCACTGTGTAGGAAAAGAAATTAATTTTTGACCACAGCCCATGTGTGAATTTGTTTTGCTTGACTATAAATATTTGTTACAAGGGTTTTGTTTTTGTTCTTTTGTTAGTCAGTGGGTAGGAAGTTTAGGATAGGGTAGCCAAAAAAGAAAAAAAAGAAAAAGAAAAGAGGGTCTTTGAAACATTGATTTTAAAAAAGAGAAGAAAAGAGAAGGGTGATCAGAAAGAATAACAGCTAAGCAAGAAATCTCTCAAGTTACATGTTGAATTTCTATTTATTTAAAAAAAGAAGCTGTACATAATAGAGAACTTTAGCTTCATGTACAGACCCTTTTATGGTTAACTGCGTATAGGAAATGCCTGTTTTATTGGTGATCAGTTCAGAATAAAAATTTTTGAAAATCATTAACAATTTTTAATGACCATTAATCATTGGCACTCTAAATGTGAGATCCATGTTCAACAGCCAGAGAGTTGACATACTACTAACTGAAATGAATCATTAGTCTTGATATTCACATTGTAAATAAGACCTCCCGAAATAAAGGAGTTGGTAGAGTTGGTTTTATCATATACCTGAAGGGACAAGAAACCTCATGGTTTTATGGCGTTTTTATACTAACATTTGTAGAAAGGATGCCATGAATGTAAGTGCAGGTTATGAGCCAACATCTTTTGTAGAGCAAGAAGTAGAGAAATTCTATAAAGAACTCATTCAGACCTGAGGTAACTAAATTGTCTTCATTACTACCTCATGACTTTGATTCAAAGATATATACATGGTTTCTCAAAAATCTTTTAAGGTATAATGGCTTAAAACTGAATTAAAGCTTGTGGGACACCTTATATAAGGGAGGACAGTGAAAAGTATTTGGGAAAATATTATTGAGGATTTCAAAATGAAAGAAACCAAATGTTCATGGTTAGTACTTAATAACAACTATAAAAAGAAATTGGCTACAGCTAAACAAGAAATGACTGGCTGTTGATGTGGGAGTCATTTCCAAATCAGCTATTTCTATACAATGACCATCAGCTTGTTACAACAGAGATCAGCTTCAATGCCAAATTGGCTAAAAATGAGAAGAAATGTCATGCATTTAAAACACTAACCATACCTACTTATTTTTATTTTTGAAATAAAAGTTTTATCAATGCCTATGAAGGCCTAACTATCTCTACTGGCAAAATGAAATGAAGAAAACCTGTTTAGAAACTAGGCCATATATAAGGATCCCTGTGGACTGTGTATTGACTTTAAAACTACATATTAATCTCTGTGTTCTGTTACATTTTTATTAATTTTCTTAAACATTTCCCAATTACATTTTAATTTGATTGGCCTGCACTCCAGAGCAAAATGCTGCCTGCAGACCATATGTTTGATAACTGATTTAGACTATGAGATACATTTGTTTGACTAGCCTTGTGTGGCTTGGGCAGACACTGAGGATGGCCCAGAACTAGGCTCAGAATTGGATAAGAGGAATAAGCTTGAACCTGGATTGTATTTTGGAAATTGCACAGCATTTTAATAACACCAAGTTTCTTTCTGAAATGAAAGACTCATCTCTTTAACACCATTATTCTTCCAGTGAGTTTATATGACAGCAACTCATAGACTGCCACAGTCTCTGAAAAATCAATGTTGTGAGTCACCCAGAGGGCAGTGAAGAATTGCACACCAAAAGTAGTGTAATTCATATTATGAAATTGATGTCCAGCCAGAAAAAGAGCTGCTTATGACAGGAGTGAGGGAAAATCAATAGCTGAGGTAAGCTCCTTTGGTACCCATTCAAAAATAAAAAAGATATTAAATAGGTGGTGCCCATTATGTCAGCTAGAGTCATTGGGAATGAATCTACTGTTCAGGTTCTGCTACCAAATGAGAAATGAATGAACAAACAGTAGGAAAGAATTTCTTGGATAATATAAACTAACTGGAGTAGTAAAAGCCTAAAACTCATACCAGCAAGTTAGTAATGTTGGGTGGAAATACCTTATAAAGAAATGGTGCAGTGGGCCTGGAGTCAGGAAAGCCTTGAGTTCAGGTCCAGACTCAGACATTTACTGGCTGTGTGATTGTGGGAAAGGTACGTAATCTGTGTTTGCCTCAGTTTCCTCAACTGTAAAAATGGAGATATAATGGTACCTAGGGTTATTGTGAAGATCAAATGCAATGATAATTGTAAAGTACTTAATAAGTGCCTATCACATAGTAAGTGCTATGGAAGTAATAGCTATTATTATTGTTATAAACCATGATAGGTACTCAACAGATATCTGTTGATTTTTTTAAATTTTATTTTTTAATATTTTCCTTCTGTGTCTACATTTTGGGGTATAGTGTTCTTGTAAATAATAGTTCAAAACTACTTCTATAACCCTCCCCGCCAATATTGCTGTTCTGTACATTGTGGGAGATAGAGGTATCTGGAAAATGATCTGTGATATTATGGATATGGATATTGCCTCCGTTAATATAGATTTCAAGATTCTTCTGTTTGTGCCTTTCCATAAATTTACTAGGGAGGATCCATAACAAGCTCATTCTTCTTAGCAGGCCTTCCTTCTATTCTTTTAGTTTTGAATCTGCCGAATAACACTTGGGAAATCTATCTGATATCTCTTATTCTTGGTGTAACTTCCGTATATCCACATCATAGTTAATAAGGTTGCAGCCTTCTTATGCTTGTTATGTGTGTTTTGAGTTGCCTGAAATACTTTTCTTGAGATTGTGGCGTTCCATAATTTGTAGTTATGTAGCAATAACAGGAAAATATCCGTTAGAAGATAGACTCTTGTAGTAGGAGGAGCTGGCGATTATTAAAATCATTAGCTAGTTGCTCAAATGTGATTTAGCCCAACTTCTTCATATTCTAGGCTCAGCTTATTGTTCTCTGGCAACATATATGTGGTATTTTTCCATTCACCTGGTTTTTGCAATGTGGATAGTTGGGTTGATTTCTTTTCAGAGGTTATGAATTTAGTTGAAGAAACTTTGTAGTGATTGAGGGCTCCATGTATTTGCTACAATATTTTAAATTTAATTTTTAAATAAAGTTGTTGGGAGACTTGTAATTTATAGGTTAGCATAGGGCCTGTTACATATTTAGTGCTTAATAAATGCTTGTTGGCTGTCCAGTAGAGCAAAAATGAATGGAACTAGGGAAATTATAGCAGCATGCTAGTCATAATACTCTTTAGCACAGTCTTCTGATAGAGATCTTCTTACTGATATGAGATGCTTGTTAGTCATCGAAAATGGAGCAACTCTTGCTTTTTTTTTTCTTTTTTTAATAAACCACCACTAGTCCATTTTCAAAGTTTTTCTAAAAAGTCACCTTAGTAATTTTTTGCCAAAGAAATTTTAATTAAAAAAAAAAACTACTTAGTTGTGCACATACAGCCCATTTACTTGTAAACATTCTTCTTAGAAGGAACTCTTTGTTTTTAACTCTTGACATTGTAAGAATTTATTATTATCACAACTATTTACCATTGTTTTGAGTTCTTTTGGCTGTTACTGCTACTGAAAATGAAGTTTGCTAGGTTGTCCAAAATACTATAATAACTTCTAAAAAGTCAGTAAACATTTTGAAAGCACCTGCTATATGCCAGGTATTGTGCTAAGACCTGGGGATGCAAAGATTGGCAGTACTCCTACTTTCAAGGACCTCACAGTCTAATAAGGGGAGACAACAAGCAAACAATATACAAACAAGCTATGTAAAAGAAGAATTTAAAAACAATTAACAGAAGGAAGGTACTAGAATTAAGAGGGGTTTGGCTTCTTGTAGAAGGTTGGTTTTTAATGAGGACTTGAAGGAAGTCAAAGGAGCCAGGAGGTGACAATGAAAGGGCAGAACATTCCAGGCAAGGGGGATAGCCATTGAAAATGCCTGGAGTTGGAAGATGGGATGTCTTGTTGAGGAACACAAGGAGGCCAGAGTATGGTGTATGTGTGTATGTGGCGGGGTATAGGAAGACAGAAAAAGTATAAGGGCAGGTTATGAAGGACTTTGAATGCCAGAGTATTTTATGTTTCATCTGAGAGGAGGTATGGAGCTACTAGAGTTTGAGCATGATAGACATGGTGACATGTACCTTAAGAAGATCCCTTTGAGAGTTGTCTGGAGAATAGACTGGAGTGGTGAGAGATTTGTGGTAGACCAACCATCAGGCTATTGAAGTAGTCCAATTGTGAGGTGATGAGGACTTATATCAGGGTGGTATCTGGTGGAAAGAAGAGGGCATATGTAAGCAACTTTTTTCGTTATTGTTGAGTTCTTTCGGTTGTGTCCCACTTTCTGTGACCCCATTTGGGGTTTTCTTGGCAAATAAGTGATGTAAGGAAGGTCAAAGTTGACAGAACCTGGCAACAGATTGTGAGAGGTAAGAAAGAGTGAAGAGTCAAGGATGACACCTAGGTTGCAAGCCTGGGAGCAAGGGAGGATAGTGATGTCTTAGACAGTAGGAGGAAAGTTTAGAAAGGCAGGAAGATTTTTGGGGGAAAATGAAGTCAGATTTGGACTTTTTGAGTTTGGAATCCTGTTTGAAATGTTCAACAGGCATTTAGTTGGAGATTTGAGACTGGAGATCAGCAGCAGGGTTAGGACTGGGTAAGTAAATCATCACTGTAGAGATGATAATTGAGTCCGTGGCAGCTCAGGAGATAACCATGTGAGAGAGTACAGAGAGAGAAGAGAGGAGATGCCAGGCCTTGTGGGACATTCATGGTTAGTGAGCTTTACCTGGGTGAAGAGTCAGCAAAGGAGACTAAATAGGTTTGGTCAGGTAGATAGGAAAACCAAGAGAGTAGTATTATGAAAACTTAGCAGATAATATTAAGGAGAATAGGAGATCAGCAGTGTCAGAGGCCACAGAGAGGCAAAAAAAAAAATGTTGAATATTAATGTAAAGCCACTAGATTTGAAAATTAAGAGATCACCAGTAACTTTGGAGAGAGCAGCTTTGGTGTAATTATGAGATCAGAAGCCTGACTCTAGAGACTTAAGAAGAGAGTGAGAGGAGAGGAAATAGGTACACCCGTGGTACAGGGCCTGCTTCTCAAGGAGTTTAGCCATAAAAAAGGAGAGATTTGGGACAATAGCCATCAGGAATGGATAGATCAAGGAAGGGATTGTTTTTGTTTTGAGGATGGGGAGACATAAGTATGTTTGTAGGCAGTAGAGAAGCAGCCAGTAGACAGGGAGAGATTGAAGGTAATTATATGAGAATGGGGATGATAGCAGGAGGAGACAAGATGGAATGGGATCACTTATTCATGTAGGAGGGTTAGACTTGGCAAGGAGAAGAGCCACCACCTCTTCATCTGAGAAAGGGTGAAGGAGGGCTACACTGGCAGATGGCATCTAGGTGATATGAGATGAGGAGTGGAGAAGGCTCTCAGTGAATGGCTTAAGTTAAATCTGTAAAATATGAGGCAAGTTCCTCAGCTGAGAGGGTGGGGACAGGAAGAATTGAGAAGTTTGAGGAGGGCTGAAAAATGTTTCGGTGAGTTGGTTTAGTGAGTTAATCAGGAAAGTATAAAAGGATTGCCTTGAAGGCCCAGTTGAGGTAATGTAGCATAAATTTATAGTGGACTCAGCATGGTTTACTGATTCTCTTTAGCTTCATTCAGCAGCATATGTGTAGGAGTGAAGGCAGTGAATGGTGGGAGTGATCCATGGCAGAGGCTTGTTACCGCAAGATTGGAGATACCGTAAGGGACTCAAGAAAAGAGGACAGTGTAGAGTTGAATTGGTTCACCAAGAGGTCAAGAAGGAGAAAGGAGAGATCGCCAGTGCAGGGATGATGGCCTGGGAGGAAACTGAAGAGTTTCAACTGGCTGTTGAACCCTGGACCAAATCACTGAATCCCAGTCAACTCTTTAAGACCATAAATTACAGAAAGGTGCCAGCCTGTACTGATAAAGGAAGTTTGCTCATCCGGGAAATTGCCTGTCCTACTGAAATCTCATGTCCAATCACTATCCTTGTTTTTGATTATCAGTGGATAGGTCATTGAACAAAGTTACTATGTAGTAGCATCTGTCATAGATACTTAGGATTTTAACATATACATAGAAGATACTTTGAGGAGAACCTTTAAAACTGAGGCTGAATTTTTTTTTCAGGTTATCTCGTTGGTTTATTTTAAAAGATATTTTAAAAATAATTCAATGGACAGAATAGTGCTTTTTCTTTTTATGCCTCTGTCAGTTCTAGGACCGAAAATATCAGAAATGGTGTGCAATATTTATTATTCATGTTTTGATTAAAGACATACTTATAAAGCTTGCCTAAATGTGTTCATTTAACAATTATATAAAGTTTTTAAAGAGTTGAGAAAATACGCACATAAATTGATAGCCATCCTTTGGGGAAAGGAGGGAGAGAATGAGGGAAGGTAGTTAAAATAATACTTAGAAAATAAAGTAGTACTTCTGACATTTTCCCTCATTATTTTAGAGTCTTCTTCTCACTGAGATCTTGCAGCTAAATCTGAGTGCCTTTAAATTTGTGTTGCATCCAGTATGGTGGATTTCTTTTCTATTTATTTCTTCAGGTGCAGTTATTTTTTATTAAAGTCCATTTTGTTGTCCTGAGCATTTTTAAAAACTATAATTTGAATTAACCTTCCTGATGATGCTGTTACGAGACTGCGTTCTTAGTCATCTGCTTAGCAATTTTGGATATTCCCTTTAATGATATGGATCACAACTCATACATTCTTGCTCATTGTGTGTGACTCTTGTCCATGTCTTTTTGAGTCTTCAAAAAAAAATCATCCTTGTGTTTTGTGGAATAGCAGTAGTCTTACATTTTTATCTGTGTGCTAGAATTTGAAAAGTTATTTTTCTGAAACTTTATCTCTCATTTAGGTAATGATCAGTTTGAATATTTGATATTCAAAAGAATTAAATTGTAGAATTCTAGAGCTGGAATAGCTCATACACATTTAGGCCAGATCCTTCCTTTTTATAGATGAGGGAACTGAGACCTAGACACTTTAAATTGCCTAGTGTCATATGATGAGTCAGTTAGCAAAGTAGGGTCAATTCTCATATTTCTTGATACCTAGACCAATGCTCTCTCTACTTTTTTTATGCAATTATGATGAATATAGCTGTACTTCAAAACAAATTCTTTGTGAAAAAATTGGGTAGAAGATAGGTAAATATTTTGAATTTTTTAAAAAATTATTTGATCTGTTTTGAGTCTTTTCACTAGAAGCATTCCGTGGCTCCTTCAGATCACTTCCTGTCAATTTCAAATATATGCTTCAAGGGGCTATTTGTCCCTTTTCTTTATAAGAACCCTCATATAAATTCTAGGAACTCCTCATATACTAGTAGGGTTTAATCAATATTCATTGAATTGCATTAAATCCAGACTTTATTCCTGATTCTAGCCTCTAAATTTTCCTACCAAACAATTTTTTTTGTTCCCATTTCCAAACCTTTGCATCTTTTCTTTGTTTTTGTTGATGTTTGTCTAATCTCACTCCCTTCTTGTTTTCTGGGCCAATAGATAGTTGAAGGAATTATTTATTAAGTATTTATTATAGGCCAGGAACTGGGCTAATCACAGGGGATAAAAATAAAAGCAAACAAGACAATTCCCACCCTCAAAACGATTTCATTCTAATGGAGAGAGTCAACACTGGAGCTGGAAAGTGGGGGAGGAGTGTTGGAAGAGGAGGAAAAGTACCAGTTGGAGAGGTGATGAAATCTGGATAGTGATTGAGGCAAGAGTGAAGTGAAAGTAGTTTGAACTCCTGAAAAGAGGTTTAAGAAAAAGTCATCAATTAGGAGAGGGGGAGGGGAAGGAGGGGTAGGAGGTTAGGGAAGATTCTTCGTGGTCTAAAGGCAGCTGAACTGGAAAAAAGTCCAGTGAATGAGTCAGAGCTTGGAGTGAAGTCATGTGTGTCAAGCATGACTTCTTAAATCGTCCTACCTCCATCCTAACTTTAAAAATGTTTTAAACTAATATCTCTGAAGATTATAACTGTATTTCAGCTTCCTTTACTTTTGTAATCGGCCTTGCTTTAGGATGAATTAAAAGAGCATTTATTAAATGCTTACTATTTGTAAAAGAAATGGAAACAAGTAGAAAATGCAAGATAACCTCTACACTCAAAGAGCTTATTTTCTAATAGGGAGAGATCCCTCTTACAGAGAAGCGATGCCCAGGGAGGGGTGTTTCTGTCAAAGAAGTCATAGGGATATGATTGACATATCTTTTTAGAATGGTAGTAGTGATTTTATTTTTTTCCTAAAGCTGGAAGTAGGGAATGGGCTCAGTGGCATGATGTGAAGGTAGTCACAGAACAGCTGTGTTTGAGGCTTGGGTTAATCAAGGAGAGGGGAAGACACACCATTCAGAAACCCAGGGATCCAGAGTGGGTTGGTGGGGTGCTGGTGTTGCAGGTCAAGTCCAGAGTGTATATTTCATCCTTACTTAGAAGTTTTGTTATCTAATGTGTATCTGTACTGCTTCCTGCTTTGGCTTGCCAGGCCTCCCAGTCATTTGGGGGATCCTTCAACATTTTTTATGGTGTTGGGAGTACAGTACATTTTCTCATTCAGCATTGGTTGAGATTATCCTACTTTAATCCGGTGGACCATAAATATCTATAGCTGTATTTTTGTAGCTGTACTGTGACTATTTCACACCTGCGATTGTATTTCTTAAGCACTTGGGTTTAAGATTGAGGATAAAAGAAATCTAGAAAAGATTTCTGATTTAATGGAGCTTCATAAACTAGGTGTGTAAAGAAGCATTGAGATCCAGAATGTACTCATTACTTTAAACACTAATATCTTTTCTATAACATGTTATTACACATGCACAATGAATGTACTTATTGACTCTTTCAAGCATCCTGTGC
This sequence comes from Trichosurus vulpecula, assembly GCF_011100635.1. Lineage (NCBI taxonomy): Eukaryota > Metazoa > Chordata > Mammalia > Diprotodontia > Phalangeridae > Trichosurus > Trichosurus vulpecula. Next base: position 112,378,189 of record NC_050577.1, read on the forward strand.
TTTGACTGTGCTGACTCAAGGAAGCATGTAAAGGAATTTTTTAGATTGTCAGCAAGAAAAAGCACTTGGGCAGTGGGATATTAAAGATATCCTTACAAAGACATAGCTAACGTAAATGTATTTCGTTTGAAAGCAGTTCAATGACTTAAACACATTAAAACCACATACACATTTATCATAACAGAACTTTCCTTTTTTCTTCGACTTAAAGATTAACTGACATTTTATATAGCACTTTGAGGTTTTCAAAGTATTTTACATGCATTTCTTTTGATCCTCATGACAACTCTGTGAGGTAGGTGCTGTAGGTAATTATGTCTTCTTTATAGATAGGTAAATGCAGATTTAGAGATGTTAAGTGATTAGATTAAGTGTTAGAGCTTATAGTTAGAGTTAGTCTGTAGTGAGAGCTGAGATTTGGTTTCTCCTGATTACCTGTCCAGGCAGCACCCTTTCTACTATACTATACCACAGTAGTAAAAAACAACGGTTTAAAAAGGTATAATTCTGACAGCTCTGATGGACATAGGCCTGTGAAAGCTGGCAAAGACTAAAGAGTTGTTCATTGCACTTGAGGCAGTACATTTTACTGGTTTGAGACTCTGCTGCTAAATAGAATACATACTCAAGCATCGAGATCTTTGCTATGATCCTTAGTTCAGCTGTGGAATTGTTTGACATAAAAAGTTAACATTTTATAAAAAGCAAAAGGGCATTCTTTTCCTGACTGCGTGCCATTCTCTCTTAGTGTTGCATCCTAAATATCTGCTTATTACTTACCTTTTCATTTTATGATTTACTGTTTCCATTTTCCTCATTACAATATAGAAGCTCCGCTCTTGAAGGTATCTGACCTCTTTGCTAAATATGATAATATCATCATCATCATCATTATAATCTCAGCTAGCATTTATAGAGCATGTACCATGTGCCAACACCTACTGTGCTAAATGCTTTACAAATATTATCTCATTTAATCCTCACAACAATTCTGGGAGATAGGTTATTATTTCTATTGTACGGTTAAGGAAGCTGAGGCATACAGAGTTTACCTGACTTGTCCAGGATCGCACAGTTAATAAGTATCTGAGGCTGGATTTGGTTTCAGGTCTTCCTGACTCCAGGCCAGTGCTCTCACCACTGAACCACCCCGTCTTCCTTGTGGCTGGTGACCAGCCTTACAGGCACATACACAGATTGAGGTACAGCCAGAGTGGATGCTGCTTATTTTGACATCATTACCTGGTAGCAGCTTCTTATTCTCTTTGACTTCTGCCTACCCTTTATTTTTTGTCTGTTTAAAAGCAACAACAAAACTTTATTCCCAAACTGCCATGAGTGGGGAGAAGAGGTTGGGGGTGAAGGCCTGAGTGTCAGTCTAGGGCAGAATGTTCTATACAGGGGTCATCCATCCAACATAGCAGCTCCTGTGCCAGCATGAACTTTAGGGGAGTCTTCAGCCCCTCTGGGGAGCTTTTAAGGGGTTTTCCTTTTGTCTCCATCCCGTTCTTTCTCAGTGCTAGCTCCTGCCCTGGGACATTGAACCAGGACCTTACAGTTAGTGCTTCTTCAGAGTATGCTGCAGATGGAGGTGATGATGTGTCTCAGGAGAGGGTGTCAGTGACAAGCAGCCCATAATCAGGTTAGTGTGAAGAAGTTAACAGATTTCTCGGGTAGGAAAAAAAGTAGACTTGGTATTTCTCATCAAAAAAAAGCCGGACCCACTGGGCTGTAGGACTTGTAGTACAACATAGGGCACTCAAGGCTGTGCTCATTAATCAGGACAAAGAAGTCATCGAAGACTAGGAGGCTTGTTGTTGGTAGTGGTGAGGAAGTCGATCGCGAGAGTAGATTGGTGGGGCATGATGGAGTTTTGTGTGATCAGGAGAATTTTCTTGTAGAGGTAGGTGGACACTTTGTGTTTGAGAAAATTGAGCCATGTTTTCTCAAAGACTTCACTATGTTCCTTTAGCTAAGTAAACTTCAATTTCTCTGACAGCTTTGAGAATCTCTGGGGTTAAAAAGCATAAAAACTTAGACATGGTCCTAAAAATTTCACATCAGAACAAGCAGCAGTCATCACTCTGGCTGTACCTCACTTTGTGTGTGTGCCTGTAATGCTGGTCAGCAGATCCCCTGTCACAGACCTGCGTGGTATGGTAATGCACATCATGATGTTCTAGATTCTTCTGTACTACCGGGATCATCAGCAGACACCGATCACCTTCAAATGGAATAATTCCTTGTACCATAGATAAGGGGAGTCCTTAGGGAAGAAGTAGTTGCTCTCCTAAATGGGATGGTTTCTTCAGGGACTGTGCCCTGGTAGTTGGACACATTTCATGAGGATACAAAGAGCCAGTGGCTTGATGTTGAAAGAGGAATGGCCTAAGACAGGGGTTGGGAACCTGTAGCCTAGAGGCCACATGTGGCCCTCTAGGTCCTCAAGTGGGGCCCTTTGACTGAATTGAAGTTAGGATTCAGTCAAAGGGCCGCACTGGAGGGCCTAAAGGGCCACATATTCCCCACCCCTGGCCTAGGAGTTTTGATAGCCAGCTGTAGCAGCTATTATACTAGTGATTTATTCATACTTTATGTTGCTGAGTGGCAACCACAGACCCTACTGTGGTGGTGTTGTTCAGGCGTTTTCAGTCATGTCTGACTCTTTATGACCCCATATGAGGTTTTCATGGCAAAGAGACTGGAGTGGCTTGGCTTTTCCTTCTCCACCCCCTCTTAGAGATAAGGAAACTGAGGCAAACAGGGGTCACACAGCTAGTAAGTGTCTGAGGCTTGATTTGAACTCAGGAAGATGACTTCCTGACTCTGGGCCTGGCACTCTATCCACTGTGCCACTTAGCAGACCCAGCCACGGTTACTTCTTAATCAGGCAGGTATCCATGAAGACCTTCCGTTATTACAGTAGGGCTCCAGAGAGCCAGCTACAGGTAGGAATGGCATTGAGAATGTCATCTTCATGCTCAGCCTGCAGCACACCCACGACATTGAATGTGGCATTGGTGCTCATGCTCTGGCTTTCCAGGACAACTTCCAACCAATAGCCCAACTTAGTCTCAGGCTCCATGTGGCTTCCATGGTGCTATCACCTGGCTACTTCTGACAAATCTCCTCCCTTTGCTTTTGTAAGTGTAAATTTTTTGACTCTTCCTCACTCTGGAAACTGTTATTTCACTGATTCTGCTTTTTCTTTTCCTAGTCTAATTGTAGATATTCCCATGGAATCCCAAAATTTGAGTATTGTGAGGGATCTTAGAGCTCATCTAGCCTTCTTTCCAATGTGTTTGGTTATCTTACTGTTTTCTCTGATCTCTTTGTTGCAAATGACTTCTGTCCTGGGGATGCTCTTATCTATAAGCTGTCAAGCTGTAGCTGGGGTTTTAGCTTCTTCTCTGAACCCTAGTTTCCCTTGTCCTGCAGCTTCAGTTGCCATTATTCATGGAACACCTACTGAATACATGGTCATGTCAAATTCAACATGTCTCAAAGGAAACTTTTTTTTCTACTGTCCCTTCCCCTCTAACAAAACCAGCTCCTCTCTCACCATCCTTATTTCCATCAGTGGCACCACTATTTCCTCAAACTCCTTTGACTCCTTCCTCTTGTGCTGATTTTCCCCAGTTCATGAATCACTGGCACCTACTTCATTTCTTCCTGTTCCTGAGGAGATTGGACTTTTCCCTGTAGATAGGACTGGCATTAGAAACTTTTGAGAAAAGAATGACACAATAACTCACATTCATGTAACACTTCAGCCTGAAGCATTTTCCTTTCAGCCTTAAGGCAGGTAGTACAAGGGTATTCTCATCAGTAAAACTGAGCATGTGACTTGCTCTTAGTCACAAAGCTAGTAAATATTAGAGTGGGGATTGAGTTAGGTTTCCTGATGCTTCAGTATTCTACCCTCCATACCAGTATATAAGAAATTGCAAAAGAAAACAATGGGGGCAGGAGGTTATTGCCTCACCTTAAGGGATGAGAGGTTGGGTACCATAACAGCTGAAAACCAAAGCTGATCAGTGAAAAGAAAAGGTCTCTGAGATCTTAAAATGTCTTCCTGCTCTAAAGTTAAAGTACTTTAATCTCTTGGAAAGGCTCTCAACAGATTATTTATTTATTTATTTTTATTTTTTTGGAGGGGGAAAGCAGGGCAATTGGGGTTAAGTGACTTGCCCAAGGTCACACAGCTAGTAAGTATGTCAAGTGTCTGAGGTCAGTTTTGAACTCAAGTCCTCCTGACTCCAGGGGTGGTGCTCTACTCACTGTACCACCTAGCTGCCCCCTCTCAACAGACTTGACTCTTCATTTAATCTATTGCAACAGTAACAACCTTGATTTTCTGATTGCTTATATTCTAGCAGATTAGAAGAGGAAGGGCTTTGAAAGGTAGGCTTATATGATGGCAGTTGACATTTGAAAATCTCATAGAGAGAAGACCAAAAAAAAAAAATTGGTGATGGATGCAGTGATGATTCTGAGTCATCCAAAATAAGTAATTTATTTTGGTTATAAGCTGTTTATAAAAGCAGTGGACTACGTTAGGTAGAATGTAATCTTGAAGAGGGGGACTGTATAATTTTTGACTTTGTATTTCCAGTGCCTAAACACAATGCCTGGTATATAGTAGGTGCTTAATAAATGTTTATTGGTTGATAGAAATGTAATGCTTCTCAAATGCTTCTCAGTTTGGATTGTTATTCTTGTTCCTCTCGTTTTCAGTGGAGTTCAGATAGCAGGGTAGCAACTTGCCCCAGGACTGTTCCTATTTATTTTACTGTTTTTGTTCTCTCTTCATCTTTATTGATGGAATTCATATAGTTGCTTGTTCTCACACTATTTCTCTCCTGCTATTATTCTTGTATATTTAATGTTCTGTAGACTATTGTACAGGTGGCAAAGACAGTAATTATTAAACATCTGCATTCCAGGTACTGTGGTAGTCACTGGGGATATAGATCTGTCTGTATAGATGAATGAAACAATTCCTACTGGAAAGCAGCTTGCATAAGGTGTAAGCTGAGGTGTAAGCTCATCTTCTATAGACTCACTGGAAGCATATTCAGGAAACTCCAGTTGCAGATAAGACTATAGGAATCAACCAGTCGATAAGCATTTGAGTGTCTGCTATGTTCTAGACAATGTGCTAAGTGCTGAGGATAGGAGTAAAAAGAATGATGAAACAGTCTCTATGATGTACAGCTTGCCTTATCCCCATGTGGTTTAATTTATACCACTAGATCTTTATATTTTACTTAGGCCTAAATAAACCCATTACCATCCCTCTTGAGTAGGCAAGAGAATGGCTTCCAAATTAAAAATTGACTCAAAGAAAACATCTTTTTAATCACCTGATGTACAGGGATGCATCAAATTATACAGTTCCACTGAAAAGCAGCTACTTCCAGTAAAGGTAAAAAATTTTTTTTATTGTGCATCAACAATGAACAGAGACTAGAGACTTTGAGCTGGAACCCAAAGGTCAAATTGAGCCAAAGCATAAAGACAGTACTTAGAGACAAACAATTTTGTTCACCTCTAAGAGAAAGTTTAGGCAAAGTATGTTAGACTGAATGGCAACTTAGAGTCAAAGAACACAACCTACATAACACCAGTCTTCATGTATGCATCATGTATGCTTCATGTATACTTTTGGCATGGCAAAATATATAACACAGCTAGAAATTACCCAAATAATAAACCAGACAATGTTAATGAAACACAAGGGAGTCAAAGAATAATTTAACACATATCAAAAAGAAGCATAAAAATGGATCTTTCTTCTCAGAGCACTTTATAACAGGTTAGAAATTTACAGAAATGCTTTTGGAACAAAAGGATTGCACTTTCCAAAAAAACTAAAAGCTAAGAAGAGGTATAATTGCCACTGTGTTTGTTCAATGTAACCAAGAGAGGCTGATCTCTAGAAAGAGTCTATAAAATGGCTAAGATGCAAGAATAGTATCAAAAGGTGCTGCAGGGGTAATATCCTCATAAACTCAACCAATAATATAAATGATAAAGCACTAAACAATTGTCAGAGGCATGTAGATTTGTTTTTCAGAAATGAAAGTATTTCTGATTGCCACTCTGGATCAGGTCCCTGCTAGTAGAAATTACAGAAAGAAGTCCAGACTTATTTATCCATGTAGTTTATGTAATGGAGTAAACTATACCATCACTTCAAGTTGCAAGAATTAGCATCTCCTAGATACCTAGTAAGACATGGTTAGGTGGCTAGAATTGCACACTTGAATCTCACTAATCTTTACAAAGTTAACAGACAACAAAATGCTGTACACTTCCAAATACAAGCCACAAAATAGTCTTAAGATTTCAGCAAATTAATTTACTGGATTTTTTGTTATTCAGTCATTTCAGTCACATCCAAATCTTTGTGACCCCATTTGGGATTTTGGCAGAGATCCTGGAGTGGCTTGCCATTTCCTTCTCCAGATCATTTTACGGTTGAGGAAACTGAGGCAAATAGGGTTAAATGACCCAGGACATAGCTAGTGTTTGAGGCTAGGTTAGAATTCAGGAAGATGAGTCTTCCTGACTCCAAGCTCCATCTACTCTGCCACCTAGTTGCCCATTGTATGGAATTTTACTGGAACTAGCATGCAATTATAAAATGAATTGTTGCCTACACCTTATAGCCTAACCTTGCCTATCTCCTTTTCAAATCATTAGAAAAATCAGCATTATTATTATTATTATTATTATTATTTTTACCATGTTTCATTATTAGATGGCACTTACAGAGTTTATATTAAGGGTAGCTTTTCAGTGCCTTCAGAGTCTTGGTTTTTCTCTTCTTTAGAGTTAAGTAACTTAAAAGTGTCTTTTCTTATTTAATCTCTAATAAGGTTATTTCTTTTGATTGTCTTATATCTGCAGTATGTAATTCTGCTACTTGAAGCTGAAGATATCATTGCCAAAGAACAGTATGAGAATCAGTTAATCTGCTTATTCTCCTTGTCAAGCTATAATTACCATGATGGTTTCGAGTAAGGCCAGGCAGGAATCCATCCCCACCCTGTCTTTTTCTTAGCCTCACAGTTGCCAAAGTGCTAACCTAGCCAGTGGTATTGCCAGAGTTCATTTACCTAGCAATCTATGGTTCCTTTCAGGCTCTCACAGCTATTATAGTGGCCCCCTGATACATAGGAGTATATTTACTTGAGTGATTTTTCCTCACTTTGCCATTAGTTCATCTCCTCTATTCCTTCTTACATTGGTTGTATTTTGAAGGGCTTATCATCACTATCATCATCATCTCCCTCTTTTTTGATGGGATTCTGATAGAAATAATCCAGAGACAAGGCAATAACTCACTGTTATTCTTTTATATTTTGTGTGTTTTAGATTTATAATGAATGATAATAGTTATTATTATAAGGATTTGGCTTTTAAAGTAGCAAGTGGTGTAGTAGGGAGAACCCTAAGCCAGGATTGAGGACACCTGGATCTTTTTCTGACTGTTGTTTGACTTTGGGTAAGTCATTTACCTTTTTGGGTTTCAATTTTCTCATCTGTTAAATGAGGGGGTTGGACTAGATAATTTCTAAGAGCCATTCCAGGGCTAACATCCTGTTATTCTACAGGGATAATTTTGAGTTATCTTGAGAATTCAATTAACTAGAAGATCTTTCTGTAATGATTCTTTGCATATCAGTACCAGAAAGAACATAGTGCCATAATTATAAACATCTCAAGGGATAAATTTGATCAAGCGCACTTTTGTAAATGCCTTTGAATCTTTTCAGTGTGAATGTGTCAAACTGCGATTCCGCCTTTAATGATAAAACTAGAAGTTTACCCATTGTACTGAGGACTTGTGAGAACAGGTGGAATGGCTTACGGTACACAATCTGGCTTGTAAAAAGTCTGCTTGTTTCACAGTATTATAAAGGTATCTTCTGATTCTTTATTGTCATAGTTTTGAGAAGAGCCTTCCTTTTAATAGGCTGTTTTTATGTAATGTTGACTATTCTTGTAACAACTGGTAAAACTGTATGCATTTCCACACTTTTTTTTATAGAAATGATTCTGTGAATCATGCAATCTGACTGCATGAGGGGGCTACCGTTTTAACTAGTGCTTGTACGTAGATCTTCCTTTTCTTCTCACATCTGTTGTCTTCTGTAAGTGCATGTAATCATAAATTTCATCCCCCAATTCATCAGTTATATTTTAAACTTTTGATGTGGCATGAACATGGATAGGTTTGCAAAGTAAAAAAAAAAAAACTCACCTAACTTCTTTAGCATCAGTTTATACAAAATATATGCTACATGTATAATCACATGAGCTGATCTCTATCTACATCTGTTACTTTATCCACTTGCCACGCAAAACTGGAAGATAGTAGTTTCTCAATTGATCAAAAAGGTCTTCAGATGCACATGCAATTCTCCACACTCTATTACCTGCAAGTGAGACCAGCAGTTTTTCTCCTTTAGAATGAGGTTTTTAACACTTAGTGGTTCTGTAAACAGCTATATGTGATGCAGGCAGTCCTTTTGCTATTACAGTCATTGTTTTCAAAAAGTTTGTTCGTGCTTATTAAAAACTGAATTTTCTCTTTTTACCAGTTTTTTTTGCCACTGTATTTTATAATGTATAATTCAAAATATTTCATTTCGTTAATTTTAATACTATATGGAATGTGATGCTATTTTTTAGTGAAATAATTTGTACAGAGCAGTCTTTTCATGAAAAACTTTGTAAATCCCAGTTATAAATATGGTAGATTATATTTTCTGGATTTTTTTTTTTGCTTTGTTTTTATGTAATTTCCAACCCTTAAACTCTGCTGTCTTTGCTTATGCCTGTTTCAACTGCTCCAGTGAATTTCTAGTGAACTTAATTATATTTCCAGTTGATATTATTCAAAATGAAGTGATATTTTTCACTTAAAAGTTAGAATAACTTGATATTATCAATAAGTTAAACTTAATTCTCTCAATTATTTTAATTTTTTAAAAAAAGTATTTTGGAGAAATTAACTTACTTTCTACTTAAACACAGAGAAATGTAATTGATATGTCCTTTCTAACTTTCACATGATGTTTATTTAACTTTTTCTTTGTATTAAAATACAACAGCTAGCATAACCACACAATTTTTTGTGTCATGGGCCTATGCAGATTGATGATATTGTAGCACATCTCCTTCCAAAAAGAGAGATTTGACTCATGGCTCCTTAAATTTGACACACGATGTTTTAAATAGTCTGCATTGCATTCATTGTTGGCTGGAGTAAGGTTGCCAGATTCATTTTGCTTGTGCTGACTTTGATTTGCAATTTATTTTCATTGAAACAGGGCATATATTTTTGTAAGAAGTGTAATTTAAAATACTCCATTATTTTTACTGTTCTTTTGTGGCAATCTCTTTTCCCTCATCCTGAGGGTCTACACACACACACCCCTCTCCTAGGCTGTCCCCCTCCCCCCCCCTCCCACACACACCCCTCTCCTAGGCTGTCCCCCATAGTTTGAAAAAACTCTGCCTCTGCCTTAAGAAATCTGTTGCTTCCTAATTTTTGTTTAGTTTTTAAAAATGCACTTAGAGTTTATATGTGTATTCCATTCATTTAGTTCTGCTTTCTTCACTTTGTGTTATATTATGTCTTTTACTATTTCCTTATATTCCCTTTATATTTGATTTTTTAATGGCGCAGCAATATTTCATCACATTCTACCAGATTTGTTGTACAGTTTGCTGTAAGTTTTGCATTAGATAGAGCAGCTATGAATATTTTTGTACTGCTAGGACTTCAATTACATCGTTAGGATGTATGCGCCTTCTAATGAGATCTCTGGGTCAAAGAGGCAATGATTAATTTTTTAACTAGACAGATTACCAGGTAGATTTACCGAAATTTTCCAATTTGTAATTCCATATGCAGTATAATAATGTGCCCTTTCCCCCTACTGTCCTAACAGCATTGCTTTGTCACTTTATTTTTGCCAGTTGGATTGGTGGGAATTACTGCCTCAAAATTATTTTAATTTATTTGTCTCTGATTATTAAGGAAGTTGAACAGTTTTGTATTTTGAGTTTCCTTCTTTGTTTGTATCATTTAACCTTTTGCCTATTGGAGATTGGTTATTATGTCTTTTTTAATACGTTGCAGTTCTTTATAAATTCTAGTTGCTAGTTGGACACAGCAAACGTGTAATATGTATATATTTGTTTTATTGGTATCTTTTTTTACACGTCTCTCCCCTTTTCCCTACACAGAGAGGCATCTCTTATAACAAAGATTTAAAAAGAAAAAAAGTTTTGTAAAATCAGATAATGTGTTAATTGCATTAAATGTTATAATCAGCATTCCATCATTGTGTCCCCACCAGCATAACAAAGGAGGAGAGATTCATTTTCTCAACTTTTGTTGTGCACCAAGCTTTTGGTTGTTCCAATTGCACAGCATTCGGGTTTTTTTGGGGGTTTTCCTTCTACATTGTTCTGATCATTACATACATATTTTTTCCTGGTTTTACTTAATATTGTTCTGCATCTCTTCACACAAGTCCTTACATGCTTGCAAATTCTTTGTATGCATTATTTCTTATGACACAGTTACAATCCATTACATTCATGTACCAGTGTTTACCCATTCTCCAGTTAATGGGCACCTACTTTGTTTTCAGTTCTTTGCTACTATGAATAGTACTGCTTTGAATATTTTCATATATATCAGATATTTCTGTATTGGATTCCTGTGGTATATATACACCTGCCCATGGGATCTCTGGGTCAATTCTCTGGGTCATTCTAATCATCTATTTCTTAGCATAGTTCCAAATTACTTTCCTGAATGATTGAACCATGAGTGTGCCTGTTTTTCTGCAGCCCACTCCAACATTGGCTTTTAACATCTTTACTGTGTGCAAGGCAATTTGCCTTGGCAAGTGGATAAAGTAACAGATGTAGATAGAGATTTGCTCATGTGATCATACATGTGGCATATATTTTGTATAAACCGATGCTAAAGAAGTTAGGTGTGTTTTTTTGTTTTTGTTTTTTTTTTTCTTTTTTTTTACTTTGCAAACCTATCCATGTTCATGCCACATCAAAAGTTTAAATTTAATTTGCCTTTTTTTTTTTTTGGTGATTTCATGTGATAGTTAATATTTTGCTGTTTTTTTTTTTGAGAATTCTTTAATCATATCCTTTAACTGGTTATCTATTGGGGAGTGACTCTTGCTCCTAAATATTTGCATTAATTCTCTCCATGTTGAATATCAGGCCCTATAACAGAAATTTAATGTTTTTTTAATTGATAGATTAAGACATTGATTTACTAAAACTTGGGGATATTGATGACTTTTAATTTTCCTTGTCTCATGGCCATTGCTAGCATTTCTAAAAAACTATAATAATAGTGGGAATAGACAAGAAATCCATGTTTTGCCCCCATTTTTTGGGAAACTTTTGGGAAAGTTTCTAGTGAGAAGTACATTTCTCTGTCTCTCTTCTTCCTCTTTGTCTCCCTCCCTCCCTCCCAATCCAATAGGAGGGAGAATGAAAGTAATAAAGGGGAGTGGACTTGTGACTTCTATAGAGTAGGGAACTCCTGGGTTAGGAAATTCTCTCTACCTACAAATATAGCTTCTTACCTTCTCTACATTTCAGTCTTAGGGAGTTGTCTAGATTCTGACAGGTTAATTGATCTGGGCAGGGGTCATACAAACAGTATGTGTCAGAAGCAAGACTTGTTTGAACAGAGGTCTTCCCGATTTTAAGGCTGACTCTATTTACTGCGTATGCCAACTTGATTTTCCACTATTAAACATAATATTTGAAGACCTGTATTAATTAATACAATTAAGAGCAAAGAAAGCAGAATAGGGAGAGAAAGGTGCATAAAGCACTTTACAAGTTAAGTGAGAATATACAGATCAGCTGAACCGAGGTTGATTCCGTTGATCTGCTTATTTCTGTGGAACAGATGGTGCAATATATTTCATTTATCTTGGGGGAGAGGTACATAACTATGGGTGCAGCGTGTCATGTATTACTTTGTCAGTTAGCTTGTATTAGTTGTTTTTCTTTGTTATTAAGAAGGGTTCAGTGGGGTAGTTGGAATGTTTAAGAAATGATTGGTGCAAAATCCAAAAGGCTTCAATAAAACTTAAAAAAAAAAGACCTCAGTAATTTTTTTATATTTGGTTAGTTTATGACCTCTTTTTCAGATTCATTAATCTGTTTTTGTTCTGGACTTGGGAAGTTTCAATTATCATTCATCATAATAGCTTTATAATAGATTTTGAAGTAGAAAATTGATTTCTCCCTTTTTGTCCTCAACTCATTAGTTCTTCCATATTCATTTCATTACCATTTTATCCAGTCCTATAAAGTAACCTGTTAGTACTTTCATTGGTATTTATTGTAAATGAATTGGGAGATTATTGATGTTTATTATTTTGGTTCATTCCAGTCATGGGCAAGGAAATTTTTCTATAAATGTTCAGGTCTGTTTTCATGAATCTTGGTAAGCTAATAGGATTGGTTATATTTCACCATGAGGTCTGTGGGGGAGAGGAAAAAGGGTAAGACATTCTAGAAACAGAATAGTTTGAGTGAAAGGGTGAAGGGGAGAAAGCTTATATTGTCTTTTAGGAATAGTATGAAGTTTACTTTGACTGGGAACAGACCTGGGAAATGAAGTAGAAACTTTTTTCTTGTCTTACTTTTCTGAGCAATATGATATGATTTCCTAGAACTAAGTCTGTTATTCTCTTTCTTCCTGGCTCCAATGATAGCTTCCAAAGAGATTTGGCTTTAGTTCCAATTTCAATTTTGTGTTTCTACACTTTTTCATGCTACTAATTGGATATTCCAAGTTTGGTTGCATAATAATTGGCTTATTTTATATGGTGCTTTATCATTTACAAAGCATATTCTTCAGGTAATATACATAATATCTCCATTTTGCAAATGAGGAAACTCAAGCTCAAAAAAGTTGGAAGTTTCCCGTGGTCATATATTGAATAATTAGAGTTGTGTATTTTTTGTGTATTTTTGTTCCAAGTCCAGTGCCCTTTAGATCATTTATCTCTCCAATTTTGGAATTCATTTGATCACATTCATTAGGCATTCCTCCACTGAAATTCAGTTTGTCTCATATTAGTTCCTCTCCTCTGTCAGTAAACATTTATTAAGTGTCTACTATTTGTCAGGTGCTGTGCAAAGCCCTAGGGATACAAAGAAAGAGGAGATAGTCCCTGCTCTCAAGGAGCTCACAATCTAATTGAGGCGGTAGCATGAAAATTACTATATAATCGAGCTGTTTATAAGATACATTGAAAATAAGCAACAGAGGGAAGGTCCTAGAATTAAGAGGGATCAGAAACCCTTTCTGCAGAAGATGGGATTTTACCTGGGATTTGAAGGAAGCTAGGGCAGCCTAAGATAAGAGATGGAAATTAGGAGGGAGAACATTCCCCGAATGGGAGATATTGTTGCGGAATTCCCCCTTTGCATGGAGCCCTTAGAGATTGATGATATCAACTTTTTTCCCTTGCACTTTGGGCTTCTGTTGGCATCATATTAGAACTGATGAGAATGGACTTTATCCTGCTTGCAGAAAGATACATGTCCTGAAAAGGCATTTCCCTCTCCAGCTCATTTTACAAATGAGGAAAGCAAACAGGTTCAAGTGACTTGCTCAAGGTCACACATCTTGTAGGTGTCTGAAGCAGCCAGATTTGAACTCAGGAAAATGAGTCTTCTTGCTTTTCAGTTCCTGGCACTCTATCCACTGTGTCACATAGCTGCCCCCCTCCCCCTTTTTTAATTTTTGGAGGGGGGAAGGCAGGGCAATTGAGGTTAAGTGACTTGCCCAAGGTCACACAGTTAGTAAGTCTGTCAAGTGTCTGAGACCAGATTTGCACTCTGGTCCTCCTGACTCCAGGGCCCGTGCTATACTCACTGCGCCACCTAGCTGCCCCCACTAGCTGCCCCCCAATGGGAGATAGTTTCCCCCTAAATCTCTTTAGAAAAATCTCAAAGCTTTGGTTGCATTAAGTGATTGTAGACTGACTGCCTGTCAAAAGTAGATTACAGATGTATTACATCAATTCTAAATAACATATTTGAATTTTCTGTCAGTTGAGCTTAGATTTGTTTCTGTGATATAATGGCATAAATTGTTGCTAAAAGATAAATATTTTTCAGTTCTCTAATGAAACCAGAATTTTTTTTCCTTTTTTATTATAGCATTTTTTTTTATTTTTAGTTTACAACATTCAGTTCTACATAATTTTGAATTCCAGATTTTCTTCCCTCCCTCTCCCCCTCCCTCCCCAAGATGGCATGGAATCCTGTATAGCTTCCACGTATAACTTTGTATTGAATTAATTTATACACTAGTCAAGTTATGGAGAAGAACTGTGATCAATGAAATGAATCATGCGAAAGAAGAAACAGGACCAAAAAAAAAAAAAACCAACCCGAAAACCAAAAGAGAAAAAGAAAAAAAAAGGGGGAAAAAAAAGGCTAGCATGAAGTGTGCCTCAATCTGCATTCATACTTCATAGTTCTTTCTCTGGATGTAGATAGCATTCTCCATCGTGAGTCCTTTGGACTTGTCTTTGTACCGTGTGTGAAAGCAGAATTTTAATTCAGATTTTCCATAAAGTATACCACCAGTGTTCTGTTAATTCTTTGTTGTTCAGTCATTTTAGCCGTGTCTGGCTCTTTCTGCCTCCATTTGAAGTTTTCTTGCCAAAGGCACAGGGGTGGTTTGCCGTTTCTTTCTCCAGCTCATTTTGTAGATGAGGAAACTGAGACAGACAGGGTGAAGTGACTTGCCAGGGTCACACAGCTAGTGAGTGTCTGAGGCCAGATTTAAATTCAAGTCTTGTGGACGCCAGGCCTAGTACTTTAATCCATTTTGCCCCTAACAGCCTCTGAGGTTAAATGATTTGCCTGAGGTGTTGTTACTGTTGTTCAGTTGTTTTTCAGTGGTATCTGATTCTTTATGACCCCACTTAAAGTTTTCCTGGCAAAGACACTAGAGGGGTTTGCCATTTCCTTCTCCAGCCCGTTTTACAGAGGAGGAAATTGAGGCAAATGTGGTTAAGTGGCTTGCCCAGGGTCACACAGCTAGCATGTGGAGCCAGATTTGAACTCAGGAAAATGAGTCTTCATGATGCCAGGCCCATCATTCTATCCACTGGGGCCCTCTGGCTGCCTGTGTTAACTCTTATGTAGGAAATTAATGCACTTTTTAAAAAAAATTTTATTGAAGTCTGTTTTTTAATCACACTCTCACTCCCACTGCTTACTAGCCTCTTCTACCCCTTCCCCTGCTCCTCTTGTTATAAATAAGTATTATCAAGCAAAATACATTGGCCACAACTGAAAATGTATGCCTCAATTCTCTCCCTGTGGTATGCTATCTCTGCCCAGAGGTGGGAAACAGGTTTCACCCTTAATCTTCTGAAGTCGTGGTTAATTCATTTTTTAAAAAGTGTTTTGGATGGTGGTGGGATCAGGTGTGTTACATTTTGCTATTATCTCTTTTCCTCATTTCTTTTGATTTACAGTGTGAACTTAGGAGTAAATTTTTTTTGCACGTAAATCTTCTGTTTTGTGTCTCAGAAATAATGGTGTGGGTCATTGGTTTCCAATAACCTGGCCATGCATATTTACTGTATAAGCAGTTAGATTGTAAGGCATATACATTACATATACCTATTTTATTAGATTGGAGTTCTCAATATTTAGTATAGTTGTAATGAATCTTAGAAGTTAACCAGTTTATGCTTAGCATGTTATTATATGTGCTTATGGATTTAATGATATGTTTAGATATGTTATATGTTTTGTTTTTCACTTATGAGAAACTTACCATAAAGTAAAAGGTGCTTGAGAGGTTGAAGAATAAGGGTTAAGACAGATGATGCCTGTTCATCTCCTCCCTTCCTCTGAGATATGTCATTATAGTGCTTGGATATTCTTTAAATCTTGTTAAGAATGCCGAGTATTTTCTTAGCTCTCTATTTTATGCAGTACCTTCTATGGAACCAGTTTTCCCCCCTAATCCTATCTGTACTTAGCCTTTGATCTTAGATTTGTGTGCTAGTGATGTAATACATGCTTTAAATTCTTACATCAAATGTAAAAATTATTAAAGTCATTTACTCTGTAAAGCTACAACTTAGGTAAAACTTGTAGTTTTCAGTGTTTTACATGCACAATTAATTTTTGTTGTATTTTTTTCTGATTTTCTCACAGGTCTTCAGAGTGCTCCATTTTAATTTTCAGTGCTGACCTTCCTTCTCCCTTAAGTTATTATAAACTTTTTTTGCTGCTGTGTATACACGTGAAGATGTCTCGAAGTCCTGATGCAAAGGAAGACCCTGTGGAATGCCCCCTTTGCATGGAGCCCTTAGAGATCGATGATATCAACTTTTTCCCTTGCACTTGTGGCTACCAAATTTGCCGCTTCTGTTGGCATCGTATTCGCACTGATGAGAATGGACTTTGTCCTGCTTGCAGAAAGGTATATACCCTATGGTAAACTGCTTAAATTTTTCATGTTGGTGAATCAGCAGCTTAGGAAACTCATCTTGACTATGGGAGTGGGAGGGAATCTGTATTTATCTTCACCTGAAGTTACAAGTAGTAATATGCTTCCTAAAGCAGTCCTGTTTTAGTGGAAATAGCACTGTACTTTAGGAGTTAGGAGACCTAGCATCTGGTCCTGGCTCTGTAACCAGCTATCTGTGTGACTTTGGGCATGTCACTTAATCTTTGAACTCATATTTGTGAATTTGCTCGTATATGTGAAATGAAGGACTTTACCTACTTTGATTCAACAGATATTTATTCGATGATTCTCCCCTCTCTTCTGTCCTTTCTCCTTTTTCTCTTTCCTCTCTCTCTGTATGTACATACTTGATAGGCTAGGATTAGATGATTACTAAAGTCCTTCCTCTTGTTCTTGTTGATATACAAATCACAAATCAACTAACGAACAGTATATAATAATGATGTCCTAGCAAGCGATGTTTTGCTTCAACACTGGAAGTTTTTGCTGATGAGCTTTGAGAATGATGCAAAGAATGTCCCTTTCAGATCTGAGATAAGTTTTCTTTACTCATGTGGCTTTTAATATGATCTTTTGGTTCCTAAGGACATCTTTAAACTTTACTGCTTTTTCTTTTACTTGATAGCTACTAAAAATGTCGTACCATTAGATTTTTATAAAGCTCTAAATTCATGATAGGAAAGATCTCATAGATGTCTTTGAAACAATCCACTTTTGTACCTGTTTGGTTCAGAAATAATGTACAATGTATTAAGGGTGATTAAGACTGTGGAAGTGCTTTGAAAATGATAAATGAATAGCCTGTGAAAATCTTGTACATATTGAAATAGTATTGGAATTAAAACCCCAGTTCTTTAGGACTTTGGAGATCTGTCAAATAAATTTCTTTCTATTTTCTGGGATTAAAAAAAATACGGTGAGTGATATTTAAAACTTTTTTAAAATAGGGTAGGTTTGAGGATGATCACTCAATTTCATTCTCCTGAACCTAATAGATTTAATAGTGTTTATTATCTTTTGACTTGGAGTGTTATGAAGTGAAGACTTTGAGAAAGAACAAAGTAGTCACTTAGTTACTTACATAGTCAGTAGAGGAAGGCAAAATTGCTTGGGGAACACAGTAAAGAAAAAGTTATTGAGGGATTATACTCAATAATATAAGCATACCAATTGATTATTGAGCCAGTCCCTCAGGCTAGCAACCTAGGAGTCATCCTGAACTCCTCATCCCTCAGCCTCCTTGTCCAAGCTGTGGCTGAGGCCTGTAGAATTCACCTTTGCAATATCTCTCAAGTACTCACTTCTTCTCTCCTTTGACCCTGCCAGCACTCTAGTGCAGTCCTTCATCTTCTCATGCCTGCATTTTTGCAATACCCTGCTGGTAGGTCTTCCTCTCTCGAAGTCTCTCCCTGCTCTAATCCATTCTCTATTTAGCCACCAAATTGATTTTCCTAAAGCTCAAGTCTGATCATGTCACTACCACCCTTTCTTCCCTTTCCCCCAACTCAGTAAACTCTAGGGACTTCCTGTTGCCTCCAGGATCAAATACAACATCCTCTGGTTGGCATTCAAAGCTCTTCATAACTTAGCCCCCTCCTACCTTTCCAGTCTTCTTATACCTTACTTTTCCCCACATACTCTGATCTAGTGGCACTGTCCTCCTAGCTGTTCCATGAACAAGACATTCCATCTCTCAGCTCCAGGCATTTTCTCTATCTCTCATTCTTGGAATGCTCTACCTTCTACACTCTGGCCTCCCTGGCTTCCTTTGAGTCCCAAGTAAAATCCCACCTCTACAGAAAGCCTTCCCTAATCCCTCTTAATTCTAATGCTTTCCCTCTGTTAATTATTTCCTATTTATCTTTTTTATGTGCTTGATTTGTATATATTTGTTTGCATGCTATTTTCCCCATTACACGGTAAGCTCCTTGAGGGCAGGGACTGTCTTTGACCTCTTTTTGTATCCCCAGCACTTAGCACAGTGCCTGGCATGTGCCTAACAAATGTTTAATGATTGATTGATCTCCATAGGTGAACCTTAATGCAACCTCTTCCATCCCCAACTCCTTCCGTCCCCCCACCCCCACCCTCCACCCCATCTAGACAGTTTGCTGCTTGAGAAACTTTGAGTGTAGAACTTTGATTTCACTGACATAGGGAACTGCTTATGGGGAAACTTCCTTTTACCAATGTAGATCAACAATTCTTCTGCAATTTATAGTCTTTGAGTCTCCTGAGGCATTTGAGAGGTGAAGGGATTTGCCAGCATCATACAGCCATTATGTACGAGAGGTAGGATTTAGATTTTTTTGACACCAAGGACTAGGTCAGGTCTCTGTGCTACTACTTGTCACTCATCAATGACTTCTTCCCTCATTCCTCACATCATTTTGTCAGGAAAAATGAAGTGAAAAACACTGTTACTTTTTGTTTTTAAAGAAAAAGAAATTTGTCTTATTTGCAAAATTCACAGAGCATTCAGTCTTTGGCATTTATAGGCAGCCCCCATAGAGAGTCACAGCAATTTACTTGGAAAATGCTGAGTTGTTTATTTAGGCCTCAAAGGTGCTTCAATAGAAACTGTACTAACCTTTAAACTTTGTTTTTGTGAGGCAAAATTTTCCCTTCTATGGTCATGTCGTTATTTGAGCTATAAAGGGAGTGTGTGTGTGTGTGTGTGTGTGTGTGTGTGTGTGTGTGTGTGTGTGTGTATACACATATGCTGACAAAGTAATATGTTTTATCTGAACATAAACTCATAGAATTTTAGTATTGGAAGGTAACTTGGTGGGGGCGGAGCCAAGATGGCAGCTGGAAAGCAGGGACTTGTGTGAGCTCCCTCCCAGGTCCCTCCAAACACCTATAAAAAATGGCTTGGAAGGCAACTTGGAGATAAGCTAGTCAAATCTTACTATATTGCTTTCAAAAAAATTGAAGGTGAATAGTCTGTTCTTATTTTTTTTAACACTTCTTCCTGGGTTTTGCATATTTCTAAATCTGTGTAGTGAAGTGATGTGGTTTTAATTTTATTGTCTTTCAAGTTTTTTTGTGATCTAATCAACATGAGTTCATTCATTGATACGACTTTCTAATATGTCTTTCTGCATCATTAAACATCATTGAATCTGCTGGAACTCTCTGATAATACATTAAAAATTAACTGGTGAGTTTTGTAAACTGCTGTGCAAGATTTAGAAAGTAGTCTGAAGTAGTACTACATAGGAAAGATTCATGGTCTGATACATGACTTTACCTGTAATTGTGGGCAAAGTCACTTCTTAAATCTTGCAACAAATTGGCATATAATGTCTTCTTTTGACTTATACTTCATTCATCAGGCACAATATGTAATAGTGGAAGATTTCTTCACAGTCAGATTTGAAATAATATTAACAGGATATGTTAAGGAGAATTTTGATGGAAACTTAACTGCTTTTTCTATGTTGCTAGACAGCCTGGTTCAGAGTACAGTTATATAAAAAGTTCCATCTAGATTATCTTAATTTACTTAGATTTTTTTCTTCTCTTTTTACAGAAGAAGAAGGGCTTTAGTCTTCTAAGGCCTCTATTATTTCTGATTATTTTTCATTTTTTTTTAGAATACTGAAATTTCATTGGATATTTCATAATGACTGCTTAGTTTTAATTCAGTGGATACTTTAGACATGAGCTGTGTGCAGAGTGCTGAGAATGTCCTGAAAAATTTTGCATTTTATTTATGGATTATAGTAGGAATATAGGAAAACAAACAATTTCACTTTGAACTGTGGGAGGATGAGAAAAGACATTATTACTGTAAATGAGAAAAGAGCTACAGGACAATAGTTTGAAGTAATGGCAGGATCAAGTTGAGTTTTTAAATAGTGGGAGACTTTGACATGTTTTATGCAGCAGGGAAAGTTAGTGGATAAAGAGAGACTGAAAGAAGCTCCTAGAGAGGAAACCCACAGGAAGGGGGTCACAAGGAAAAACAGAGGTATTGGCTTTAGCAAGGAGAACAGCCACCTCTTCGTCAGATACTAGAGATGAGTGATGGAGAAGAATTTTAAGTCATGGATTGGGGGAGAATGAGCTTGCAAAGCTCTTTTCTCAAAGTAGGAGGTGAGATTCTCAATGGAGAAGAGAGGAGGCTTTAAAAGGGGGTAGGAAATTAGAGAAAAGAGAAGAGACATTATAGAATTGCTCTTACAGAAAGTGAGATAGTCATAAAAAAAACCAAACCAAGGGAGTGAGGGAGTTGCTGTGCAGCATCAAGGGCCAGGTGGAGATCAGATTGCATAAATTTGGAATGAACCCAGTTGGAAAGGTTGTATAACTTTTTTCACCTTGCTGTCACTAGGAATGAAGAAGGTTGATGGAGTTATCCCAAGTTGGAGTTTGGCAAAGTGTATCTGGCAGAGACAAGGAATTTGAGGGAAGAGAATAGTGAGTCAATCAACTGGTTAGTTATGGAATGAAGTCTTAAGGAGAAAAGTGAGGCCAGAGCAAGGGTGATAAGCACAAGGAGATGATTAAACAGAGAGTGTAGAGGGATTGGTGGTGATGGTGAAGATGAAGAATAGAATTAAGAGGATTAAGGCAAAAGAAGAGATGGAAGGATATGAAGGTATGATCAGAGAGAGGGGTTTCAGAGGTAGCTTAGTTATGGATGGTAATGAAATTACGGGGATGACCATCTTTTTGTAGCTGAGGTTTAGCAGTGTAGCCCATGGAGAGGTTGGATTTTGGAGAGGGTGATGAATTGGGACACCAGTGTTCAAGGGGACGTGAATACACACATGCATGTGGCCTGGGTGGCATTGAAGAGGAAGACTATGCTGGAAGTGGAATTCCTTGAGTAGGAAAGATTCCAGTAGTAAGTAATCTGAATGCCAGTAGACAGTTAGGACCAAGACCTGGACTGGTTGTTGTAGATGAATGAAGTGAATTTCAAAGAAGGAGCTGTTGTTGAATAATGGAAGCAAATGAAAGTAAAGGGAGGAATGACACACTGTGTGCCAGGCATTGTGTTACATGCTTTACAAATAACATCTCATTTGATCTTCACCACAACCTTGTGAGGTAGGTGCTGTGGAAAAACTGAGGCAGAAATTAAGCAACTTGCCAAGGGTCACACATCCAGTGATTGTCTGAGGCTGGATTAGAGCTCTGGGATCTTTGTGACTTAAGGCCCTGCACTGTATTGTACCACTTAGCTGCCTAAAGAGTAGGGAGTCTGGCTGTGCCTCCTGGCCCTGTGTGTTTATGGGCTTGAGAGAAATTCAGTGACTGCTCTTAGAGATAGTGTCCATGGATGCTTTCCAGAGAGAGCTGAGTTTCCTTTAGTGTAAGAAGATGGAAGAGGTGTGATAGAAAAATTTGAGGGTGAAGGGCAATTTTCAGGTAAAGTGAGGTTTCAGTATGCTTTAGAATGAATGGGCAGCTGTAGCTTATGAGTAATGTAGTCCAAGGTGGTTAGGGGTGAGAAGGTTTTTTGGGGGAGTGGGGATGGGAGGAGGTAGTATTTTCGTCTAAGTAACTTTCAACTGAATCACATGATAAAGGGGAGTAGGACCTGGTAGTTTGTCCATCATAACATTGGGAGAGGTTTCCTGATCAGTACTCCACTCTTAAAGGATCCTTTAATGATGACATTAGCTTGGTGTCAGTGTAGAACAGTGGTACCAGCTTCCCTGATTAGTTACTCCCAACACAGTGGGAACAGAGATATAGCTCTTGGGTAGGTGTTAGGGAGATTTTTCTCACTATCTGGGTTAGTAAACAACTGGTGATTCAGTATCCTAAGGAAGTTGAACTCATTCCAGGTTAATAACCTCATCCCAAGATGGTATTAGTTGAAGTACACCCAAAAGATATCCATATGTAGTGCTAGCACTCAGCTTTCAGACTTAGAGACCTTAGAAGCACTGGTGCCCTATCATTACCTTTAGTGCCCTGATGCTCTGAATCTGTGATGAATTTGGTAGTCCCTCTGCTACTTCTGGAGTTTGGAGACCAGAAAGTAATTCTTGGTGATTTGATCCTTGGGGAATGGGCTGAACCCACCCTCAACCTGCCTGTCTTGCTTCAGCCTCCTCTTACATAGCACCAAGCACTGTGTAATACACAGCTTCCATCTTCACTTCCCAAGGCTGATATGTGGATTACTGTTAATATGTTGCTGAAGTCAAGCTCTACCTTTGAGAAACATACCAACATCATAGTGATAGAGCTAATTAAACCTGACATGTAAGTAACCTGTAAGGAATTCTAATATATGTAAGAAGTGATAAAAGAAAACATATATTAAAACATCTTGTTTGCTTTCTTAGACTAATCTAGTAATTAAACATCAAAATGACTACAAATAGATTTAAGTATTGACATAGTATTTTTTATTGTTTATTATTGCATGAGGCATTATTGTTAAGTCATTTATAAGAGTTTGAAAGAACATCTAGCTGACAAAATAAATTAATTTGGGTTAAATGTATGAGTTGTAAACTTGATTTCCTGCTGCATTTAGTTCTTTTTAAAAATATTTTTAAAATTATGAATTTGATAATCATAGTCATTTTAATATACAAAGAATAAAAGAGGATTTTATATGAAACTGAACTTTTGCTGTTATAGTTTGTCATGAAAAGGTGTATATAAAATTTAACAAGGTAGTAATAAAATTACACTGTTCATTTATGCTTTTCTTTGGAACTTTTTTTGTTTTACTCCATTTAAAAAATGTTTTATTGATGTCCTCTTTTTTTTCATCTCTGTTACTGCCCATTAACTATCCCCAGTCCTTTCTTGTAATGAATAAGGGTAGTCAGGCAAAACAAAACAACTCATTGGCTATGTTGGAAAATATCTTGTTCTGTGTCTTTATTCTTTCTTTCCTTTTTTTTAAACACACCTTTATTGATTTCTTTTGTTTTTTACATCACCATATATATCATTTCTTGCAGAATCCTTCTCCCTCTTTTCCCAGAGAGCTATCCCAAATAACGTAGTATTTTTTAAGACAAAAAAAGAAAAAGAGGAAAAAAAATCAATATAATTGATCAATACATTGAGGAAGTCAGAAAATATGTGCACTGTGCAATCCTTGTGTACCTCCCACCTCTGCAAAGGTGTATGGTGAGAGTGTCTTCTCATGTCTCTTCTTCGGAGTCATATTTGTTCTTCATAATTTTCTAACATTCACTTTTGATTTGTGTGCATGTGGGTCTATATGTACGTAGGTATGTATGTCTGTTTTTGTTCTTTCCTTTTACATTATTGTAGTTGTATACCTTGTTTCCTTGACTCTTCGCTTTGTATCGGTTTAAGTAGATCTTTCTGTGCTTTTCTGTAGTCATTATGGTAGTCATTTCTTACATCACGGTAATATTTCATTACATTCATGTAAAACAATTTGTTTAGTCATTTTGCAGTTGATGGACTTCTACTTTGTTTCCAATTTTTGGCTATCACCAAAAAGTACTGCTATAAATATTTTGGTGTATATGGAGACTTTGTGCTTATCCGTGGCCTTCTTGGGGTATAACTCTCATAGTAGAATCTCTAGTTAGAAGGATATGAACATTTTAGTATATTTATTTTCATAATTCCAGATTGCTTTCTACTAACAATGTACAAATGTACTTGTCTTCCTACTGCCCCTTCAGAATTGGCTATTCCCATCTTTTGTCATCTTTGCCAGTTTGCTGGATGTGAATTGAAGCCTCAGGGTGTTTTCATTTATATTTCTCTTATTATTAGTGATTTAGAGCATAGTCCATCTTTCTTGATTTTTTTCTGATGGATATCCCCAGAAAGTTTCAGTAGGGTTAATATATTCAACCTAGTAACAAAAGTTGACATATTGCTTTGTTGAAAGGGAGAACTTTCAATAATTCAATTTTTATCAGTATTTTAAATTCATGTCTTGTCAGGTGCGTAGATTTCATACACTGTTTAGCAGCTCTTTTAAAAAATAAGCTTTATTTGTGCCCTTTGTTTTTACATTAGTAATTTATGAATATTTTCCTTTCCCCTTCAAACTATTGCACATTCCCTTTTAATAATGAAAAATAGTTCAGAAGTAGAAACAACTGATACAATGGATATATCTTAATAATATGCCATAAGTTTTCTTTTCTAGGAGTGTCTCCCTTTCTACTACTTCCCCCTTCTCCTACATATTTGCCAAGAGAAGGGAGATAATTTTCTGTTCTCCAGGGGTGGGGATGGAGGATATTATTACAGTTATTCCATGTTTGGCTTCATTTTAGGGCTCTTATTTGCATTATAATCATCTTTGTGCGTATTTTGTTCTTCATCTTGACTGTATATCACTTCATACGGGGCTTTCCATGTTTTTCTAAATTTCTCGTATTTATTATTTCTTATGTCACAGGTAATACTCAGCTACATTTAAATGCCACATTTTATTCAATCATTTCCCAGTCAGTAGCTGCACATTTTCTACTTCAGAAAGTGCACCTATGAATATTCTGTTACATATATGGGGTGTTTGGCAACTTGCAATTGCCCTAGTGGTTCTTGCTCTATAGTATCTAATCCAGACTAATATAATAAAATTCAGTTTGTTTTATTGGTGTAACCACGCAGCCATCTCAGACTTATTTATGAATGTATTGACTAATTTTTTTGCCTTAAATTATAGAAGAATGTGTCAGGTTCTTGAATAAGGTCTAGTTTTGGGCAAGGAGAAGAGTATTGTCTACTTTAGCACTGATAATTAGAACTCCAGAGGTGGAGGGGACCTTTAAAATCATCTAGTCATCTCTTTGTTTTAAAGATGGAAATACTGAGGGGATTGGATGTCTTGTCCACATTCACATAGCTTCTTAGTGGCCAATTATCGAGGCTCTTTCTACTCTACAGTATAGCTCCTTTCGTTTAATATAGTTTTATGTAGCTTGTTATTCCCTTGATTGGGCTAGGTATACAGAATAGAGACAATGATGAGTTTCATTGCAGTATGTTGTCTTGAACTAGTGTCTTGGAAGTAAAGGGAAATGAGGAAGGGAGACATTTGGATTGTAATTCTTTAAAATAAAATTAGATCATGCCTTAAGCTTTTGGGATTTTTATCAGGTGATTTATATGGTCTTTGGCAAATAACTTACTTCAAAAACTGATATGGTGTCTGACATTTGCATCAAGAAGTTAATGTTTGCGATTCTTGCTGTCTTTAAAAACCAAAATCTAGCATCTGTGGAGTGCTTTAAGGTTTGCCAAGTACTGTACTTATGTTATCTCACTTTGATCTTCAAAACAAGCCCGGGGGGTAAATGCTGTTCTCCCCATTTTACAAATGGAGAAGCTGAGGCTAATAGAGGTTAAATGACTTTCCTGGGGTCACACAGCTAACTGAGATGGGATTTGAAATTAGTTTTTCTTGAGTCCATGTCTAGCACTCTTATATAGTGCAGTTTTTAAAAACTAAATAATGACTTATTTTATCACATCACACATGTCTCCTGGCTTTTTGAAACAAATGTGTCATAGCTTAATTAACCATAGTATGTATATTTCCATGAAGAGAAAATATTTTTCCTTTGACTCCCATTATTAAACCAAAGAGATTGTCATAGAAAATACCAAGTTGAAAGCTTTTGGTACAGTCATTTACAGGCTATTTCTCCCTTGCCATCTCTCACTTCTCACAATTGAACACCTCCTGATATTAAAGAAAAAGTTAAGTAGAAAACAACTGATAGAATTTTTGCATCTGACAGTATACCACATTTCATTTAAGGTTCAGATGGTAGACAGTTTTATGCTATGCATTGACTTTTATAGTACATCAGAAGCTGGAAATTGTAGTTTCCTTTTAGTAATTAGTTTTTTTCCTTTCTGACACTTTAAATCTTTGCTAGTTAGTACTTTACTAACTCTAGGACCTTCTTCCCCTTTTTTATTTAATGCCCCTTACACAGTAAGAACTTCTCTCATGCATTTGAATCCCTTGGCTACATTCCTAACTCCTAGGACTTTGTTAACTTCTGCCTTTTGGTAGTATCTTTAAATCTCAGAATCCTTCTGGCTACTGATTTTAAAATTTTTTGTATTATAGGTTACAACAATGACTTAGTTTTGAATTTAGAATTATTATTTACTTAAAGTGGGGTACAATTTAATGAGAACATACATAATTGTTAACCATGTGGTGTGAAGAATACTAACACTGGTTCCTTAATGCAAATGTATTGGTTGCTTTGGTTGCATTTGTTTTGTTTATAAGACACTCTGGACTAAGTTGTAACAAAGTTTTCAAATAAAGAAATTTTGTTTCAAAATAGTAATGCTTTTCAAAACCAACAAAAAAATGGCAAATATTATGAGCAGCCCAACTGCTGGGTATGACCCTGGAGAATTTTGCAGAGGTGAGGCCAGTTACCTAAGCAACCTAATTTACATGCCTCCCACTCTAGGGGCTACTTTTGGCCCTTTCCAGGAGCATACTAAGGAGGACCACTGGACTAGAAAACCTAGACCAATTTTAGAAAATGAGAAGAATTTATGCTTTTAAAAATAACTTTTCTTGGATCAAGAAATTTGCTGAGTTTTCTGAAGCAGCCCATTCCAGTTTGTTCTTGATACAGTTGAGTTGGCTGTGAATGAAAGTGAAAGTAAATCTACAAAAGAGCAAAGAAGTAGGTGAAAATGGAAAAAAATGATATAGGAAAGGGTAAGGGAAAGGCAGGCTTAGTATATCCTGCAGAAGAGGAGGAAGAAGAAAAGTATAATGTCTCCTTTGATATTACCTACAACATTTGTCAAAACACTCTTGTTTCATTGGACAAAAAAATTGGTTAATAGTTGGAAAACACTTGTAACAATGACCATGATGGGATGCTTAGATGGTATCTTTTATCAAAGCAAAGTTATAGTCTCCATCCCCCAAATAAATGTAGCCTGTTCTTTCTCATGTTAAAATTTCCTGCTGAGTCTTTCTTCATATCTTCTAAGGGGTTTCCCCCATTTTCACCTAATTACTGTTCCTTTTGCCACTGTATCCCTTTATGTGCAGTTTGAGATCTTGCTGCAGTAATGTTCTTCCAAAAATTTTTTCTTTACTTTTATTTGATCTTACCACCTCCTCAAACCATTGCCTTATCTAACCTGCCTTACATTCCCAAATAGAAAAAGCTGTTTAATATTGCTTGCTTACTCTTTCTCACTGCCCATGTACACTTTTCAACCTCGTATATTCTGGTTTCTGTCTCTAGCTCTCAACTGAAACTTCTCTCTCCAAGGTCACCAGTGTTCTCTTTATTTTGTCCAATGACTTTTTCTCAGTCATCATCATCTTTTACCTTTCTGCAGTGTTTGTCACCTTCTGGATGTTCTTTCCTCCCTGAGTTTTTGTGATCTGCTTTGTTGTGGCTCTTTTCAGACCTGACTACTAATTTTTGGTCTCCATTATATTGCCATCATCTATATCTGGTCCCCTGTTTTCATGGGCATATGCAAGTACTTGGTTCTGGTCCTTCTCATTTTGTTTCTTTACACTTTTTCTTGGGAATCTCCTCAGCTCCCGAGGATTCAGTTATTCCTTCTATGCATATGACTACCAAATCTACATAGTCACTGTCCCTTATCTCTCTTGAATCCTGGATCTGCATGTGTAGTTTTCTCTTAAACATCTCTCCCTGGATATTCCATAAGCATTTCAAACTCATCATGGCCAGTACAGAACTCATTACTTTTTGCTTATCTCCCCTTCTAACTTCCCTATTTCTTTTTCAAGTCCTACTGTTTATCTAGTCACTTAGGTCCTTAATCTTGGAGTTATGCTTGACTCTTCATTGTCAATTAATTTATAATGATTTCCTAAATCACGTCAACACTGATTGCACGCATCACCTTGTCTCTATTACCCTCCAATCACCTTATCTAGGCTCACCCTATCTTACCTCCCCTGGACTATTGCAGGATCTTCCTAAGAGGTCTTCTTTTATCCAGTCTTTACTTTCTCTAATCTGTCCTCCACACAGCTGTCAAATTGATATTGCTAAAACATGGATCTGACCATGACACTTGGCTTTTTCAAGAGGCTTCAGTGACTCTCTATGCCCATAGGATAGAATACTACCACTTTTGTTTGGCATTTAAAGCTCTTTACAGTCTGGCTTGAACTTGTCATTACTGATTGATTTTACATGACTCCTCTCCCACATGAAGTCTGTTTTCTACAGTCAGGCTTCTGACCTAAAATTCATCCTTCTTGTCCTCTCTGCAGCTTTTGACACTGTCACTCATCCTCTTCTTGATACTCTCTTCTCTCTAGGTTTTCATATGGCTATTCTCTCCTGGTTCTCTTCCTACCTAGTTGACCAAACCTGTCCTTGGCTGGGTCTTCATTTAGGTCACACCCACTAAGCATAGGTGTCCCATAGGATTCTGTCTTGGACCCTCTTCTTTCCTCCCTATATATTATTTCACTTGGTGATCTCTTTAGCAGCCATGGATTTAATTATTATCTCTATGCTGATGATTCTCATATATACCTATTCAGCTCTAGTGTCTCTGCTGACCTCCAGTATTATATCTCTAGCTTTCTGTCCAGCAGACATTTTAAACTTATCAAATCCCATACTGAACTCATTATCTCTTCCTCCCTACCTTTCCCCCCTTCCAAACTTCCCTCTTACTATATAGGACACCACCACCTTCCCATCTACTTGGGCTTGCAACTCAAGTGTCATCCTTAACTTAACACTTTTTCTCATCCCCGCTATTCACTCTGTTTCTTAGTCCTGTCAGTTTTGCCTTCCTAACATCTCACATATGCTCCCTTCACCTTTAGTACCTCTTTCCCCCCTTCCCCCTACCCTCAATCTGTACTTAGCCCAGGGTCTGCACATAGTAGGGGATTGATAAATGTTTGTTGACTTTGTTGCCAAACTGGCCTACTTGCTATTTCTGGTCTGTGACATTCCATGTCCCATCTCTATGCCTTTCCATGGCATGTTTCACCATGCCTGGAATGCTCTCCCATCTCCTTTCTTCTTTTTGGGACTTCTCTCAGAGTTTACTTCTGTCCCCTTCCCCTACGCCTATCACTCTCTATTTTATTTTGTGTATACCCTCTATTTACTTTGACCATGTATCCCCTTAGTAGAGGTTCTCTCATTTTTGTATTTGTATCATTAGTATGTAGCTGAATGCCTGACGTGTAGTGGGACTTAAGAAATGCGTTCATTCATCTCCTACTTCGCCATTAGAGCTGAAAGGAATTTAAGGTATTGTCTGGTCCAGACTCCTTTTAAAGTTGAAGAAACCAGAGTCTAGACAAGTTTAAGTGACTTGCCCAAGGTCAAGAAATTAATGGCAAGCTGGCAAACTTGCTGGCTGTTGCTAGCCCTACCTCCCATTAGAAGTATGAGTTGAAAAGTTAGCCCCTTCTTTTTGATCATGTTGGTGATGGAATATATAGCATATAAATCTGTTAAAGTATTTAGACAGGGTTGCTATGATTCTGTTATTAATGTCCTTAAAAGCTGTGACAATGCAGTTTTGCAGATTAAAGAGATCTGGTTGCTATTTCTTTTAAACCTTTTTTTGCTTTAAGTATTGATCAAAGTAAATTGTCAGAGAATAACAGAGGTGGCTTTTTCTGATAGGTAAGCTAAAAGTGCTCTGTCCATTCTGCTCCAGAAATAGTTTTTTAAAAATTAAGTAAACAAATTGGCTCCTTAACTTTACCCTGTTCCAAGTTGCATTTGTGTTAACTACCATGTTTGTATCATGATTAAAGCCATATCCAGAGGACCCAGCAGTGTATAAACCACTCTCCCAGGAAGAACTGCAAAGGATAAAGAATGAGAAAAAACAGAAGCAGAATGAAAGGAAACAGAAGATATCAGAAAATCGCAAACACTTGGCCAGTGTACGTGTTGTACAAAAGAACCTCGTTTTTGTGGTAGGACTCTCCCAGCGTTTAGCAGACCCAGAGGTAAGCAATTTATAGACCTTTCCTCCCTAAAGATTCATTTCTTAATCATGGAATTCACACTCAACCCTACATAACCCTTGGAATGCCCATAGTTGTTTAGATATTTATTTAGTAAACAGGTAAATATCTTGATTGATAGAAAATCTGATTAAATCACAAAGAATCCAGCCTTCTCCATCACCACCTTTTTAAGGAAGGTGTAACAGTACCACTTTCCACCCCTGCTTCTGTGCTCTGCCTCCTTATTTTCCTTTCACCAGAGTGAATATTCTAATTAGCAGCAGCACTTCAGTTATATGAACCTACTTATAAATTGTAGCTCTTCAGTATTAATGTATCTGGGATCACCATTCATTTTTATTCTATACTCTACCTGTTCATAGTAGGGAAGATAAAAAAAATAGATAAAGAAGTAAGACTCCCTATAGAATGGTCCCTGTTGTTGCTTCCTTTCTTATTTTACTATTAAGGATAAAGCCCTGAGAAAGAACCTTTATCGCCTTACCCCTGTCCCCCTGGCATAGTTTGCTCAGTTCTTTTACCGTCACAGATGGCGCAGTGGGCCTTGAGGAAGACCTGAGTTCAAATCTGGTCTCAGACATTTGCTAGCAGTGTGGCACTGGGCAAGTCATTTAATCTCTTCCTCAGTTTCCTCATCTGTACAATGGGGATAATAATAGTCCCTACCTCCCAGGGTTGTTGTAAGGATCAAGTGAGATGATAAGTGTAAACAGCTTAGCACGGTGCCTGGCACGTAGTAAATAGGAAATACATGTTAGCTGCTGTCATTTTTTTAAAAATTCTGCAGCGCCTTGAAATTGGAGAACCATGGAAGTCAAAGTTACCCTTCTGCACTTGGTCCTAGTCAAACAACCATGCTGATTTGGGCGTGACGTTTTAGGAAGGACATCTCTAAGCTGAAGAGCGTCCAGAGGAAAGCCACCAGTGTGGCCGAGGGATTCAGACCCTTCCCAGAGAGAGTGAGAGGACTGGCTAAAGGGACTCATGTCTAGCTTGTAGAGAAGACTGAAGGGATAATGATAGCCGTCCTAATGGCAGTGAGATTAGATCTGTTTTCTAGAACTAAGACTCTTTCTTGTGACTTGCAGAGAGACTGTAAATTAGGGCCTCTCACCGCAGCATTTGGAATGAGACTTTTCTTCAGTTTGAGGAAACTAAAAGTGAGTGTACTTGATCAGTTTCTCCAGTCCAACAAATGGTTCTGCACACGAGTGGGGTATCAGTGTGGTGAATCTGCATCCATCCTAGAGAGAAGAGTAGAAAATCCGTTTGTATGTGATATAGGTATCTCAGAAAATGATTTATTTAAGGATATTTTCCATGTCCAGCTGAGGCCTCAGGAAGTGCAGAAATGGGAATAGATGGCTGCAGTTCTTTAAATCCATGTCTGACTTGAGGTGGTGGTATGTCAGCTCCAAGGAGAGCTCTCCTCTCTTTTTTTTTGTATTTGGAGAAGTATATAGAGATGCTCTACCTCTTTTCTGCAATTCCAGGATGGTGTTTGGTTGAGCAAGGGGTGATCTGCCTCTTCTGATCCTAGATTGTGCTTTGGGATCTTTGAGTGCAGTAATTAGTTGAGGGAGAATGAGAAAATGAAAGTGAAATATTCCCCTAGGTTAGCTAACAAGAGGCAAATGCAAGTTTTTATCTGAGATACCAGAGGCTCTGAGACCCCTTGGGCCTAGATGGACAAACTACTTCTGAGAGGAGATCTTTCCAACTGGTTTCAGGTGTGAAAACAAAAAATGCATGGGACAATTAATACCAGTGGGATACAGTTTTTTTAACGAATGAGGAGAGGGAAGAATCAGACACCTTATGGGGGGGATGGGGTGTGTGTGTGTGTGTGTGTGTGTGTGTGTGTGTTTTTCCTTTGTAATTTTTTTTTTTTTTTGCAAAGCAATTGGGGTTAAGTGACTTGCTCAGGATCACACAGCTAGTAAGTGTTAAGTGTCTGAGGCCGCATTTGAACTCAGGTCCTCCTGATTCCAGGGCCTGTGCCACCTAGCTGCCCCATTCCCTTTGTGATTTTCCATGTGAAATGTTAACTCGGGTTCCATAGGTTAGGGGTAACAAATTCCCAATATACAAAGATCCTAGCAAGGGATTCTTATTCATATATTATTAGATATATAACATATTAATATAACTTGATTATTTGTATAGCTATTTGCACATTTGTATATGTATTTATATATGCTATGTCAAACAGTATTATTTTATTTGTAGTCCTTAGAATGTTTGATAACACTTGAATTTGCTAAATTCTAAGAAGCAAAACCACACTCTTGTATACGTAATAAGAAGGGGGGCACATAACTACAAAAATTATGTGTTATGAAGGCATTGTAGAAGTTAATGTTTTGTTGGTCTTGCCACAGACAGATTTAGGCTTTGCTATAAGGAAAAAATTCCTAACAGAACTATAGAATGATTTCTCTGGAGATAGCTCATTTTTCCTTGCTGGAGATCATTAAGCAAAGACTGTTTAATTGGGTATAGTGTGTGTGTGTGGGGGTATTACAGCAAAGTGGCTGTTAAAGAGCTGCCCAAGCAATGAAATAAAGTATAATTAGGTCTTATGATACTACCTTCAGTATACTACATTGTCTTGTTGGTACAAAAGCAGACTTATTATAAGTTGAACACATTACCTTTAACTTATCAGTTTAATTTGCTGGATGCCTTTTGTCCTGAGATTTATGTTTGTACTTATTAGATAGCAAGTACTTAAATAATCTCCTTTTTTTAAGGCCATCCTCCCTTGGCAACAGCAATTTTTCCACATGATTTTTATAATAGTCACTTTGGATAATTGATACACTTGTAATTTGGGTTCGACAGTGTTTGATTTAAACTTCGTAGTACATGTTAACGTTTACTTTTAAGAGTGGAGAAAATTCACATTTTCTATTTTTATTTCCTTTTTTGTAAGGATGAATTTCTGAAAAACAGCCACTGTTTATATCTCTCTTGTAGGTTTTAAAGCGACCAGAATATTTTGGGAAGTTTGGTAAAATACATAAAGTTGTCATCAATAATAGCACATCATATGCAGGCTCACAGGTAACTAACTATAGGGATCTTTATATTTTTTTCCCCCTTCCTTCCTTCCTTCCTTCCTTCCTTCCTTCCTTCCTTCCTTCCTTCCTTCCTTCCTTCCTTCCTTCCTTCCTTCCTTCCTTCCTTCCTTCTTTCTTTCTTTCTTTCTTTCTTTCTTTCTTTCTTTCTTTCTTTCTTTCTTTCTTTCTTTCTTTCTTTCTTTCTTTCTTTCTTTCTCCTTCCTTCCTTCCTTCCTTCCTTCCTTCCTTCCTTCCTTCCTTCCTTCCTTCCTTCCTTCCTTCCTTCCTTCCTTCCTTCCTTCCTTCCTTCCTTCCTTCCTTCTTTCTTTCCTTCCTTCTTTCCTTCCTTCTTTCTTTCCTTCTTTCTTTCCTTCCTTTTATTTCCTTCTTTTCTTTGTCATAACATAGGCTATTAGTCATTCTATTTTTAAAAGGAAGTAGTTCATTATTAAAATTTATTTCTCTTTTGAATTATTAGTTTGGGAATGAATGGATCTTGTGGTTAAGAGATGTTAGTTGAATAGCACCCTCTATTGGTGTCCCAGAGGAAATTATTTGTACCTTAATGGGACCCACATCCAAGGATTTCCTGTTCTATTGACTAACAGCCAAAATGATGAGAAAAAGATTTACGAGATAGGAGTTATCTTTTTATTGAAATTAGCTTAGAATACTTCTTCCAAGTGGCACAGTCTTCAAATATTGGAATTTTGATAAAGTCATTTTAATGGTATTGGTATTAGGGCAGACAACCTTAATTTTCAACTTTAAAGTAAGACCAACTAACCATGCCTTATCTGTTTTTATTTTATGTGATAATATGGAGGGGGGAGGGTTGGAAATTATAGTCAAAGCTACGTAAAATTTGCTGTGTCATAAAAGGAGTTTTGACTATATTTGAAAATTTTAAAACTTAAAAAACCAAGACCTGTGACCTTAATTTATTTTTTCCAGATCAAATGCTATTATCTCAGATTCCTATATAGATCATAGTCTAGTTAAAGGTAGGCATATTACATTAAGCAGAAGAGATAATGTGTGGGAGAGAAAACAGTACTTGATTTGGAATTGAAAGCTCTGGGTTCAGATCCTAACTTTGCTTCCGGTGTGGCATTAGGCAGGTCATTTAATTTTTCTAGGCTTTGAGTTACTCATCTGTAAAATTAAGGGGTTGAACTAGAAAGCTAAGAGTTTAAAGTTTCTGACCCTACTAACTTACAGGATTGCTTTCAAATGGGCTCTTTGCTTTCTTTTGGCTGAAAATCACATCGTTATTGAAAGTTGTTGAAATAACATTCTTCTAAATTCTTTATCATTATTTTAATAGAAACTTTTTGTTACTGCCTTGATTTAGTATTTATGACAGTGGGATGGGATGTTTTCACTTTAGGGTCCAAGCGCCAGTGCTTATGTCACCTACATTCGGTCAGAAGATGCTCTCAGAGCCATACAGTGTGTCAACAACGTAGTAGTAGATGGCAGAACACTCAAGGTAATATAATTTCCTTTTGATGACCCTTTTTTTGGCCAAAATATAGTTTTTTTTACTGCACAGATTTTATATATCAAGTTTCAAGGCAATACTTCTGTTGTAATTCATTAATGTTGGTGTCTGACAAGGTTAATCTACTTAGGCAATTGCTAATTTCCACAGGAAGCTTTTTTTTAGAATTAACGTAAACCAGATCTTCACCCCGCCATCCCTAAAATTATTTATTTTTAACATTCTTTTCTTTTTAAATTTTGAATTTCACATTCTCTCCCTCCCTCCTACCCTTTCCCCCACTGAAAAGGCAAGCAATATATCCATTATGTATGTGAAAACATGCAAAACAAATATCTATACTAGCCATATTTAAAAAAAAAGAAAAATAAAGAAACAGAAAATTATACTTCATTTTGCACTCAGAATTCATCACTTCTCTCTCAAACCAGATTTCTTTCTGAAAATATCATACATTGGCATATGTTTCTTAACTTGTATTATTATCCTTCTTGAAGGCAAATAGTATTTTTGTTTTTTTCAAATCTTTTTCTTCTTTTTTTCCGGCAGGCTTCTCTAGGTACAACAAAATACTGCAGTTACTTCCTAAAGAATATGCAGTGTCCAAAACCTGACTGCATGTATCTACATGAATTGGGGGATGAAGCAGCTAGCTTCACAAAAGAGGAAATGCAGGTAGTAAAGCAGTATGAATTGCCAGCTTTGCAGAGAGAGCAACACTTAGTTTTTATTTTTTGTTAAATGATTTCCTTCAAAACTGGAGAGCTTTTTTAAAAAAAGATATTGTGTTGAAAGTAATGTTATCAGCAGAATGTGATCTAAATAGGATGTTATGCCCATTAGCTGGTTTTTTTTCTTATCTGCATTTTTTACATGGTGTCCTAGAAAATATATCCATCAAGATAGGGGAATGATGATGTTTTAGAGAGTTATGCTCTCTCTCCAAGTGTTCATTGCATCAGTAGCCTATGAAAAAGTGAACTGAATGCTTAATGTCCTATGTTCTTTCACTTTTCCTCCTCTCCTGTCTCCTTTCAATTTATAGTATAAATATTCTTTAGAAGTGCAAATGTTGAAAAGACATCATATTACATGAGGATTATACCAAAATATAATGCTGTACTTCCCTATTGTAGATGAGGACTTCAGATTTGTGGCTGTGGACTTTTGCAGGAATACTTCTCTTTTAGAAGGTGGGGGGCATTCATTGCTACCTTTCATTCTTCACATCAACCTAGAGCAAGTCTAATTAGAATGAAGATTGCATTGCTAATTTTCATTGGAAAAAGTTTACCTTCTTTGACTTTTGAATTGCTGTAGTTTAAATCCCTTTATAAAAAAAAATACAGTATAACCTCCTTATATTGTCTTTGGGTTCTAGAAGCAATATTAAAATGAGTCCTGGGCAAAGTTGTCTTGGATGGCATCAAAGAAGACCCACTCTCATCTATATTTTACATCATAATATAAGTATACCAAGTGACTTCAGCTAATTTGCTTATTTGAAATTTTTTTGAAAACAACATATTTTGGCCACTGCCCTGTGATAATGAGATTTAACATGTGTTATCTGGGTTGCCCCTGTTGAGGTCTTTTCATGACGAATTTTCAATAACCATTTAAAGGAAGTATATGAAATATTTTTCTTTGTGAATGGAAAACTTTCAAAGCTTTTAAATTTTTTAGAGTTTGTACCATTAGAAACAGTGAAGGCCTTAGAGTCAGTCTTAGTTCATCAGAGCCTTCTTAACCTGTTTGGAAGTAGTGTAAACTTAAGTCCAGAAGTGCTTTTCTTGTTAAAATATTTTCTTAATATAAAATAGTAACTTATTATATAACTATCATAACAAAGATTGGAAGAATTCTTTATCTCATGATAGGAAATTCAATATTTTATTCTAAATAGAGTAGTTAAGAAAATGTGAATGAAAAGTATATATGTGGGACCTCAGAACAGAGAATGAAATTGCAAAAGAAATATGTAATTGTACTCAAGTAAATGGCATTACTTTTCTTTAGTTTTTCCTCATTTACTTATTTATTAGAGTGTGCCATTATCAGGCTGAACAAAAGTAAGCAGTAATCAACTTTGTGCAAAATACTTAAAAATCACTTATATATCCAGACAGGCTGTGTATACAAATAGTAAAACGAGTACTATAAACTTTTACTATTTGTCTCTAATTGTCTGAGTTAAATGCTCTGTTTATTTTTTCTTCTCCTTGTGCTCTACACCTCCCTCTGCTACTCCCAAGTTTTGTACTTTCTTAGAGAATTTAATCATGCTATCTGGAGTTGAATTTAAAATGATTTTTATTTGTGACTTGGTGACTGAGACAGGGCAGATGAGAGGATAAAGGGCTATTCGATGAAATTTTACTTCATTTTACGTTAACTTGATGCTAAATAATGTTCTTTAAATATCTGAAAAAATGTTAAATAATTAGACTTGGAGAATACCTTTTGTTTTTACCTTAAAGAAGTTTGATTAAACAGTGCTTAGATTTGGTTTCCCAAGTCTTAAAAAGTTATTTTTTACGTACTGAATGCTTTCCAAATAAATTAATATTTCTGTTGTTGTGCCTTTTTGCAATATGCCATGTACATTTAATAGAGAGATTGTTTTAATTCAGAAAGTTTGTCATTTTGTCTTTGGTTGGAAAACTCCTTTTCGTTTTGTGCCATTGGTGTCTTTAAGCTTCCAAGGGTGAAATGGAGTATTTCATAGCAGCTAATATATGAATGCCATTGCAGTTTTATTTTCTTTTTCCACCAGGCGGGTAAACACCAAGAGTATGAACAGAAGCTACTTCAAGAATTATATAAATTAAACCCCAATTTTCTTCAACTATCTACGGGTTCCGTTGACAAGAATAAGAACAAAGTGACACCACTGCAGAGGTATATGCCTAAGTACCTGATTTTTATTCTATGCTTTTTAAGCCACAGCACTTTGTGACAGGCCTAACATTTGTCCTTTCCATGCAGAATTCCTTAACTATTCAAGAAACCTTCCTGATTTGCTGATTTAGGATTGGCTGTTTCAAATATGTGATGGTCTTGCTACGTCCTGCCACTACAGCCCCTCCCTCTTACTGGCTGGTGTGCAGTTATCACCTTCTCTATTAAAAGGAAGATTGGCAGGGGTATAGAACATGATTAGCACCTAATTGAGGCTTTATCTTTTATCCAATCCCAAGAACTGAAAATTCTATGGAAAAGATTGAGCTTTAGGAGAGCAAGTGGAAAACTGTGGTAGATATATTTCTGTATCCATAGATATTTTCGATATATAGATCACAGTTGTCTACTTGCCATATGTGTGTGTGTATGTATACAGACACACATATCTATATGTATGTATAAAAATTTCAAGGATTTATTCTTGGGAATCAGTAGAACTTATTCTCCATGGATAAGGAGATCTTGTATTTCAGAATCTCATTTGTCTTAGGGAAAATTTTGTTTTTATCACAGGGTTCTAGGTGGATTTGCATAACTTCAGTGTTCATACAAGCCAGTAGAATTTGCCATGAATTGGATGACATTCATTTTATTTTGGTGTATACCACTGTGTATGGCTTTAGACCATCATAAAATAGTATTAATCTGTTAGGCCTTTCTTTGGGTTGTACTGTAGCCTGAAGTACTTTAAGTTTCAGTAGTCAGGTCTGTATTCTATTTCAGCAGGTATATCACTTCAAAATTCTGTTAGCCTTCAAGCTAAATTTCTTGTAATTCAAGGATAATTGAGTTTTTTTATACGTTACCAGAGTTAAAATTGTTGACATTTCAGTGTCCAACTCTAAAACATAGTTTTATTGCCAAGTGTATACATTAGTACGTAAAAGCCTTTGTTCAGATATATATCTCTGACCAACATATGGATTATCAGAATACTTTTCTTGTATTTTAAAGTTAGATTATAAAGTCATTGTTAAGTTATTATCTTTGGATATTAAAGGTTAATGCAATAGTATCAACCTTGTGTTGCTATGTATTATAGATCTCAGGGCAGAGCATACATACTATATTGTAATTATGAGAAATTTATATTTACATCAAACATAAATAAAAATAAGTCCAAGAATAATAAGCTGGATGGATATATTTTTCTCCCTTTGTCCTTCTCCTCCTTTTCACCTTCCTCTTCTCCTTCCTTACCCTATTTTAAAAAATATTAAACATGTATTATTACTCTTTTATGAATATTGCCATCTGAAGTACTTAGGACAATAATGAAATTACTATAAAAGGTTTTTTCCCCCAGATTTTTGCATAACTTTGTAATTCCATTTTAATTCAAATTATGTATTTCTAGCTTAGAATTTGTGTACATATTTCTTACATATTGAAAATATGGCTTTGTAGATTGGTACTTAACTATTGACTAGTGATAAGCTTAAAAATACTTTTGAGTAATTAAAAAACCAGGAATCAGGTGAGTGAATGCTGTCACAATTGTCAGTAAGACTGACAAAATGGATTTTCTTCTGTAGCACTTTCTTCCTTGATGCTGCTTCTAAATGACATCTACTTCTGGCCCAACCTGTGATCATATCAGGACAGGGAAATATCACCGCAGCTTCATGATGTGCCTCTCTTCAGTGCTGCCCTGATCCTGTGATCCAGCTGCTGCTGATTGTTCCTGCTATGAATTATCTAAGTTAGGATTCAGGGATATCATCTGTGTGGGAGCCCCCACTGTGACAATCTACCATTAGATTTTTTAAAAAATAATTTTATTTTTTTATTCTGAATTTAAACACCCCCAAAAGAGCATATCAGTATAGACAGCAGAACATGAAAAGAGGACTGTATGTTAAACCGTGAATCTCCATTTCATACAGCTTGCTTTAAAAAAAAGTATATAATAAATTCCACACGTTACTTTCAAAACTGTCCTGCTTGTCTGTGCTTCCTTCTGAACTTCCTTCTGTTCTCTTCTGTGCATTGTAAAAAATGTTTATAATGACTCTTTGGGGGAGGGCATCACTATTACTAACCACCCTTTTTCCAAAATCCCTTCCTCCAATTAAAAGTTGGGTGAATAAAAGAGGGGAAAAAACCCTTGTAATGAGTTAGCATAATCAAGCCAAATGATTCCACACGGAGGCTGAATGCAAAAATACATGGCCTTTTCTGCACCTAGTGCTGGCCACCTTTCTGTCAGGAAGAGGGCAACCTGCGTCACCACAGATCTCTAGAGACATGCTTAGTTATTGCGTTGAGCAGATTTCTTAAGTCTTTTGAAGGTATTTTTCTCACAGTGTTGTTGTCTTTTGTAAATTCTTTTTGCTCGCTTCATTCTGCATCAGTCCGTACTACCCAGGCTTTGCCGACATCATCTCTCATCGTTTTTTTTGACACAATAATATCCCATTCATTTACGCAATTTGTTGAGTCATTCTTCATTTGATAGGAACTTCATTACAGTCTGGTTCTTCCTCATCTCTGCCCATGTCCTTCCTCCCATCTCCCATCCTCCATCCACCATCTCTCATACCTCATTCAGGATTAGTAAATTTTTATTTGTGGCTGTTCTCTCCCAGTATTTTCCTCCCTCTTAACTCCCAGCCACTTGTCTCACACGTGTTTCCATATTGAATTTGATATATTTCTGTACCTAATTCAATGTGTGTGTGTTTGGGTATGCGTGTTCATTCATTCAACTTTTCTTTATCCATTTCAGATAAGTGAGATCTATTTGATGTCTGTTCCCTCTGCCACTTCATATTTGTCCTGTTCTCTTTAATTATAAAAATTAGCAAGTTCTACCTCCTTCCCCTCTCCTCTAATATTATATTTCTTCTGCTATGCTCC
Organism: Trichosurus vulpecula; assembly: GCF_011100635.1. Taxonomy (NCBI): domain Eukaryota; kingdom Metazoa; phylum Chordata; class Mammalia; order Diprotodontia; family Phalangeridae; genus Trichosurus; species Trichosurus vulpecula. The sequence goes on from NC_050577.1 coordinate 112,419,129, forward strand.
TTTCTTTTTCCCTCTTCAAATCCCCAGAAAAAAACCATGTCACCCCAGGATTTCTGTTTTTCTTATTACCTCATTGCCCTTTAAAATCATCTGAATATTAGCATTATATCTTACCTTTCTCTGGACTCTTGTGTTTATATTTCAAAAGTCGGACTCTCAGCTCTTGTTTTTTCAGTAGAAATGCTTTAAAGTCTGTTAAAATTCCATTTTTCCTCCGTAAGATTATACTTAGCTTTGCAGGGTAAGTTATTCTTGGTTGCAAACCTATCTCATCTGCCTTTTTTGGAATATTGTACTCTGAGATCTCCTCTGGTTTTTAATAGAAACTGCTACGTCTTCTGTGATGCTGACTATAGATTTTTGGTATTTGAATTGCTTGTTTCCAAGTGCTTGCAGTATTTTTTTCCTTGATATGGGAATTTAGGATTTTGGTTGGTATTTCTGAGACTTTTAGGATTCCTTTCAGGAGATTCTATCTTCACGTTCTGATTCTAATAGATCTGGGCAGTTTCACTTATAATTTTTAAAAGTGTAGTGTTGTGAATTTTTTAAAAATCTTGGTTTTTAGGGAATCCAATGATTTTAAAATTATCTCTCCTTGGTGTGTTTTCCAGGACAGTTGTTTTATGATATCTGACATCTTACATTTATTTCCCAGTCCTGATTTTGTTCTGCTATTTCTTGCTGTTTCCTAGAGTCATTGATTTTTCTTTGGTCTCTTATAGTGTTTTAGGGACACTATTCTTGGTTAAAATTTGCCCCACTTTCTTTTTCTAAGCTACTTAGTCTCCTAATTTTTTCCTTCAGAGCTTTTATTTTTTTTTAAATCTCATTTTTTTTTCTCAGTATTTATGTAGTCCTGGCAAAAAATTATGTTTTCCTTTGAATTTCTGTTTATAATTATCTAGTTAGATTAACAACTTTTTTTTTTTGATACTGATCATATTTTATTCACTCATCTGAGACATTTATTTCTGAACTGAAACTTTGCCAAGGCCAGGTTCAATCCCCCCCAATACCCCCAACCCCCATGGTCTTGTGTAGGACAGTCATCCCTGTTTCATCTTGTTCTGAATCCTTGTGCTGACCTTTTCTTCTTGGGGCTTGGGCTGCTTGGATCTTTGAAGTTTAGAGCTCTGGTCTTCAGGGTCCTTGGTATCTTTGCAAGGGAATGTTGGGGGAGGCCTGGGACCTGGGAGCTTAAGTGTTACGCAGCCCTGAGCTTGCTGTTGACCATATTGTTGCTTTCTAACTACTGTTCAGCTTTCTGAGAACCTTAATGCTTTATGAGGGAGTCCTTCACTCTTGCTGTCCCAACAAAGAGTGTTGCTGGCTGCAAATGTTTTCTCTGATCTTGGAGGGACCTGGTTTGCTTTCTGTGTAGTTTTGGGGTGGAATATGTCACCGTCATTTATCATTGGTTTTCTTATTATTTTGTTTGTTGGGAACTTCAGGATTTTTCTTGAGTGTGTATATGGAACTGGTTGGCCTGTCTCTTATTTAGGCAGCCATCTTCTGGATTGCTTTAGTATTTTCCATAATTTGCCATTGTTCTTTGTGAGCTTGCCAATAAGTTTAAATTTTGATAAGATAAAAAGAGAAAACTATCATGCCAGCTTTGCGCTGGAAGGAAGAACCATGGCAAAGTTAGGGTTTTATGTGGAATCAGATTATTAGTTGGTCTTGAATCTGGTCTCCACGCCCCCCCCCCCCCCCCCCCCATCTTTTAAAAAAAATTCCATTTTTTTTAACACAAGAAAAGGGAGAGAAAACAGATTCATCAAAAACCAATCAATAAATTGAAATTTTCTTATATGCAGTATTCCATATCCACGTACGCCTTACCTACACACAGGAGTGTGTGTGTGTGTGTGTGTGTGTGTGTGTGTGTGTGTGTGTGTGTGGAGTATCTTCTCATACCTCTTCTTTTGGGCCCTTTTGTTGTATTTATGAAAACATTTATTTATGTATTTATGAAACATGTATTTATGAAACTTTCTTTCTCATTTGTTTGGTGGTGGTTATTTTTTCCATTTACATTGTTGTACTCATTGTGTATGTTGTTTTCTTGGCTCTGCTTACTTCACTTTGCATTGATTCATGTAAGCCTTTCTACTCTTCCCTTATCATATTTATTGCTTCTTACAGTACATTAATTTCTTTTATATTTAGTTTTGGACATGTTGAATTTGAGCTGTCTTCAGGACATCCAGCTCATGTTCTACAGTTTCTTTGGCCATTCCCCAATAATTGGGCTTCCAGTTCTTTGCTACCACAAAACGTACTGAGGCAAACACCTAGTTCCCTCAAACATTTAGAATCTATTGACTTGTTGTGACATGGGAGATACTGGCACAGGGCCACCCAGAATGATGTGCTCACATCAAACTCAGCACTGTGCTCTTTGAGCAAAGCAGAATTGCAGTAATCAAAAGGAATGTGAAATGCACAAATTTGGAGACATCTCCACTACAAATGCTGATATGGACTGATGTGTCTGACCTGTGGTAGAGCCTTCCAAGCTCATATTGGTCTGTTCAATCACAGCTGGGCACACTGTACTTTGACCCTGAGATAGTGATGTCATTTTTGGGGGGTCATCTTTGAGCATGAAGAACAACAACCAACCAGCTACAAAATATACTGCTTTAGATATTTTGGTCTGTATGGAGCCTTTTTCTTTCTTTTTTTAAACAATTGCACCAATAACACATTACTGTGCTAGTCTTTCCAATCCCCATCAGCATTGACTATTCCCATCTTTTGTCATTTTTGCCAGTTTGCTTCACTGTTTGTTACCCCCAGTATACCTTATGCTCCTATCAAATCAGATCCCTCATACCTATTCCTCGATTGCTTGCCTTTTCTCGTTAGTCATTGTATTCCATATATTCTTTCCCCTATTCTCTAACTGTTGAAATCCCTCCCATTGTTTATAGGTCTCAATCAAATTCCACTTTCTTCATGAAACTTTCCCTTGAACCTCCTGTGTCAGAAATCTTTTTTCCTTCTTGATACTTTTCTTAGTTATTTGTACTTTTGTTTTTATAGTCTCTTTTGCATTGCAGTTTTGAATATGTGTATGTGTTGTGTTTCTCTGTAGAGAGTGTGAAATTCATAAGGACAGGGATTATGTGTAACCATTGTGTTTTTAGCATATAGTACAAATGGGAACATTTCAATAAACCAGGGTTGAATTAATGAATGGGTGGTTTAGTCATCTTTCAGTTTTTCACCCTTTTATCTTTTCTGCCACATAATTTTCTTTCCCTCCCTTCCCCCCCTTGCCAATTTCTGTCCATCTACATGTTTGATCCTATGCTCCCATTTTTGAGAAGGTTATGGAAGTTCGAAACAGTTTAGTCTGGGGCAAACATGATAATAAGCGGGAGTAAGAATAAACAATATAGCAAGAGTCTATCAACATTATAAGATAAAGTTAATGCCAAATTCCATAGATTCTAAATTTAGCAATAGTTCAGAGGTGAGGGAGATCCGGTGAGGACTGGAGCAGTTTGTGGAGAAGGTGGAACTTGCTCTGGATCTTGAAGATCGTTAGTAGGATGTAGATAATTTTAAGAGAAGAAAGGAGGGCTTACAAGCTGAGAAACAAGTGATTGGATGAATCTTGAGTGCAGGTAGGAATGAGGCTAGTGTATTCATAGATCAGTTAGAAGGTTTGTGTTAGGTAGTGATAGGTAATAAGGTTGCTTAGCCTAAATCATAAAAAACCTTGAAAATTATGGAAAGGAGTTTGTAACTTGGGTACTACTGATAATTGAGCAACAGTCTCAATTGAATGAAGGAGTAGCTATGAAGTGTCCAAAGGAAAAAAAAAAGTTGTGAATAGATAAGGGGTGGATGAAAGAAAAGAATGAATCAAAGATGAATTCAAGGTTTTCAGCTTGAGTGACTGAGATAGAGTGATAGTTAAGTCATGAGGGTAGCTGGCTTTGGGTAACATAGGTAACATGCCAGATCCATAGAGTTGATGGAAGGTAAACCTTATAGAAGAAGGATCTATCTGGAGGACCAGCAGAAACTCTGCCAACAGTGGTATTCATAAGTAGTTAAAATTAAATTACATTATGGATAATGGTTTAAAGATAAATATGTCCTTATCTGTTAGTTGGTTAAAGAGATATTCCCTTTGTATAGGGCTTTTCTATTACACAGTACTTTTATGTATACATCATCTCTTTTGAGCCTTACTCCAGTCTTCAAGAGCAGATGATGCAAGTGTTACTTTTCCCTCTTTTCAGATGAAGAAATAGGCTTAGAAAAATTACTGAAGGTTGTTCAGGTATTTCCCTATCAGCATTTTTATATTGTTTACTTGTAGCTTCTGTGCTTTTGTTATATCATTAAATGCTGCTTCTTTTTATAACAACTTGTTACCAGGTTGAAAATGAAAACTGAAGAAATAGTATCTCTAGAAACTTGAAAAGGACTTATCAGTGGGTCACTAGTAGAAACATTAGTACCTTACATTCATATAGCACATTACTCTTGTTCAAAGCACTTCCGTATACATTCTCTTCTTTGATTCTCACAACATTTATGAGTAGACGTGATCATTACTGTTATCTTTTTACAAGTGAGGAAACAGATGATAACTTGTACTGGATCACCTGGCTGGTAAGTGGCAATGCTAGGAATTGAACCCAGGTGGTGATCTAGTTCACTGTTCTGCTATATCATTTGCCTTTCTGTAAGATTTATTGTGCTTTTACTTTAAAGAGCATTTACTAAACCCAATTGTTGGGATGTTGAAATAGCATAAGATATGATGAGCAGCATTGGTGTTTGGATTTTTTATGTACTCATTTAATTTTTAGATGTATTTTGGTGTAGCTAGGCATAGTGGATAGAACATTGGACTTGGAGTCAGGAAGATCTGAGTTCAAATCCTGCCTCATGCACTTAGAAAAATTGTGTGACCATGGGCAAGTCATTTAACTTCTCTCAACTTATTTGTAAAATTGGGGTAGTAATAGTACCTACCTCATAGGACTATTGTGAGTATCACACGAGATACCGTGGATGAAGTGTTTTGCAAACCTTAAAGTGTTGTATAAATACTGCTGTTGTTATTATTTGCTACCGTATAGAGAGTATCAACTTGGACACTTTCCTTTACATTATTACAACAGGAAGCCTCAGGCACATGAGACTTAGTTGCAGAAGTTTCTTTTTTTGAGGTTCATTTAATTTTAATCATATTGTTTTATTTTGAACTTAAATATGAAAAACTGAAATTATTTCCATATTCACAGCAGAACATACATACACAAAAAGATTCTATATGAGACTGGCAATCTCCACACTGCTTTTAAAAAAATAATAAATTCTATACATTAATTTCAAAACCGTTCCTCATGTCTGTGCTTTCTTATATATTTGTGCATTTTGAAAAGTTACTGTGGTAACCTTTTTTGGGAGGGGGTGCGTGACTGTTATTTACTCCCTCACAAGTTTCCTCTCCTGAATTCCACAAAATGAGAGAAAGAAAGGGGAATACATTCTCCTGTATCAAATAATCGTAGTCAAGCAAAACAAATACACATAGTACCATTTTCCAAAAATATGTACCTCCACCTTTTGTTAGTCACTTGTCAGAAAGTAGGTGACATGTTTCAGTATAGATGGGAGACTTGTGGAGACAAGGTTGGTCATTGCTTTGATTAGAATTCTTAAGTCTTTCAAAGTTGTTTTTCTTTGTAATGTTGTATCCTTGTACAAGTTGTTCTCCTGAATCTACTCACTTCCCTCTACATCAGTTTATGTTACCTAGGATTCTCTGAAATAATTTCTTTTGTCATTTCTTATAGTGCAGTAATATTCCATTCCACTCATTTATTTGTTTAGACATTCCCCAATTCAGGATCAGTAAGTTTGTTTTCTTGTGTTAATTCCCTTCCCAATATCAGTTTCTTCCTATCCCCACTTGTTTTGATGAGTTTAAAATGTTTATGTGTGTGTTCAATCTCCTTTTTCAGTTTCAGATAAGTGAGGTTCATTCGATGCTCATTCCGCCTACTCATTACTTCATTTTTCTATACTTTCTCATACCAGTATGGGAAAAGGCAAGTTCTACCCCTTCTTCCTTCTTTTTATGCTAATGTATTTTGCCATTTAACCCTCCCTTTTCTTTACCCTCTTCAGATCCTCAAAACAGAATTAGTCCTTCCTCAAAGTTTCTGTTTGTCTTATTTAACTCTCTCATTATCCTTTCAAGATTTTAATGCTCTGAAGGCAGATTTGTTACTTCTCCCTCTATTAGAATGTTAGCACTGCATCATCATACAGGCCCTTCCAAATAAATTTTACTTTCTAGGTTTCTCTGGATTCTTGTTTGTATTTCAAAGTTCCTTCTCAACTCTGGTGTTTTTTTTTTTTTTTAAATCAGAAATGCTTGAAAGTCCTCTATTACATTAATGATCCATATAATTGCAAGCCTATATCTTTTGCGTTTTAGAATATTGTATTCTAAGGTCTGCTTTGTTTTTTTAGTAGAAGTTATCAGGTCTTATATAATCCTAACTGTGTTTCCTTGTATACAAACTACTTCTTTCTTGATGCTTGCAGTATTTTTCTTTGATGTGAGAGCTCAGGATTTTGGCTATGATATTCCTGGGACTTTTCTTTTCAGGGTTCCTTTTATCAAGTGATCCATGTATTCTTTCTAGTTTTACTTTGTCCTCTGGTTTTATAGATCTGGACAGTTTCACTTATGATGTCTTGAAATATAATGTCCAGCTTCCTTTTTTTTCTGCAAGGTTTTTTAGGGACTAGAATTTTAAAATAAAATCAAACTAATAAAAGTTGATTTAAAAAAAGAATAATAGTCTTGATTTAAAAAAATATCATTGATAAGGCTTTATCTGATTTTTAAAGATGGTGATCAAAGTCAAATTCCACCCCCCACCCTCCAAAAAAACCCCAACTACCTCAGAATATGAAAAAAAGGAGATCTTGTAGCTTATGGAGAGGAAATAAAGAAAATTATCATAAACGACTATGCCCACTTAAGTTGGATAGTAACTGGAAGAATATGGGATGATTCCATTTGAGAAATTGTACAATTCTTTTAATGACCCCCAAGCTTCTCCATGAAACAAAGGCCATTTTAAAAAACACTATTATTTCACTGATTATATACGTGTAAATCATGAAATAGCAGAGTGTCCGAAGAATTAAAGTTTCAAGTCATCCAAAGGGTAATGGAGTTGTCAGGCTGCAGCATGTTTTAGGGAAGAAGAAGAAGTATTAAAGATGTCATCAAAGAAATGTAGGAACCAAAAAGCATTTGGGTCAGTCATACACCAAAGAGGAAGGGATAACCAAAGCTGCTATACTCCATTATTATCAGTGTAATGTCAACAGATCTAGGGGAAGATCTCTGGTACATTGGGTAGACCTTGGACACCCTGTTGTGGATTTTTGGAAGGACATAGACAAGAATTGTAGAAGATGAGAAGGCATGGATGGATTGCATCACGGTTGTACCACATCTATGGGACTACAAATATAATGAAATATTATACCCAGTTATAGAACAATAAAACTGGGAAAAGATAAATTGCTCCCAAATATAAAATCCTAAAACTAACAAAATAGCTTTAAGGACCTGAAAAAGAGAAATCGAACAAACCATATATGAATTTGTGTGGGGAAATAAAAAACAACTCCAGGTCCAGAACTTACAAGTGAATTGTGTCAAGCATTTAAAGAACAAATAATCCTCATGCAGCACAAACTTTTCAGAAATAGAGAATATTATCTCTGTGTGAGTAATTGTCAGAAAACCCTAGAGAACCAACACTATTGATCAGCAGTTACAGGATATGAAGTAAATTCCCCCAGATTACCAGCACTTCTGTTTGTTAACTAACGACTAGAAAGAAGAGCTAAAAAGAGAGAAATATAACTAACAAATGACAAAATTCACAATGCTACATGGGAATCTGCAAAGACATACGTGGAACATTTTCACAGCAAGAAAGGAAGATCTTAATAATATAAGAGAGATTCAATGTTCTTGATAAGTTTTTCTAATAAAAGTGGATTTACTGTCCAGTTGATCTATGGATTCAAATCCATTCCAATCAAGTACAAAGGGGATACTCTGTTGAATTGGGCAAAATGATGACAGAATATTCATAGATTAACCAAATCCCAATAATGCCAAGGATGAGTTGGTGGAAGTGTAGCAACAAAGGAGAATGTTATTACCAGATCTCCAACTCTCTTTATAAAGATGCCTTTATCAAAATTAACTGATAGAGCATAAAAAATTTAAAATTGACCAGCAGAATGGAGAAATAATAATTGGAAGGAAATTTATACTGCAGGCAAAGCTTTTGTAATCTAAGAACAGAGTATTGGATAATAAACCATGTTCCACCAGATAACATTTTGGTGGATATGGAGTTAAAAACTGTATCTTAATCCAATTCTAAAATTCTAAATGGATAAATTCTTTGCGCTAACCCCCACCCCCATTTCCATCTTTGCCAATTCATTTGGCAGGGATATTGTGAAGCAGAAAAACTAATCAACAGCTAATGGAACTGTGATTTTTATCTAACCATTTTAGAATATAATTAGTAATTTTTCAAGAATTTTCACAAAATTATAACCTTTGGGATATAGTCATTGTAGCATTATTTTTAAGAAAACTTAGTATTTATTGATTGGGGAATAGCAAACTAATTGTAGTATGTGAGTGTAATGAAATAGTACTGTTATGTAAGGAACATTGAATATGAAGATTTCAGAAAAAAGTAGGAAGATGTAGGATGTGGATACAACATGAACAAAGCACTCTTTTTATATAGTATCAAAAAGATACTTCCAAATTGGATATAGTTTCAAATTGCTTTTCAGGAGAGCTGTCCAAGGAATTAAGCAAGACAAGTCCACCAACAGCACATTAATATGCCTGTTTTCCCACAGACCCAAATAGATCATGACTAAGGAAGTGGTAGAGAAGATTATACAAGTTAAGATGAACAGATTTGATCTGTAAAAATTAAAAAGGAAACAAAACTGTAGGAAAAATCTTTGCAACGAGTTTCTTTGGTAAAGGTCTTTAAGTCTAAGAGCAAGTATTTAAGTGGTCAAAAGATAGGAAGGCAATTTTCAAAGGGAAAAAAAGCCCCAAGCTGTCAACAGTCATGAAAAAAAAATTTCTAAACCACTAATGGAGAAATGCAGATTAAAGTAACTTAGGTTCTTCCTCACACCTGTCAAATTTGGCAAGGTGACAAAAAGGAGAAAGCTAAATGTTGGAGATGGAATCTATGGGAAAAAAGGCATTCTAGGGCTCTGGTGGTGATGTCCTTGCTTAATTCCATGGACAGTTATTCTGGAAATCAATTTGGAAAAATGCTCAGAAAGTTACCAAACTCTGCATACCCTTTTTGACCTAACTATGTGACCACCAGATCCACACCCCCTGAGAAGAGACTTTATATGCAAAAATATTTATAGCAGCTCTTTTTGTGTTAGCCAGAAATTGGAAACTAGGGGAGGGAGGTGTCCTCCTTTTGGCGAGTGCTGAACAAATTATGGTATATGAATGTGATGGGATGTTATTGTGCCGTATGAAATGATAAAATGGGCAGTTTCAGAGGAAACTAGAAAGACCTCTATGCATTGATGCAGAATGAAGTTAAGAGAACAAGAAGAGCAATTTATACACTGAATTAACATCATAGAGAAAAATAATTTTGAAGATTGTTAGAACTCTGAGCAACACAGCAATTAAGGAGTCCCAAAGAATGAAGAAGAAAGCACTCTACTCACCGTCTGCCAGAAAGGTGACAACTTAAAAAGCAAGAAGGGGCATACATTTTTACACATGATTAATATGGAGAGAGATATATCTATATAAACATATACATATATGTTTACCACACTCTGTAGCTGATATTGAAAACTTTATTTTTCAGGGATTTTATTTTTAATTTACTTATGGGAGTATTGGTGCAAGAGATTAATTTTTAGAAGCTTGTTGATTAAAAAAATTAAAAATAAATGAAACCAATTTGAAACAGCAACAAAACTCAGATCAAAAATGTTTGACAGTGTTGGTATTAAGTTACAAAAATATACATCTATTCTACCTCTTAACAAATGGAAATCTACTAAAATGTAAGGTTCCAGGTACCCTCAGATACTATCACTCTTAGGTTTTACTTAATTCTTGGGTTTGTGCATTGCGAGGGATTCAATTTGGAATATACTGGAGTTTTTATGATGTGTTAAAAGTATATCAATTAAAAACTTTTAAAAAAAGAAAAATCCAAGTAAACTATGTCCAAGCTATTCACAAGGTTTCCATTCTAGCTATCTCCTCAAGAAAGGAAATGAGATTAGTTTAGCATGATTCTTGATAAAGACATGCCGGCTCTTAGTGATAGATTTCTCCTTTAGCATATTCCAGAAATTTTCCAGAAATAAAAACCAAGCTTACTTGTCAATGGTTTTTAGACTCCATCCTCTTCTGTCTCTGTCTCTATCTCTCTCTATCTCTGTCTCCCTCTCTCTCTCTCTCTCTCTCTCTCTCCCTCTCCCTCTCTCTCTCTCTCTCTTTCTCTCTCTCTCTCGTTGGAAAGTCAAAATAACATTTGCCCTTTCCAGTATTTTAGAATCTTTCCTGTTTTCTATTATAAAGTTTACTGACAGAAACTCAGCAGTTATATCTGCTAACTTTTATACCTTGTAGTATAGCTATCTGGTAAGAAAACACTGACATCAGCTAAGAGCTCTCACTATTGTCTTATTTATTTTGGATTTCAACTTCCCATTGACCATTTTTTGCATCTTGCAATCCACAGATCATTTTCTGTGATGGGGCAAAGAGAATCAAAATTAGGGCTAGTTTTACCTTGTCCTTTTCTTAAATTTTGGCCAATTTGCCTCTAATATCCTTTTCTTTAGTCTTTCACTCCAACATAACTAAAGAATTCCTTTTTTGTCCTTTGAGTTCAGTACAAGCTTCTGTTTATTTTAGGCCACAGTATTCTATTTTATTCATCACAAATGCAGTTGTTACCATAATTTTTATCAATACAGTTATCTACTACAGTAAAACTCCTGTAGTGAGTGTGGTTGGAGGCCCACTGTTAGTTCTATTAGGTTCTGCTGGTAACATTAAAGAAAACAACAACAAAAGGTGTAAAGAGGACAGTCACAGAAAGGAAGGCCTCATATACACTAAAATATCTAAAACAGCAACTATTTTTGTGATATCAAAGAGCTGGAAACAAAGTAAATGTCTGTCAAATGGGGAATGGTTAGATAAGTGGAATATTCCTGAACTATAAGAAAAATTACTTTTAAAACTCCTTTTTTTCCTTCTTTATCCTATCCTAGCCACCTTCCAGCGAGTCATAGACTCAAGTGGGAAACTTTATTTTATCAAACTTGCATTCATCTTACCCCCTTGTCCTTATTACTCCTGTCTTTTGGCACTTACTGAGACCTGACTTCCTCCTGATGATTCCTTATTTTGCCACTTTTTCTAGGACAGATTACATGCACTATTATTCATATGTGTGGGCTCACTGGCATGTCTGAGTACACTTTTCCCCTGATTGCTACTTTCATTCTCTGTTTAATGCCATCATCCACCAGGTTTTTGGTTCATTTACTCAAAATTTATCACCTAATCTCCATTCTGGCTCAGGTAGATACCTACTGACCCCAAAGATATTTTCCCTTCTTTCTTCTCAGGTTTGGTGTTTGATTCATGGTCTTCATCCCAGCTCATTCCCTCATTCTATGGGACTTCACCATACCTTTTGATAATCCTACCTTTCCAGTTTTTCAGTCTCCTGAACTCTACTTCACCTATTCATATGGATAATCATAACTTTAATTTTGCAACCACCCACAGGAGTTCTACTTTTAGGCTCAAGAACTCTGAATTTCCTTCATTTGATCATAATCTTTAGCTTTTTCATCGCTTCCTATGCCTAATTTCCCCTTATGCCTGTCTTCATTCTCACTATTAGATTCCTTCATGCAGCAATACATTTCCCATGCCATCACCCTGCTCTGGCTACACTCAGGGACACTTCCCAATTTTAAACCTTTGGTGCACCAGTTCAACTTTATACTCTCTTCTACTCTTGAATCCCTTGCTCCCTTGTTTTAGTGCTGATCACACCTTGCTATCAGTTCTTCACTCTTATTCATGCGCTGCTGAATGGAACTGAACAAGGTTCAAAATATATTTATGCTCTCTATTCTCTTTTTAAAAAAATTTTTTAAACATTTTTATTTAAAGTTTTGAGTTCTAAATTCTGTCCTTCCTTTCCTTCCCTCCCACCTTCATGAGATGGTAAGCAGTCAGATATAGGTTATACATGTGTTATTATGTAGAACATTTCCATATTAGTCATTTTGTACAAGAAGACTCAAAGGAAAAGGATGAAAGTGAAAAATAGCATGCTTCAGTCTGTATTCAGTCAGTATCAGTTCTTTCTCTGGAGGCAGATAGAATACTTCATCATTAGTCCTTTGGGGTTGTCTTGGATCATTGTATTGCTGAGAATAGTCAAGTCATTCACAGTTCTTCATCGAATAATATTGCTGTCACTGTATACAATGTTCTCCTAGTTCTGTTCACTATGCGTCAGTTCATGTAAGTCTGTCTAGGTTTTTCTGAAATCATCCTGCTTGTCATTTCTTATAGCACAATAATAGTCCATTACAATCATATGCCACATATACCACAACTTGTTTAGCCATTCCTCAATTGATGGGCATTCCTTTGATTTCCGATTCCTAGCCACCACTAAAAGAACTGCTATAAATATTTTTGTACAAATAAGTGCTTTCCCCCTTTTTTGCATACCTTTGGGATATAGACCAAGCTGTGATATTACTGGACGAAGGTTATGCACAGTTTTATAACCCTTTGTCCATGGTTCCAAATTGCTCTTCCAAATGGTTGGATCAGTTCACAACTCTACCGCAACAGTGTATCAGTGAACCAGTTTTTCCACCCCTCCAACATCCAACATTTTCCTTTTTTGTCATATTGGCTACTCTGATAGGTGTGAGGTGGTACCTCACTAGCTCTCTAATCTCAACTGATGCCTCACTACAGTAGTGCTATTACACCCTCATTGAAGTCTCCTAGATGCTTCTTTCCTCACCCTCTGAGTGCTTCCCTCACACTTCAATGAAAAAAACTGTTTATGGAGAGCCTTTTTTTTCCCCTTCTCATCTCACATCATCTTTCACTATGTCTTCACTCAAGTGTCTGATACTGAGGTGTCCTTTCTGCTTTCCATAGTCAATCCACTACCTGTAGCCATGATCCCATCCCCTCTTGTCTTCTCCATCATATTGTTCCACTATCCCTACTCTTTTCCTAATATTCACTCTACCTTTCTTGCTGCCTATGAATCCATGTATCCTCCACCTTTAAAAAACCTTCACTGGATCCTGCTATGCCAGTTACTGATCTCTGTCTCTATTCCTCTCTCTGTCTCTTTCTATGCTAAAACTCCTTGAAACAGTTGTTTACAATCAGAGCCTTTACTTTTTTTTCCTCTTGCTCTTTTCAAACCCTCTGCAGTTTATCTTTTAAAATCATTCAGTTGAAACTGTATGATTTTTAAATTACGTATTCTATTGGCTTTTTCCTTGATTCTTATCCGTGTTGTTGTCTCTGCAGCATTTGATACTGTCATCCACCTTCTCCTTCTGAATATCATGGTCTCCTTAATGAGTTTTTGTGACTTTTTTCTTGATTCTGCTACTACTACTATTACTACCTGTCTGATTATCCCTGCCTTGCTTCTGTTGCTTGATCTTAAACCATTAATTGTTGGTATACCTCAGAGCTCTGTCCTGAGCCCTCTTTTCTCTACATACTTTTTCACTTGGTCACCAGCTCCCATGGATTCAAATATCATGTCTGTGGAAATGGTTCCCAGATCTCACACATATATGTGTATATATATATATATATATATATATATATATACACACACACACACACACACACACACACACATATACACACATATATACATATACTCTCTCTCTCTCTAGTATATGTATATATGTGTATATATAGTATATGTATGTATGTGTGTATATGTATAGATAGATATATTCATATATCTATACATACATATAGTATAGATATATAACTAAACACATATAGATATCTATATATCTACAACTGCCAGTTGAACATTTCAAACTCAGTGTCCTATAGGCATCGCTGAATCTCCACATCCAAAACAACTTGTTATCTTTCTCTCCTCTCCCCACCTCCCAGAAGCCTCCCTTATTACTTCACTTTGATCTGTCATTTTACTGTCAAGAGGGGCTGCTATCCTTTCAGTCACCTAAGTTCATAATCTCTCACACAACATATCCAGTCAGTTGCCAAATCTCCTAATTTCTTTCTCTACAACGTCTCTTCAAATGTGCCTTTCTCTTTACTTATAACCACCGCCCTAGTTCACACCCCCGATCACCTCTTATCTGAACTATTGCAGTAGTTTTCTAATTGATCTCCTTCCTTTAATTATTTCTCTGCTCTCTAATCTGTTTTCCACTTAGCTGCCAAAATGATTTTCCTAAAGCATAGGTCTGACCATATTTGTCATCTCTTTCTCCTTCCCTCTCTCTAACTTCACTGACCCCCTATTGCCTTCAGTGTTTGACATTTAATGCTGTTCCCAGCCTGACCTTTTCCTACCATCCAGCTTTTTGACTGGGATCTGCCTCTTTTGGCCTACTGGCTGTTCTGTGCTTTTACTTCACTGGTTGTTCTCCATAGTTAGAATGCTTTTTCCTCCCAACCTCCAACTCTCAGGTTACCTTCCATCTGCTTTGTATTAATCTCGTGTGTTTTGATTGAAGCATGTTGTTTTCCTCCATCGGAATAAAAATTTGAAGCAAGGGACTGTTTTTGTTTTTGCCTTTTCTTTTGTATCCCTAACACTTAGCATAGTGCCTAATATATATTAAGCTCTTGATTAATGCTTGCTAATGGATTGATTGAAACATAGGCAATATAAAAACTAAAGATAGAAATAAAAATTTATTTAAGAAAAATCTCAGCTTACTCTCAAAACAACCTCTCAGGATTCTTGTCAGGGAAACTCTTTGCAAACTGTAAAAATCTATACAAAAGTAAATTTTTGTCATACAGTTGTAGTCGCAGCAGCTACTACCAATAGCTGGGAGGTGAGAGAAGGGAAAGAAAGTTTTTGTTTGCAGTGACTAAGAAGCCTATGCTAAGAATTTAGACCTTAGGGAAAATGAGTCAAAGAATATTTCTAGTATTGCCTCATAGCTTAGTAGCAAGGTTTATGGGAAGAATTACAAAGAAGGAATAATAGGATCCATATGAGCTAAGATGCCAAACCACAATAATGGATTTTTTAAAAAATTTCTCCATCTAAGCCAAAGTACAAGCCTATTTTTCATCTCTCAGTCTAGTTGGGCGCTTTGGACTCCTATGACATCCTTAATTACTTTCCTCATTGGGTGGTTCTGGAGGGAGTGAGTTTTGTAAATCTTAAAACACTGTAAATGTGAGCTGTGATATGAATCACTTTTTTCTTGTGGGTGTTTATGGCTTTTATTTAAAACCATAAAATGTAAAGAATAATTTTTTTTTCATTTACATATTTTATGTGATAACATGTTCTGAAGCAAAAACTGCCCCAATCCAGATTAAGAATCCCTGCTTTAGGCCCATTTATACTGTGGAATCCAAATTCCTGTTAATCTTAGCATTTTCAGTGTTCTTCAGCTAGCTGAGTGGAGCTATTCTTCCTTTTTGTGTCCTAATGCCAATCCTTATCTGGAATGGAAGGATGTTCTTACTATCTCTTCTTTGCCTCTCAATAATTTTAGGTGGTCCTACAGACCTTCCTAAGGGGCAGTTAGGTGGTGCAGCGGATAGAGTGCTGGGCCTGGAATCAAGAAGACCTGAGTTCAATTTCAGCCTCAGACACTTGCTAACTGTGTGCCCCTGGGCAAGTCACTTAACCCTGTTTGCCTCAGTTCCTCATTTGTAAAATGAGCTGGAGAAGGAAATGACAAACCATTCCAGTATCTTTGCCAAGAAAACCCCAAATGGTTCATGGGACACAACTGAAGTTACTAAACAACAACAGACTTTTCTGTTTCTTTCAAAAGTATAAATACTTTTCTCCTACTTTAGATCAGGTCTTGGTTCATTTGTTATAGTATAGTTAGATAGTACTTTACTCTATACTTATCTAAAAGAACTAAATTAGTTCTGTGTGATTTTGTAGTTCCCCTTTATACCTTTTTCCCATTAATAAGCGGATCTTGTATACTACCATTTTCTGCTACTGTTGTGGTAGTATGATCAGTAATTATTAAGTATTCTTTATGCTAGGAATTACAAAAAAAAATTTCATATCCAGTTTTTCCCTCAAATTACAAATAATTTCATAAGAGATGAGAAAGAAAGTTGATGTGGAAAAGCTTTATGGTTTTGTCTTGAATATTTAAATTCTGTGGAACTGATCCTATTTATTATCTTGTCTCATACAATTATAGCATCTTGATTTCTTCAACAATCTTGGACCTATTCCAGGATTCCTATATTTTCAGAGGTAACATTTTAATAGTCATTTTAAACTTGTTGACATTTTGCAGTTTATGTACAAAAGGGGCCAGTCACTTGTTTTTCTTGCTCAGAATCTTCATTCACACATAATTCCTCTGGCTGGCCAACTATTATTAGAGTTTCAACTAGTTACTCCATTGAGAATAGGTGGAACAATGTAATACTCTTCCCATGTTTTGTAACAATCCTGATTTTTCACAGTTTGAAGGATAGTGACAAATATTTTGTTCATCTTTGTCAAATAAAAACTCTTGAAGCATACTGCTGATCACTGATGTGAGTTGTTTCTAAGAAAAGTCGCACTTGTCACCCTATAAACAAGGGATAGACCAAATGATGGCTTAAGCTATGTGAGTTTTACTGATTATTCTCTCTTTAATATAGGTGTTGTGTACAGTTTGTTGATATTGTGATTTTGATGGATTTTTGTTGAGTTAACAATGATATGTATTCGTGGAATTATAACTTGAAGCTCTTAAATGGTGATTGGTATAGAAAAGTCAACTTATGACATTAAACTACTCTTTTTGTGTCTATTCCCAATATTCCTTTCCATAATTAGTGTCATGTCCCACATTATTTAAATATACTAGCCTCCCAATAATGAACCTTACTTCCAGTCTCTATCCTGCTTTAATCCATCCTGGGTTATTCTTTCTGTAGTGCCGTTTTTATTGTTGCTTCCTTGTTCCAAAAACTTTCAGTAGTGCCCTGTTCCCTAGAGCATGAAGTCTAAATTTCCTGTCCTGGGATTCAAGGCTTTCACAATCTGGCTTCAACCTACTTCAGCCTACATAATTCCTTAGCAACAGCTCTTGGCTCTAGCTCAGCTATTTTACTTACTGTCCTCTAAAGATACCCTTCCTGCCTCTGCCCTATTTTTCAGGCTGTTTCTTCGCAGCATTCCACACCCCTCCATGCACTGAACTACCCTGTCCATTTGTAATACTGTCACTCTTCCTCCCTGCCTAACTAAATCCTATCTTTCCTTCACGATTCAGTTCTTATACTGCCTCTTCTCTGAAGGCTTTCGTAACCACCCCAGCTGGAAGTGATCTCTGACTCCTCTGAACTCTGATATATTTTGTTTTTGTCACTCATTTGCCTCTTACAGGAACATTTTTTTTCATGTGTATGTGTAGTCTTTCTAACTACATTGTAAGACAGACTTCCTTTTAGACTTGTTTTTATCCTCCACAATGTCTTGCATATAGTTGGCTTTCAGTAAATACAGGCTGATAAAAGTGGTAACATAGGATTAGATATTCATGATTTTGGATCCTGACCATTTTTGACATTTGAAGGTATGGATGAGTACGGGTTATGATAGAAGAGATCACCTCTACTCTATGGTACCAGCAGGCATAGCTATTGTGTGAATAAGCATTGTGGTGCAGTGGGAAAATTGTGGAATTTGAGGTGCTGAACTTGCAATCATCAACCCTGAGTTTGAATCCCTTCTCCGACACCTACTCCCTATAAGATCTTGGGCAAGTTACTTAACCACTATGGTCCTCAGTTTCTTCATCTGTAAAATGAGGAGGATTAGACTCAATAGATGAATGAATGAATGAATGAAAGAAATGAATGAATGAAATTATACACTTAATATATACTATACACTAGAGGTTCAGATACAGGCGTTACTTTCTGCCCTCAAGGAGCTCACATCCTAGTAAGGCAGGCAACACAGAATAGGAAGATGGTGAGTAGGGAAGGGTGTTTTGGTCTAGGAAGTCTCAGGAATGGCTAGTAGGGTCACAGTGTAATCGACATCCCTCTTCCAGAGGCAGTAATTATGGTGATTTGGTTACTATTCCCAGAGTAAGAAGTGAAAAGGGAGAAGGGGGATACATGGAAGGCAGAATAGCAAGGTGTTAGTGAATAGCGTTCAGGTGTTTAGGGCCAGCTAGATATGGTAAGCTCTCACCAATCTTGGCAGCATGGCCCAAGGATGGAAACTGGCATTCTGTTTGAGCAAGATTTCTGGTTAACATCTAGTAACCTAGATCAGAGGTGTCAAATACAGGGACAGCTTCATCTGAACCAGAATAAAATACAATTGGAGAATATTTAATAATAAATAGAAATATAGGAGAACACAGACACGTTTTTTAAAGTCAATATACAGCCATAGGGATTCTTATGTATGATTTAGTGGCCCCCATTTCTATTTGAGTTTGACACCATTGCCTTAGAAGATTGTCTTAGGTTCCTTCCAGTTCTTAAATTTATGAACTATGATCCTGTGAGTAGGCTAAATGATAAAATGTTCACTCAGTTTGAACAATTACTCTGATTATATTTTGACAATTCTAATTTCAGGGAGTAGAGGATAGCTTTTAGAAACAGGAATTCTTATTTATCCTAGTACATGATTAGAAGAACCAGTGTTGACTATTAATCATTCAGTCAATCAACATTTATTAAGCACCTGCTTTGTGCCAGATACCATATTAATGGATACTTTTTGTTATTTTAAGCACAACCTCACTTTCTTAGTCAGCATTGGGATACTTTTGTAGGGATTTTGTTTTCTCCCAGTTAGACTTACTTTAAAAGAGGATTTCAGCTTGCATTGCTATCGAACACATTGCTAGGTCACTACCTTTGTTCCATATGCCTGGGTTTCAACTTTTCTGCTAAAATACTGTGGGAACATACCCAAGGCAATATTTTTAGATTCCACAGTATATAATGTGTCCCAAAAGTCTTAATTTTGGTTTTAAACTTGGATAACTTTAGAAGTATAAATGCTACGAATTAACAAAAAAAATCAATTGAAGGTTTCTGTAAATTTCTCTTATACTTTAGCTGTGTGAAGTTTTAATACATTTAAAATTTTAATTTTAACAAGATAAGGGGACCCTGTCATTATACATTGTGTGTGTGTGTGACACTTTCTAAGACCAGTGGATCAGGAGTGGAGTCACTCTACTCTTTTGATCTGTCTTTGTTAGACTTTGTGATATCATATCAAAACTCTTGTGTACGCATCAAGGCCTCATTATTGAATGATCTTAAGGTTAGTATTACAAATGCAGTCCTTTGAGTCACAGAACAGAGCTGATGAAGGTTTTTCCAAAGTTCAGAAATTGACTAGAGCATTGTACATAGCACAAGGTAGTGGCTGTGTTGAATTTTAATAAGAAATATCAGTATCTTAAAATTTTAAATAACCTTTCAAATTTTTTATAAGTTTGTAGCATTTATACTTTTCAAGTTAAAAGCTTAAAATTCTACCAAGAATTTGGGGACACCTTTAATATGTGTTTTATTCATTTGTCTTATGTGTTGTATCTGATTTTTCTGATCTTTTTTAATGAGTCATTTATTGTGAAGTTAAATAATTAAAAAATAAAACTTACACTTATAATCAATTAAACTTATCTCTTCAACTTTGGCATGACTTCTTTACTAGTTCTTTCTTGATTCCCTTCCATTTTCTGTCCTTTCATCTCAATAATTTTAATTTTTTTCTTTTTCATACTCATCCCTACATTGATGTTCTGATATGATTTTCCCCCACATTCTATTATTTTATAAGCTTTTCCATGTTCCTTAAAATCATACAATTTTGTTAATTCATTATACTGATTGAAAAAAGGCAAACTAATAATTATAAAATATAAATGGCCAATGGAATGTGTTCATAAATGAATTAAAAAGCAGAACTCAACGTGCCTCTTTTTAGAAGCAAATTTAATTCAGAAGGATCAAAATCAATTAAAAATAAAAGATGTCTTTAAAATTCAGCAAATACACCAGAATCAGGAGTTGTACTAATAATATTGGGCAGTCAAATTCAGAGCAGAAAGCAATAAATAAGAAGATTCTGTTTTCCTAAAAGGTGCTATTCAAAATGAAAGTATATCCATCTTGAATAAATAAAGGTGTGTGTGTGTGTGTGTGTGTGTGTGTACATACATACATATATGTGTACGTGTATACAATATGTCCAATAATTAGACAGTAAAATTCATAAAGGAAAGTTTAATAGCCTTGAAAGAACTGAAAAAAAGTAATAGTGATTGGTTTTATTATCCTTTATCAGCCTGTGACAATGTCAACTAAGAAGATAAATCACAGAGTTACAGTCTTAAACTAGACCACACACACACACACACACACACACACACACACACACACTCCTATGTGTATATGTATATTTATATCAAGAGAACTCAATGGGAAAACAAGTATTTATGGAAATTATTAAAAAAAATCTAATTGTATGCTAGGCCACATAGAAGGCACTCATAAATATAGACAGACATTTGTTTACACTGCGTTTAATTGCTTTGTAGTTGTTCAGTTATGTTTGACTCTTTATCACCAAGTGGCCCAAAGCATGCTAATGCCATTAATGGTTTTTCTTGGCAAAGATGTAGGTTTGGTTTGCCAATTTTTTCTCTAGTGGATTAAGACAAGTACACAGCAGTTAAGTGACTTGCCCAGTGTCACACAGCTAGTGTGTGCCGTTAGGTCGTCCTGTCCAGGCTTGGTGTCCTATCCACTGGGTCACCTAGCTACTTAATTGCGTTACTCTCTTATAAAATTCTCTTCCTACTTCTTTTTAATGGAGTCGAGATTATCTTTGCTTCTCAAAGGCTATACAGGTAGAGCCCTTAATCTGAAAGGTTCTGCCAAGCCAGGAAGTTTTTTTTTTTTTTTTATATTTTTTTTTTTTTATTTATTTTTAGTTTACCACACACGGTTCTACATAGTTTTGAGTTCCAGTTTTTCTCCCCTCCCTCCCCCCTCCCTCCCCAAGACGGCATGAAGTCTCATATAACTGTCATGTATAACTTCGCATTGAATTAATTTATGCTCTAGTCAAGTCGTGGAGAAGAATTTTGACCAATGGAATGAATCATGAGAAAGAAGAAACAGAACCAAAAAAAAAAAAAAAACCAAAAAAAAACCCCAAAACCAAAAACAAAAGAGAAGCAGAAAAGGCGAGCATGTAGTAGTGTGCCTCAGTCTGTATTCAAACTTCGCAGTTCTTTCTCTGAATGAAGATAGCATTCTCCATCGTGAGTCCCCTGGAGTTGTCCTTGCCCCTTTAGGTTGCTGAGAGAAGCGCAGTATGTCAGGGTTGGTCCTCACAGAATCCACATATCTGTGGCTGTGCACAACGTTCTCCTAAGCCAGGAAGTTTTTAAGTATGATACCAACAATAAACTTTGTCTAAAGTTCAAACCCTGCTTTAGCTAAAATCAGATAATCTCACCATCACCCTAACTAGACAATGATGAATTTTTAGGCCACAACAATTTTTGAAGACCTACATCCAAGATATAGAGGGATTAAGATCTTTATTAGTAGAGGGGGTGATCAAAGAAATTACCAGCCCTTGAGCAGAAGATTTTATGCTACTCTGTTGCATCACATTGCTATGTCAGTTTATTTAGTCTTTCTTCAAATGTTAGTCATTGTATATTTCTCTGGTTTTTTTTTTTCCAAATGATTAAAAAGAATTACATGTTCAGAGATATTTATGGTGTCATCTGTAATGTTGTTAAGATGTATTTCCAGTATTAAGATTATTGAGTCAGTGAGTATGATTATTTTTATTAATGTTACAGTATACTGCCAGAGTGTTGAATGGAAAGGTGCTACTAGCTCCCACTTCTAGCAGCAGTGTATGAATGGGCCTGTTTGTTCACAGCCAACAAATTTTGAACTAGAAAACGTTTTAGATGATATCTAGTTCTAATCCTCTTATTTTAAAGATGAGGATACTGAGGCCCTGGGAGGCTAAAAAAACTTGCCCTAGGTCAGCCATCTGCAGCATTATTTTGTTAATTTGGTTTGTGTTTTTGCTAAGTTGGTGGTTATGAGGTACATCCTAGCATAGGCCCATGGTACTGCCCATCTGGATTATTGAGATGGCCTCCTAATCAGGCTTCATATTTCTCAATCTTCCTCATTCCAAATGGTCTTTCATACTATTGCCAAATCATTTTTTCTTACGGAATTCATACAAGATGGCAATGTGAGAGGATCAAAAGCAGACTCCTCATGCATACCACAATAACCAACTACAGATACCTAATAGAAGAAAATTAAATTAAAATAGCAGTTCAAAGTGCCAATATAAACATTTTAAAAAATATGAAACTGCAGAACTGAATTAGCTCAAGTACCAAAAGCAACAGAGGGGTGTGTGTGTGTGTGTGTGTGTGTGTGTGTGTGTGTGTGTGTGTGTTTGTGTGTGTGTGTTTTGTAGGTGGGGGGACTGGAGGAGCATGTAAGATCTCAAGACAGTTCAGAAAATGTTTAAGTAATACATTCAAATAAAGTTAAAAATTTTGACTGATGGGCAAATCAGTGGACCAAACAAAAGAATAACTTGAATAAAGTTTTTTTTTAAAGAACTCTTAGGAAGAAATGAAGGTAGAATTAAAAGATATTAAGTGGGAGATGGTAAAGAAAAGTAGTAACCTGATGGAAATGATAACAAGAAATTAATTCATAGAATCAACCAATCACAAATTTACTATAGCAGAAAATGGAAAATACAAGCTCAAAAAACTCCACTAACTTTTCCCATTTACATTCAGGCTCAAGTGACAGACCTGGAGTAGGCATACAGGGGATAGATCATAATATAGTTCTCAGAGTGCTTAACATCTCAGAAAATTTAGAAACAAGCACACAAGCCAAAAGAATTTGGAAACCATAATCCAGGAAATCATCAAATGTATTTCTAGAACTGGCAAGAGCTGGTCAAGTACAAATGGAAAGGTTCCACAGGACAAAAAAGAACCTAATAGTTAATATCACCAACATTATGTAAATAAGGAAAAAATAGTATAAATTACCATGAAAAGTCTGGACTGTATTTACCAAGGAACAGTCTCCAGGATCCCGTTGGACTTTTCAAGTAGGAAAAGCAAAGATCAGAGAAGCTGAAACGTCTTGAGCTGGCTCTGAGCACAAAATTACCTCCCCAGCAAAATTCAGTATTATGTTTTATGGAGGTAGGAGGTGAATTTTTGAAAAGCATACTGGAAAATTTAAAGATGTATGTTTCAAGGAACTCTTCAAACATCAAATAAGCATCCTGGTCAGCACAATAAGTATTTTAAACATTTAGGAAAGGACTTCCCCCTCTCCCTTCCCCCCAAAAATAAGGCCCCTAAGACCACTGTATTGGGAAAGTCACTAAATGCCTCAGGGACTTTTCAGAGGAACCACAGTAAAACTCCAGACAGGGGAAACTGAGAGGTCTGGCTATGATCGTATGGTTTATTTTTTAATTTAAAAAAGTCAAAATTAAGCCTACATCATTATTTATATATTTAAGACAAGACATATTTCAGTTAGAAAGATTTTTAGTTTGAAACTAAAATTATTGTTTAAACTATTTATAATAAATAATGCATATGAAACGTTTGGTTTTTACAACGAAGGTGGGATGTTCTAATTTTGAAGCCCTCACTTTCTTTGTCACACTGCTTCTACATTCCATTATTAGCATATGAAAAACCCAATCAATACACATTTATTAAGCATGTATTATGTTACAGGCACTGTACTGTGTTGGACATAATCCATATCCTTTGGATGCTCATTCTAATGAGAGAGAGAGAGAGAGAGAGAGAGAGAGAGAGAGAGAGAGAGAGTATGTGTGTGTGTGTGTGTGTGTGTGTGTGTGTGTGTGTGTGTGTGTATGACATACACAAATCAAATACAAAATAATCTTTGAAGACAGAGAGGGACATCAGAGGACAGTAGATGCTGGGAGGAGGGGTAGGAAAGGCCTCTTGGTGGGCCTTGTGCTGAGTCTTGACTGAAATCAGTGATTCCCAGAGGCAGAGTTGGGGAGGCAGAGAACACTTCAAGCTTTCAGGAGAGCCAGCTCAAAGGGAGGAGAACATCTAGGATGCCCTTAGAGTTTGTGGAGAGGAATAATGTGTAAGGAGACTGGAAAGGAAAGAAGAGACCAGGCGGTTGAGAGCTTTACATATCCAATGGGAGTTTCTGTTTGATCCTTAAAGTAATAGGGAGCTGCTAAAGCTTGAAGCAACATGAGTGACAATGGATAACTGAAAGGATGGTGGCGCCTCATCAGTAATAGGGAAGTCTGGAAGAGGTGGTAAGTTTGAAGGGATGTCCATTCTTGTCAGTCTTTCCCTCTTCTTGTCTCTTGTCCTATATCACTAGTTTCCCATTAGCCATTGTAAAGCCATTTACATTCATGTAAACATCAAGTTCAAAACAACAAAGAGGTCCCAGACAAAAAGGTTCAACATACACCAAAATGTTTATAGAAGCATAATCACAATAAGCTAGGTAGCCATCAATAGGCAAATTGTTAGATATGAAGGTAATTGAATATTAATTCATAGTAAGAAAGGATGAACATTATGATTACAGAGTGGCATGGCAAGACTTGATGAAATGATCTTAAATGAAGTAAGCAAAAACATGAAAACAGTAAACAGAATGACTACCACAATATGAAGGAATAAAAAATAAAAATTAACAAATCAGTGCTATTTCATTATATTGACCAAGCTTGCAGTTGAAGCAGAGATGTGAAAATGGAGCTTCCTTCCTTTGCAGTGGCAAGGCACTCTGTCCTTCTTATAACTGTCAGGATTTCTACTTCTAGCCCTTGCCTCCACTTTGTCACCTTGGTCCAGTCAGGCTGCTCTTTGTATTGTTGTTTTCAATGCTGTTGCCACACCCTGATGTGACTCTTGGGGGTGGAGGGGTTAATGATTTTGAAGTCCAGATGTGGTAGCTCTACTGACCTTGATAGTGAAAAGTTACATACAGAGTAAATGGGAGGTCATTTTAGAAAGGGGAACGGGAAAGGGTTCCTGCAGAAAATGATATTTGAGCTCAGTCAGAGGGAGCTAGGGATTGTGAAAAGGGAGAGAATTCCAGGCATGGAGGCTAGCCAGGATAATGCATGGAGTTGGTAGATGGAGTTTCATGTGTCCTTCAAGGAAGAGCAAGTAGGCTTAGCCTAACTCAATCATAGCACATGTGTGTACACACACACACACACACACACACACACACACGTCAAGTGCGAGGAAACTATGAGGAAAAGAAGGGACCAGATTATAAAGAGCTTTAAATGCAAAACAGAAGAATTGCTGTTTGATGCTGGAAGTAATAAGGAGCCACTGGAGTTTATTGAGTAGGTCCAAAAGGTTTCTGCTGGGCAAGTAAAGAAAGTGTTGGCTAAGGTGGTTTTTAGAAAAGATAACAATGTAACTACATTAAAGCTAGGAACAGTTTCATTTTTGTATTCTCAGTACAAAGTAAATGTTTAATAAATATTTATTGGTTAATTTTTAGGTTCTTTTGCTCTCTTCCTAATAGCAGTTGATTTTTATTGGGTTAATTCAGTATGAAATTGTTGTAGTGGTCAATATCCTCTTCATTTCTCTCTCTCTCTTTCATTCAGTAAATTTAACAGTTTTTTTGCTGAGGCCATACCTGAAACGTTTTCAGAAAGGCATAGCCTCCCATAGCTTATACTCTGGTGATGTGACCTTTGAGAACCTAGGGTGACCTCCATACCATTTGATATATTGAAGTAGAACTGGATCGATACAAAGATAAAAGGATTTTGCACAGCATAAAGTAATATATGCAAAAATAAAATAATGACAGATGGGGAAAAATATTTTCAGTAAATATAACAGATAAGGTTTTGGCACCTAGATTCTAAAAGGAATTGATCCATGAACATGAGCTGTGGGGCTCACCAATGTTTTAGAGTGTAATATGACAGTATTTAAATTACAGTACCTATCTTGACCTTTGATCCTGGGATTCTGTTTCTAGGACTTGATCGTAAATATATCATAAAAACAAAAAAAAGACCTATCATTTTAAAAACATTCCAACCTTTTCTTTTTATAAGAGCCAAATAATTGGAAATGATTTATATGTCCAAAAAATTGGAGACTAGCAAATAAATTATAATTTATTAATATAATTGAATATCAAGTGCACAGGGAATTTTCAGAAGCTTTATCTAACATTTTTGTTCCTCATACACTTGGTGGTATGAAGTGATACAAAGCAAAATCAACAGAACCAGAATTGCATGTAGACCCTCTTGTCCTCATTGCAGCTTTTGACAGTGAGGTTTATTCACCCTCTTCTAGATTATTTCTCCTTTCTCCTGGTTCTGCTCCCATTTGTCTGATCCTCTCCTCAATCCCTTTTGCTAGCTCTTCCTCATGGTTGTCCCCTAAAAGTCTTAGGCCCTCTTTTCTCCCTCTATACCAGAGGTTCTAAATCTGAGGTCCATGGACCCCTTATGAGTTTGTGGATAGATTTCATGGAGTTCATGAATTTAAAAAATTTTTTAAAAACAGTTATTTTATTATAATTGATTTTCTTTGTAAACCTATGTATTTTACTTCATGCATTATAAAACATTATTCTGAAAAGAGGTAAATAAGGGATCCATGACACAAAAAATCCTCTGCACTATATTCTCTTACTTGGTGATCTCATCATCTGTCTTGGGCTAAATTATTTTTATGCAGATGGTTCTCACATCTATTTATCTAGCCTTTACCTCACTTTTAACTTCATCGTTCATCATCAGCTGCCTTTTGGACATCTCAGACCACATGTCCAAAACATAACTCATTATCTTTTTCCTCCAAACCCTCCCCTCTTCCCAACTTCCCTATTTTCTTCAAGGGTACCACCATCCTCTCAATCACCCAAGCTTACACCTACCCTTAAGACTCCTCTCTGGAACTCATTGCCCATATCCAATATGTTGCCAAGTCTTTTCTACCTTTACAACATTTCTCATATGTATATTTCTTCTCTCTAATCATACAGCCTCCACACTGGTACAGGCTCTTATCACCTTATGTTTGGATTGTTGCTGTGGCTTTCTGGTTGGGGTCTTACCCAAATTTCTCCCCACTTCGGTCCATCCATCTTCCACTCATCTGCCAAAGCAATTTTTCTAAGGCACAGGTCTGACCAATAAATTCCAGGGGCTCCCTGTTACCTCATGGGCTGGCTTTTAAATTCGTTCACAGTCTGGCCTTTTCCTTCCTTCCGTTTTTCTTACACTTTATAGTCCAATGACATTGGCATTCCTTATGTAAGATATGCTAGCTCTCAACCCTGCCTTTTCACTGGCTGTTCCCTATGCCTGAAAATTCTTTCTCTTCTCCCCCTCTTTGGCTTCTCTGAAGCCTCAGCTCAGAATCTCACCTTTTGCAAGAGACTTTTCCAGGTTTTCTTCTCCCCATCCTCTCATTGTCAGTGTCTTTCCATTTACACTGTATATATTTTATATGTACCTAATTTGCTTGTCTGTTGTTTTCCCTTTTTAGAGGGCACAGACTCTTGTTTTTGCCTTGGTTTGTTTCTCCATTGCTTCATATAGTACTTGGCACAATTGTTGTTTGACACATAGACTAAAGTGCTATTAAATTTTTTCAGACCAAGGAGACACAAACAAAAGCATTTTGAATTGTTTCTTGTTTGTTTCTAGCTTAAATGCTAAGGGTTGTATGATTTTATCTTTTTTTGAATATTTGGTTATTTGTTCTCATCGATGGTTTTTACATTTACAACATCTTAATATCTTATACGTTCATGTCATATTGCTTACTTCAGATATCTTAATTCATTCAAACTCTTCTCCTTGGCATTCATAATCCTTTACAGTCAGATTCCACCTCATCTCATATTCTCTGTCTCACACTGTATGCTTCAGCCCAATGCCATGATTGTTTGTCGCCGTGCCCCCCAGCCCCACCCCCACCTTGCCACACAAATCCACAAAGCATCCTCATACCTTTATGCCCATGATCAGTTCCTTATGCCTGCAGTGCTTGCCCTGCCTTTCTTAGATTATTAAATTCCTACTTGTCCTTTAAAGCTCAACTCAAATGCCAACTGCTCTGTGAAATCTTTCTCATCCCAAGTCTAATAATAATCGCCTTCAAATCTCATGTAGCAATTAGTTTTGTAAATTTGTAATGTATTTTTTATAAAATATTGTATATTGTAACTATTAGTTTTTATTTCCCTGCTATCCTTTAGGCTTTTTTGATGTCTTGTTTAAACTTTGTATCCTGCTACAGTGATCTGTACATAGTTGCTTAAAATGTTTGTTGTATGCGTCTCAGAAGTTTTGCTTTAACTTAGGGAGCTGAACATTTATTGAGTGATTATAATTTATCTTCTATTATAAATTGTTCATATCCTTTTATAAGAAGTGTGTTTCCCATGAACATTTGTGTCAATCCTTGTATATTGTCTGTGTTTAGTTGTTATCTGTTCTACTTGTTGCAAATACTAAAACTGTTGCTTTATTCTTATCTTGGTTACTCCTTGTTGCTGTTGCATAGAAATTTTAATGTAGATAAGTTTCTTCCCTGCTATTTCTTCAGTTTGAATATTAGGTAAAAATTTATCTCACATTTATATTTGAAAATCATTTGTACTATTACCTTCACCTAATATTTTGTAGTTGCCTTTTATGTGTATTATCCAGCAGAAAACTATTGTAGTTAGTATAGGGTGAGAATATAAATTATATTCTGACATCTCAAATTTCCCCAATATTTATTAAATAATGACTCCTTTCCCCAGTTTTATTTTCCATAGGCTTATCAAACACTAATCCTTTTGTGTGTATTTGGTCTATTCTTGGCTTCTTTCTGTTTCATTGGTTTGGTTTTCCCTTTTTCTGTTTTTTGTTGAGTACCTAATAATTCTGCTGGTCATGATTGATTTGTTTTAGCCTCAGTGAGCATATCTACTCTTACAAGATTTTTTTCCTCAAAGTGCTCCTCAATTTTCTTTCTTATTTTCCTTTCCCTATAAATTTCCTTTTATTTTTTATCAGATTCTGTTTTTTAAAAAAGTATATTCGTATTGATTTAAATCTCTAATTCTGAAAATATTTTCTTACATTGTTCTGACCCAATCTTGAACACCCAAAAGTGTTTTCGGTTATTTAGCTCTTCATTTATTTCTATAGACCCTGAATTCTTGTGGTTGGAATATTAAAATCTTTAAGGTATCTTTTTTGCTGTTAAATTCATCAGGAGAATTTTTCAACTGATGTAGTTCGTTTTTATTAATTATCTTTAAAAACTGAGAAGTTGCTGCTTTGGGATACCATGATGCAGCATGCTTGTATCCATATAAATAAAATTCACCTGGTAGATTTTGCTCTGGATGAACAAATCAGACTAGCATCTGATTTAAATAGTATTGTCTTTCCTTCATAATTTAGTTTTTGTTAAAGGTACCTCAGTGGCCATCTAATAAAACTTACACACAAAAAGAATTTTTACTATAACATAGGGAGGTTTGTTGAATTGTCTACTTTGAGCAGTTTGAATTTTTCTGTTTAGATTGTAAGCTCTATCAGAGCCAGCACCCTATTTTATATCTTTTTGAGTTCCTCAGAGCCTAGCACAGTTCCTTGAGCATAATAGGTGTTGAGTAAGTATTTGATTGTCATTACATAATAGGTTATTCTCTGTGCATTTTGTTGGGGGCATGAGTTTACTTGAATTTTTTGCTTTGTGTTCCCTACAGCCCCATTGACAAACCTTCAGATTCTCTCAGTATAGGGAATGGTGACAATTCCCAACAGGTAAGATTTTGGTCAAGTAGTATTTCCTTTTTCTGACATTGAGGAATGAGGTATATTCTACATGAATTAGTTTTCCATATATTTGAACTTTTTCACTTATAGCCCTAAAAGTTTACTTAACTATTTTTTTATGAAATTATTTTTAAAATGTATCTTATATTTACTTGCCACCTTAAAACAGAATGTAGGAAATATAATTGCTTTTCTTGACAAATCAGTGCCATCTTTTTAACAGCCATTATTATATTATACTTTGATATTATCATATCCTCAGTAACTATTGAGGTATGTAAGACTCTAGTTATTTGAGTTATTGTCTTTTTTTTTAAGTTTTTCCCTTTCTGATAATGCCTGAGACTCTAAACAATTCTCTGCCACTTGCTAATTGGCTCTTTCCTAATTGCTATAAGTTGTGGGGCTGTGTGTGGGGGGTGGGGCGGGGATGACCAAAGCCATCTTGTTAGAATTGTGCCCAATTTTAAATTTGATTTATTTCTTGAGGATTTCTTCACTGTGTAAATTTCATGAGCATGGTTTTTTTTTTTTGGCATCTGCTTTGACTGCTTAGAGGCATTTTTTGTGTATCTTTTTTTTTTTCCCAGTGGTCTAGATATGTTCTTATGTGACTTCTGTGTGAGGCATTCTGTCTGTCTGTTGTCTACCTAATCTCTTATATTAGGTTAATAATTTGTAAGTAATCACTTATTTAAAATGATTGACAGTGGCTATTTTCAAGTATATGTTCACATGAAAAATGATTAACATAGGCAGCTTGGACTCAGTGGATGGGTCAGTGGACCTAGAGTCGAGAAGACCTGAATTCAAATCCAGCCCCAGTCACTTCCTAGCTGTGTGACTCTAGGCAAGTCACTTAATCTGTTTGCCCCAGTTTCCTCATCTTTAAAACGAGGATAATAACAGCATTTACCACCACAATATTGTTGTGAGAATCAAATAATATAATATTTGTAAAGGGCTCAGAGCAGTAACTGGCACATAGTAGGTACTATATAAAATTCTATTCTCCCCCCGCCCCCATTTACTCTTACATCTGTTATATGTGAGTTAAAAGATTCACTTTTCTTCATTTTTTTTTTCCTGTTTAGATATCTAACAGTGATACACCATCACCACCTCCTGGTTTATCAAAACCTAATCCAGTCATCCCCATCAGTTCATCCAATCACAGTGCAAGGTCCCCTTTTGAAGGGGCGGTAACAGAGTCACAGTCACTATTCTCGGACAACTTCCGGCACCCCAACCCTATCCCTAGCGGGCTGCCCCCTTTCCCCAGCTCCCCACAGACTTCTAATGACTGGCCAACAGCACCAGAACCACAGAGCCTCTTCACATCAGGTAGGAATGCTTGAGTCTCCTGGCATTGTAGCATCATGAAACCCTTGAGTGTATAGACTTGATCCCTTTTTTTTTAACTAGAAATTTTAGTTTAAGTCTTTAAAGACTTTGAAACCAAAAGAATTGTTAAAATACTGCAAACACTTATTTTTAAAATCAAAATTCAATTTCTGTAGTGTTGCTTTAGCTTTTGTTTCTGTAGTACAGAGGTAAATGGTTTAGGACTAGACATTAAATGTGGCATTCTCCAGTTATACTGATTTTTATGTTCACTTCAGATCATTTCTCTATGGAAAGATTGCATAAAATAAAATGTCGGTAGCATTCATGCAAATCCATAGGGCATGCCATTTAAGCACAAATAGAAAGTAATGTAAGCTGACATCATGATTATTAAATTATGTACCTATATCCCTTGCATTGTATATACCATGCATCAAAATGTTTTCACCCTGTTGTCTTCACCAGCGGTTAACTTCATTTAGTCCTTTCCTTATAAATTGAGAGGGATGGGAGGGGAAAATGGAGGGGTAATATTGATTATTTGCTATGAGTTCATTTCAGTAGCCTGTTCTGACTTTTGATTATGAAGGGCAGTGATTAAGATGTGAATGCTTTTTCTTTACTCAGTTCTACAGCAAAATTATCCTTTTGTTATACTTCCATTATTGAATTAAGTATTAAAAGCATAAAATGTCTACATGTGAGTAAAGCTCTCATATAAGCACATGATATCGGAATATTTAGTTTTTATCTCTTGGTCTATTATATTTGGGCAGCTAGGTGGTAGAGAAGATAGAATGCTGGGCCTGGAGTCAGGAAGGCTCATCTTTGTGAGTTCAAAACTGTCCTTAGATACTTACTGTGTGACCCTGAGCAAGTCGTTTAATCCTGTTTGCCTCAGTTTCCTCATCTGTAAAATGAGCTAGAGAAGGAAATGGCAAAACCACTCTAGTATCTTTTCCGAGAAAACCCCAAATGGGGTCACAAAGAGTCAGACATGACTAAACAGTAACAACATATTATATTTGACAAGTTTCTTACACAGGCCCACGTACATACTACTCCAGAGGAAATTAAAGTATGGATTTATGTACATTATATTATTAACTATAATTTTTCCCTCCTGACAGAAACAATCCCAGTGTCATCCTCTACAGACTGGCAAGCAGCATTTGGCTTTGGTTCCTCTAAACAGCAAGAGGATGACTTGGGGTTTGACCCCTTTGACATCACTCGCAAAGCCTTAGCAGACCTGATTGAGAAGGAACTGTCAGTCCAAGATCAACCTTCCCTTTCGCCCACATCTCTTCAGAACCCTTCCTCACACACTACCACCGCCAAAGGGCCAGGCCCTGGATTTCTGCATCCTGCCGCACCCACAAATGCCAACTCTCTCGGTAGCACCTTTTCAGTCTTGCCACAGAGGTTCCCTCAGTTTCAACAACACCGGGCGGTTTACAATTCATTCAGTTTTCCAGGCCAGGCAGCCCGCTATCCTTGGATGGCCTTTCCACGAAATAGCATCATGCACTTGAACCACACAGCAAGCCCCACCTCAAATAGTAATTTCTTGGACTTGAATCTCCCGCCACAACACAGCACAGGTCTGGGAGGGATCCCTATAGCAGGTAGGTTCATTTGAAGCCTCCATGAATTTGCAAATGACTCACGCCTTCAGGTTCTTGGGTGAAGAGGGAGGGAATAATCAATTACTAGAACTAAATTTCCTGAGAATTTCTGTGGAAATACTTATTATTTTTAAAGTCTTTTTAGTAATCTTGAAAAGGTTTAATTGGACGTTCTGCCTTGTAACATTGAGCTTTATAAGGATGGTGGAGTATTATAATCTTTATTACTTTGAACAATTCTATTGCATATCGGGTAGTTTTTAGTTTTTGTACAGCTATCTTGCCAGGTTTGGGTTTCCTACATATATATAAAAAGAAAAAAGATTCTGGAATTATGATACTATAGAGTTGAGTATAAAGTACGGGTGCTGATTTTACTTTCTTAAAAACTTGTGCTAAAATGTTTAATGATGGTAATTAGTGAGAGCACGAGGGATGGAGCTTTGTCAACAACTTTGGGTAGATTGTTTACAGTGATATATACAAACATATATCAAACTTCTGCTGCATATTAATAAAGTACTTCATGTTTCGTGAACTTCTGAGTATTAATGTTCCACAGATACTTTATATATGTGCAAATATATATATATATATATATATATATATATATATATATATATATATATATATATATATACTTTATATATGTGCAAAAAATTCTAGTGTGCAAGGGAAAAATTGATCTGGTCAAGATGTTTGAACATTTAGTGTTCCAAGATTTTCCTAATAGGAGAATATTTTATGCTCCTCTAAGTTTGATATCAAACTGGATCTTGGTCCAATACTGCTGTCTTTAACAGACTCATTTATAGATTATGGAAAATCACTTGGAACATTTTAAATTCCCTGCCTTTTGGTTTTAAAGTATTCATGTTGTTTTTAATAGTGTTCTTTAGTTGGGTTCTAGAGTTGCTTTCACATGAAGGCTTTCCTCCCTTGGATTTCTCAGATGATATATTACTTTTCTACATGATTTTTCTAAGAGTCTTTAAGATTTTCCACATCATAATGACAACAGTGTACTATTTAGCTCTGAAGATGAGTGTGTTGCTGCTGACATGCCATCACTAGGACATGTACATTAATTTTTTTTAGAAGTAATGTATTTATGATGATCATTTCAAGTACTCTTGCATGGTTCTCCTAATGAACAATAAAAGATACAGGACAACTAACTGAGAGTGGAAGGTACAGTCTATAGCTGTGCTAAGAGGTTAACTGACTGGAATGGGACTGTACCCAATAGTGCCTTCTGTGTAGTAAACATTTCTCTTAATTTAATTATAGCAGTAGTTGGTGCCATATAATTTTTTTAAAATTATATTTCCACACATGTGGTATATAAAAGGAAAACTAACAAAATTTATTGAGCTCCTACTGTATAGCCATCATTCTGCTAAGATTTGTTGGGAATATAAACTACAACAGCATGGCGTAGTGGTCTTCGAGTCAGAAACTCTATGACCCTGACCAAGTCATTTAACCTACGTTTTTGTTTTTTTATGTACCAGTTGAGGATAATAATGTTTAGTTTATCTACATCACAGGGTTGTGAGGAAAATACTTAGACTTTAGTTATTGTTATTGATTGTAATATCCTTTGAGGTAGAAATGACAGTTATTTGAGAGGCTGAAAGAAACCTGAAAAATTGTGATAATCCGTATACCATTCGTAAGTGTGTAATAGGAATCTAGAAAAGGGAAAGGTCATCCTAGTGTATAGTAGCTAGAGAAGATTTCAGTGAGATCTTGATCTTGAAAGATAAGACTTGTAAATAAATAGATGTGAAAAGAGAAGGTATCATACATGAAGAATTAAATGAAGAGAATGACAGTCGTATTCAAGAGATAATGAGTGGATGTGTCTGCTTCCTGTTCTTCCACATATCCTTCTTTTCTAGTCTGCCTAAGTAGGGTAGGACAATATTATGGAAGACTTTGAAGGCAGGCAGAGGAGTATGGACTAAATGTAATACAGGACCTCAGCAGAGCTATAATAATCAGCTTTTTCACTTTGTGTTTTTACTTTTGCTTGCTACATAACTGCCTTTGCTTGACTAGTTTACACTAACCCTTGTCACAAAAGAATAGGATCGTTGATTAATGAGTTCCATAGTTGTACCTATTAAGTGATTTGGAGTCTTCATTTAGCATAGGCATCGTATGAAGCACTTTGCCCCCTCCTAGCTAAATTAGTTATTCTGTGAAAATGTTTGTTTATATAATTAATATATGTAGGTTATTTTGTGTTAACAGATAGGAAAAAAACCCCAACTTCAGAAATCCAAAGGCAACTCACCAGTTCCTGTAATTTCTCAGACCAATGTTCTAAGTCACTGATGTTCTGATGTTCTTTTCGCCCATCTCCAAGGGAGGCATGATGTTATTTTATTTTTTAAATGTCCTAAAACATTCAAGTTTTTTTCAACTGATTGAACATGCTCACTTGGCATGTAGAGTGTGTTTCATGCTAGGCTGTGAATAACTCTTAAATAATTTTTCCCATTAAAATCTATTTTTATTAAAATGCTAAAATCTAGAATAAATTTTATAATACTGAAGTATTTGAGGTTTGTTTTGTGGATTGTCTGACCAAAGGACTATCATGACCCTTACGCCCCGGGAATAGTATGTTTTGGTTTACCTAAACTGTTATACCCCTGTTAAATGTTTATCCTAACAAGCCTCTATCTAGATTTCTGTTTGGGGTGGTATTGCCCCGCTGCCAAAGAGAAGCTGTAAAGAATGGATAATGGACGTGTTTTTGTGTGTTTTCTTTACGTGAAAAAAAAAATGGCTTATGTTCTTCTTATTTTCTGTTTATAAAATGGGCAGGTTGTCTAGGTTATGTTGAAGAACCCTTCTGGTTCTATAAGGGTTTATGATTCTGTGTTGAGTTACTTTGCTAGTGTCTTGGTGTTTTTTCTTATTTTCACTTGAGCCATGGAAGCAGTGTTATTGACTGATAGGAATTGAGTTTGAATAAGATTGTAAGATCCTTGAGGGTAGAAACAGTTTCAAGCATTTATCTTTGGAATTTTCTACAGGAATCAGCAAAGTGCCTTGTTCAGATAAGGATACTCAAATACATGAATAAATAGAAATTCACTAGAAGTAATTTAGATGTTTCAATATGCTTTATTATTATTATTACATACTACTTAGAATAACATAGATATTTGCAACTGTCAGCCTGCATAATTTGCTAGATACTGTATAGAATATTTATTCTGTGGAGTTGTATGGAATATAACATGGTTTCCCCCCTCCAAGAATATTCATTCAAAGTGACCTAACGTGTCACACATACATATATCACCACGCCAATGTATTTATCATTTGTTAAAGTTTAAAATGCTGAACTAAAAATGAAGCAAAAGTGAGACTTTTAAAAGGATGCCATGGAGAGAGCAGTTTCTGGATAGAGCTTTGATACAAATAACAGTTTTTTTAATTCCAGCTGAAAATACTTTGAAGTTTTGATTTGTCTTCTTTCCTTAATTAAAGTGAAGATATCTCAGTCATTCAGTAAACATTTATTAATCAATTACTATATGCCAGGCACTGTGCCAAGCACTAGAGAAAGGCAAAAGACAGTGTCTGCTCTCAAGGAGTTCACAGTCTAAGGGGAGAGACATTATGTAAACAGTTATGTGCAAACTACATACAGGATAAAATGGAAATAATCAACAGAAAGAAGGCATTAGAAATAAGGGATATCAGAAAAGGCTCCCTATAGAAGGTGAGATTTTAGCTGGGACTTGAAGGAAGCTAGGGAAACCAAGAGGTAGAGATGAGCATTCCAGTCATGGGAGAAAGATGGTGAAAATGCCGGGAGTTGAAATTGGTAAAAACTGATTTGCCTTGGCAACAGATTGGATATTGGGTGGGCAGGATTGAGAGTAATTGAGGAGTCGAGGGGAACACCTAGATTGCAAGCCCAGGTGACTGGGAGAATGGTGGTACCTTCAACAGTAATAGGGGAGTTAGGAAGAGGAGAGGATTAAGGGAGACAGGGAGGGAAAGGAGGGAATAAGCACACAGTGAGCTATGTGTCAAGCCCTGTGCTAAGTGCTTTACAAATATTAACTCATTTGATCCTCAAAAAAACCCCTATGGGGCTAAATAAATAAATAAATTCTATTATTATCCCCATCTAACAAGTTGAAGGAACTGAGGCAGGCAGAGGTTAAGTGACTTGCTTAGGATCACACAGCTATCAAGTATGTGAGGCTGAATTTGAACTCTAATCTTCCTGAGTTCAGGCTCAGTGCACTGTGTACTGCACCACCTAGCAGCACATTGAGTTTAAGCTGTTTGATGAACACCCAGTTCAAGATGTCCAGTAGGCAGTAGTCTGTGTGAGACCAGATGTCAACAGAGATGTTAGGACTAGATAAGTAGGTAGATGTGAGCATCATCATGAATCCATGGAGCTAATGAGATCACCAAGTGGGATATTCTAGGAATAGAGAAGCAGCCCAGGACAGAGCCCTGTGGTGTACCCCTGGTTAGTGGGAGTGGCCTGGATGAAGATCCAGCAAAGTAGACTGAGAAGGTGCAGACAAGTGGGAAGAGAATCAGGAGAGTAGCGTCATGAAAACCTAGGGATAAGGCAGTGTCTAGAGGGAGGGGGTCATGCCAGTCAGAGCTATAGAGAGGTCAACAATGACGAGGATTTCAAAAAGGCCCTTAGATTTGGTAATTAGGAGATAGTTACTTTGGAAGGAGCAGTGGAATAGTGAAGTCACAAGCCAGACAATAGAGAGTTAGAAGGTGAGACAAAAGGAATACTTTGGCAGTGTTTTTCTTAGGTTACATATGTTGCATTTTTAGTTTAGTAGGGATCTTTTGTTTTCAGGAAATGCTGGACAAATTTTTCTAAACAAGTTATTAGAAGGGATTTAGCAGATGTAACATACCTAAGATTTTAAAAACAGAAGTGTTCTTATTCTTAGAAAGTTGGGTTACTCTTCGCAAATGCAATTCCATTCAGTTTTTAAAATGGACTTTGCTTTCCTTTATATCTGAAGAAGACATTCAACCAAATTCTGTAGGGCATATGCTTTAAAGTGTGGTCATAGATTTTCATTTTTCTTTCCACATGCTCTTGTATTTCTATGCTCAGCTTGTACTTGTGAGGCACCTGGAGGAAATTTAGTGATAGAGCCTCCTGGACCAGTGTTTAGGGCCTGGCTCTGCTCCTTACCTCCTTTGTGACCATGTGCAATTCATTTCACCTTTTGGGGCCTCAGTTTTTCCATCTGTAAACTGAAGAGTTTGGGATCCATAGTTTGCCCAACAGAAACCAAGGCATGTGTTGTTCTGAGAATTAAAATAATTTTTTTCTTTATTGTTGCATCATCTACAGTGTACACTTGTTGTATATTTGTGTGTGTGATGAATAAAATCTATAAAAGTTTATTTTAAATATTCTATTTTTGCCAAAAGTAGGCACTATAGAAAGTGTGAGTTTTATTTCACCAATGAATTTCTTTGAAATTCTAGTTGGAAGGACAATTCTATTAGAGTCTTATCTGTTGAATTAGGGTAAGGTTATTTGATAATTTAATATTATGTAGATTCACATGTGAAATAAGTAATTGACAATAAAAAAATTTGTATATTATAATTAAGAGAACTGAGCATGTGTGACCTAGAAGAACTTAAATAAATTTCAGTGAAGTTGAATCTTCTCCTTCATAGCATTTTACTATTGTCTTAGTGTTTTTAAGGGTAAAAAAATCAATCTTCTTTAATAGTAAATATATTTGCATTAATTCATAAAAATTATTTTTTAAATATTTGCAATATTTCAGGATCCTTTTGGCTATGGACTTTTTCTTACCTTCTGTAAACCTCACTTCAGGTTTTTTAACCTAATATTTCTTAATGGTTTTTGTTTGTTTATTTTTTAGTGTTTAAGCTTTTATAAGGATAGCTTTTGTTTTCCTTTTTCTGGATATAAAATATCAAGCCTTGAGGATGGGATACCTTTCATATAACATAGTATATATTAAGATTCAAAAGTATATAAAGTTATAACTACTTTTTAAATATTTTGTAAGATTTTTTTAAATCCATGCCTTATTTTACACTAAATTCCTGATGTTAAGCATGGATAGGCATAATTTTAAAAATAGGCTTAACAGATCTAGACACCTCTGGCTAGACTATGACTAATTTTTCCAAAGGAGAAGAAGACATGAACCCTTCAACCATGCCACTATCAACCTCTTCCCTCTCACTAGGACATTGCCTACAAGCTTTGAAACTACTGTTGCCTGACAGCAGAAAAGAAGAGTTTAATAGGGTTTGCGGTGTTTGCATGGACCTTTGGATTTTTTGCATGACTCTTTTTTATTTTTATTTTTCCTTTTTTCAAAACTTATTTTATATTTTTATTGATATTTTTTGTTCTTATGTTACATTCATTTCTGAATATATCCTTTCCAGCAAACTGTCCCTTAGAACAAAGAATTTAAAAAGAGGAAAAAAAAAAGCTGTTCAGCAAAACTAACCAACACATTGACTGTGTTTGACAGCAGATGCAGCATTCCACACTCATATTCCCCCAGTATCAGCAATGAAGGAGAGGGAGGTACATTTTCTCAACTTTCCTCTGTGGCTAAGCTTGATTATTATAATTAGACAGCATTTAGCTTGAATATTTTTGTTTTGTGTTTACTTTGTTGTAATCCACATGTATATATTGTTTTCCATATTTTCATTATTCTTCTCTGCATTGGTTCATGTAAGTCTTCCCATGCTTTTCTATATTCATCACAGCGTTCATTTCTTAGAGTGCCATAATATTTCATTATTTCATATACTATACTTTGTTTAATCATTCCACAGTTGATGGCTACCTACTTTGTTTCTAGTTCTTCAGTACCATGAGAAATATTGCAATGAATATTTTGGTATATAGAAGACCCTTTCTGTCTTTGATAGGGTATATACCTACCTAGCAGTAGGATCGCTGGTGCAAAGCATATGGATGTTTTAATTGTTTTTTTCCCTCTGTAATTCCAAATCGCTTTCTAGAATGATTGAATCATATCAAAACTACTAGCAGTGGCTTAATTAGTGTACCTCTCTATCATTAGTGTATTAGGGTGACTATGCTTATCTTTCTTTAGCATAATTCCTTATTGATATTGCATTTAATATGTACCTCTTAAGGGATTTCTTGTCTTTTTGTGTGATGAATAAAACCTACAAAAATTTTATTCTTAAAGTCCCATTACATTAGTATCTCAAAAGTAAGTAAACATCAAAATAATCAAAGTATGAACTTTATTTCATACCACTGCTTCCTGCAACTCATATGTTATCTTCTGGGTGCTAAAATATTTTTCCATTAGGCCTTTAGCAGAGGTTAGTCATAATTTTGTTTTTGCCGATGAGTGTTATTATTTGACTCTGGCAAATAAATTTGTAGTACTTTGTTGGAATATGGTTTAGATAGATCGCTCTAGTTCCTAGGAGCACATTAGGATGGTAATAACTGCCTATTTACTGATTTCCAAAAGTAGGAATATGGAATATGAAAATTTTAAGATCCTCAGAAAGCAGAATTCATATGGTATTAGAATTCATTGTTTTTGGTTATATTTTTAAGTCCATAACTTTTTCGTTGCTGCATTCTTAAAACCTTTTTCTGTTTTACACATTTTGGAAAAAATTTTCAGCAATGTAGAAGATCAAGAAGCTACTTTTAAGATTCAAGATACCTTTTTAGTATTCTTTAAAAGTATGCATTCCCTAATCTTATTCCTGGTGTATGAGGTAGTATCTCTACAATGACTCTTCAATCTTTATACAATGTGGTTATATGACTGTAGTAAAGATTATTGGACAAAGATAATGAAAGTAAGCTGGAAATGTTCAGACTGGGATTAATTGCACAGAGTAAAGAATGTAGGTATGTTTTTGCATAAGACTAAGGACTGCTTAAAGAACAAGTAGTTTTAGAGCCCATATTGAAAGTAAATTGGATTTAATTCTAATTAGTGGGCAGAAGTTGGTGTTACTATGGATAGATCACTGTGTCATAGTGACTACAGTGTGATTAAATTCAACAAAGTAATCATACTGTTGTTCAGGTGATAAAAATGGAATTATGACTATAAAGTGTTCACATTTCATTACTTTGAATTGTTAAATGCCTGTTGAAGTCAGAGAGACTTTATGAAGCCTAGGGATTGGTTTTCAAAAGCTTTTGAGGACAATAAAGCACTTTACCTTCATTTTAAATTCGGCCTTGAAAGGTGGAGCCCTATAGAAATAAAAGAGTACCTAGGTACTTTGTTAAATTTATTCTTTACTGCTTAATCTAATTCTAGTTTCTCTGTCACTCCTTCTGTCTTCTCCTTCCTTCCCTTCTTCTCCTTGTCACCTTCTTTTCTCCTTTCTTTCTTCCTCTCTCCTCCCCCTTTCTCCTTTATCTCCCTTTCCCTCCCTCCTTCCCTCTTTTCTCTCTCCACAAACGTGTTTTCTTTCACTTACAATGCTAATAAAAACATTGGGCTTTATAAGCAGATTCCTTCTAGTAGTATTTGCTACTTTTCAGTGTTCTGCTGCTACTGGCAACAGTCTGAGTCTTTTAATGGGCGAGCTTCTTCACACAGCTGATAGTTTGTCATCAACTCTCATTTGTTAGTGTTTCTGGATCAGGTAGTTATGGTGTGTATTCTACCCAGCCACTGTTACTTGCTTTTGGGGAGGCTTGGGGGGTGGCAATTGGAGTTAAGTGACTTGCCCAGGGTCACACAGTGCACTGCCTGAGGCTGGATTTGAACTCAAGTCCTCCTAACTTCAGGGCCAGTGCTCTATCCATTGTGCCACCTTGCTGCCACCTCTGCTTTCCTTTTTTAAAATAATCCCTTTTTCTTTTCACAGAATAAGGAAGTGAAAGATCAAGTTTTATAATCATCACTAACATTCCTGATTACTCAAAAACCTTTCCTTCCCATCCCCTTGCTTCCAAAAATCATAAAAAGATTTCTGATAGGTATTCTTCTTATTCTTCACTCTTCTTAAGCCCAAAAGGGACATTTTTAAAATGTATTTGAGCAAAAACATTTTATCCCCACTTGTACAACGGTTTCTTCAGAAACCCAGCAGATCAGTTTTAGATCAAATTGAAATAAATACTGCTTTAAGATAGAACTCATTATCACTAAATGACAATGTAATACATAAGTAGATGCACAGTTGTTTTTGGAAGACAAATCCACAGTGAATTATTAAAGGGAGCTAGATGTATTTGAGAAAGCTCAATTTTGTTCACCTTCACTGGTGAAGAAGCATATCCTCTTCCCACAAAGCATCATTTTCACACCTATTATTGGGCCAGACAGTCTGAACCAGCATGGCATTTTGTATGTTGTGTATTTACCTCTTTGTCATCAAGATTCTTCCATCAGAAATACTTTACTTTTTTAACTGTTGTTTCCTTTGCTTCATGTAGCAGTTATAAACACTTTAATTTAATACTCATAACATCTTAAATGGAATACAGTCAATTCTTATCTATTATTAACCTAGGAACCTTCAACACTGGATCAAACATGTGGCTCATCCTCCTCATTATTCTGTCTTTTGACAGTGGTACCAAGAAATATTGAATATTTCTACCTAAAGTTGAAACTGAAGATAATTTAGAATTTGAAGTTCTAAAATTTGAATAATATATATCTACTTGCTAACATTTATATTTTTGACATTTATATTGTTCACTCCAAGGACATTGAGTAAGAAGCAAGTTGAGTTTTCTACAGATTGTGTTCTTAAATATGAACATTCCTAATGATATGGGTCCTATCTCTTCTACACACTAACATAAATACCAGGGGCTTTCAGGTGTGCTACATGAATGTTTGCTTACAGATGCAAACATTCTCGATACAAGTTTCTCCTTCAAAACCACGAAGGGGGCAGGTGTTCTTCTAGTTCTCTTAAACTTTGGTTGAGAGGTAACAATTATAAATAGATAATGAAAAGTATGCCTAATAATCATTGGTTAATATCCTGACTTGTTAATATCTTAGTTTACATTCAGCATATTGAACCTAATTGCTGATATACAAAAGTCCGTTTTTACAGCAGTAGGCATTGTACCACCATGGTTTTACATGTCCTGTAAGAAATCTATAAGGAATCATATCCTGTGTCTGAATGTAATTATGATTTTTGCCATAGAACTTTCAGAAGTCTGCCTTAAAATGTTAAAACTATCATGATATAGTCCAGAAGGTACCATAGCTTTTTGTTTTGTTCAGATAAGCAAATGTGACAACTCAACAAATGACATAGTGTTCTGCAGTTTGATTCCAAGCAAAACATTGACTCTTCTTCTACCTTTGGCTTTATTATATAGTAACATAGTTTTAGAGTTGGAAGAGACCTTTACAAGTCACAGTCTGATTCACACATTTTGCAAATCAGGGATCTAAGACCTAGAGAAGGGAAGGGACTTTTCCAAGGTTGTATAGGTAACAAATAACAGAATTGTGATTCAAACCGAAGTTTTCTGACTCTACTGGTGAACTAAGACATTATATGCAGAATTATGCTGACATCATTAGAAAAAGCATCATGGTGGAGATAGGACTTAAATTGGCCTTGAAGTAGGAGTAGAATATAAATAAATAAAAGAGGAGGAAGACCCTTCATGGGGAAACTACATGTATGATAGTGTTAGAAATGAGCCAGTAAGAAGTACCCTAAGGCAAGTAAACAACTTGGAAAAGGAAATTAGGGAGAACAATTGGGTAACTGGAATCGGAGACATCTGGGTCTAGTGCATGTATTTCAGTTTGTTTTTAAGAGGCTTGATCTGAACATATTTGAAATGTGGCTGAGAGGAGATGTTAGAGATGCTAGAGCGAGGGGCTGGATATGGA
This sequence comes from Trichosurus vulpecula, assembly GCF_011100635.1. Classification (NCBI taxonomy): domain Eukaryota; kingdom Metazoa; phylum Chordata; class Mammalia; order Diprotodontia; family Phalangeridae; genus Trichosurus; species Trichosurus vulpecula. The sequence goes on from NC_050577.1 coordinate 112,463,295, forward strand.
AAGAAGGTACCTCAGGTCTTGCAGAGTAGATTAGAGAATAACTGGAGTATAGGGATATCTCTTGGATTGATAGGAAAGAGAATAGATAACTGAGATAAGACAGCTCAGATCCTGGGAGTTCTTTTCATATCAGTAAGAGGAGGCACCTTCTTTTCCCCCCCCACCCCCCCTTCATTATGTATAAGTGTGATGTTAGAGAAGGTGGGATTTGTGAAGAGACCTGAAAAGGAAGGACATAGTCTTCTTACACCTTACTCTTTGATCCAGAGACACTGGCATAGTTGTTCTACAAACAAGGTACTCCATCTCTTGGCTCCAGGCAATTCTCTGGCTATCTCCTGTATTTGGAATGCTCTCCCTCTTCAACTCAGTCTACTGATGACCCTGGCTTACTTTAAGACCCAACTAAAATCCTGCATTTTTGTTGTTGTTTAGTTGATTAGTTATGTCCAACTCTTCATAGCTCCATTTGGGGTTTTCTTGGCAAAGATACTGGCGTGGTTTGCCATTTCCCTCTCCAGCTCATTTTTTGATGAGGAACTGAGCCCACAGGGTTAAATGACTTTTCCAGGGTCACATCAGTATATGAGGTCGGATTTGATCTCAGCTTCTCCTGACTTCAGACCCAGCACTCTATCCAGTGTGCCAGCTAGCAGCCCTGTCCCATAATTTACAAGAAGCTTTTCCCAACCCTTCTTTAATCTTGTGCCTTTTCTCTGTTAGTTATTTCCTCTTTATCCTGTATTTAGCTTGTTTGTATAAATCTGTTTGTATGGTTCTCCCCCATTAGATTGTAAGCTCTTTTATGTCAGGGACTATTTACTCTTTTTGTATTCCCAGTGCTTAGCACAGTGCCTGTCACATAATCCATTAATGAATGTTTATTGATTGCCTGATCTAAGGTAGCCCTTGTTGTGGTGTTTGCCTGTTAGTGCTTCCAGTGAATACAAAGACTTTCTACTAGAGGGAGTCAGCAACTAACTTTGTTAGAGTGAGTTTGTTTTGGTGGTTTCTAAAAGAAATCAGGTGCCCTAGAGCAGAAGCAAAGAAACCAAACAGGAGTGATTTGTAATTGGGATTTATGCAGGGCATTTAGTGCTGGCGTGAGATACTGTTTCATAAACATATTGCAGAATTCCAGGTTCTCACATTACATGAGTGTATTCATTCTGGTTTATGCCATTTTAGGAAGCCTTTTCTGGGTTTGGGTCATAACTAAAGGGCTACTCAATTCAACAGTTGTTCTTAGTTCTAACCCACCAGATGTTCTGAACCACATGGATAATGGACTTTTAACTCCTCAGAATTTCCTTAGGTGAACCCTGGAACAGGGTTTTTCTCAACCAGACTGCCTCGGATTGTAGTTGACTTTCTGACTATATTTGGACTCTTTGATATGGTACTAGTTCAAAACCCTTAGTTGTTCAGAAATTACCAGTCTCTTTGTTATTAAATGCCATGTGTAGTGGCTTTGTAAGCCAAAATGAAGCATGAAAACCTTAGATTCTTTTAATACTGACTCCCTAGCCTTAAAGTTAAATAGGTAGCACTTTCATCATCTTTTCTGTCTCCTCTTACCCCCACCACAAATACACACTGCCCAAAGCACAGAATCCCCTTTGGGCTTTTGCTCCTGGACGTGTTCCCTATAGTCATTGCCCCAGTTTTACATCACTTCTCCCTGTCCTCCAGGCTTACGGCTATTCTTACTTCATTCTCTATATTAGACCATATACATGTACATTATAACGAAGGCCTTCTGGCAACTATTATTTGGTCTCTTTGTATTAGCTTGCATAACTAGAATAAAAATGCATAGGTCAATTAAAAATACACATCACATAATGTGGTTCCATTCTAATGATATTATACAAGATGTTGCAGCCTCTTTAAAATGTTGCCGATCTCTCGATGTTTGCCTTGCAAATTATATTTATCCTGAACCTTTTTATATGCAGTCCTGCTTGACTCTTTTGTGGTTAAGGCTTAAATAACCCTTCTCTCCTTTCTCTATGATATTTTGTACTACGCTTTATGAATTTAGAGAATCTTGATGATTTTATGTGATTACTCCATAAGTAAAGCGTACGGTAGCTATAGTAACTTGACTTTCTGGTTATTTTCCTGGAAAGGTTACTTGGGCATTTCTATGACTTTTTCCTATAGACTTTGAGGCTTTGTGAGATCCTGAAGTTGGAAAATAGAATTTCAGAGCTGCAAAATTATTCTTATGGATTATCTAGTTCACCTCCTTCAGTTCACATGAAGCAACTCAGGTCCATATAGATTTTGACTTAACTGAGGTTGCAAAGATAGTTAGTGGCAAAATTAAAACTGATCCAAGTCTGGGCTTGTATTCCTCTATTACATCATACTTTTTCTTGTCTAACTTGTCAAGTAGAGCAGCACTTACAAGGTATAAAACAGACAAGGAAATCAAAAGTTATGAAGTCTGATAACTCATTAGAGTCATAGACTTTAGCAGCAGAAGGAAATTTAGAGGTCATTTAGTCCATCTCACTCATTTTTTTGAGAAGAGTGGTAATCCAGACAGGAGATTTCGTTGGTATAGGCTCCTATTAGACGTCATCTTAAATAGTAGCGCAAGAGGTTGTGTTCTGTCCATGCAGGTAGAGTATGTCAGAGGCAGGACGAGAACCCTGGTTTCTTGATTCCAGGGTAGGACTTTTGTGTATTGCACCATGGTGAGTACAGATAAGGAAACTGAGGCTTAGAGAGGTTAAAGTGACTTGCCTAAGTAATAAATAGAAGGTATGAAACTTCAGTTGTCGATGGATTTTAGTTACTAATGCCCATCAGGTATTCGAAATAAAGGGGTTATGTTGTTGGTAAACTGTCCTCCCCACTTTCCATTTATACTTTCTACCTTTTAACTTTGCAAAGCACTTTATGTACATTGTTGATGCCTCACAAAACCATGTGAAATGGATCCTACAGATAATACTATCCCTGTTTTATAGATAAGGGAATTGAAGCTTGGCATTGGTCACCCAGCTGGTGTCAGAGGTGGGATCCAGACCCTGACTCCAAATCTAGCAGTGGTATGCTTTCTTCTTGAAGAATGAATGGAATTAAAAACGACAGTTCTTTTGATTGCTATTGACTATTCCATTATTCCCCAAGGAAACCAAAGCTTATCTATGCCTTTCAGTCAACCGGCAAACATTTATTAAGCATCTGCTCTGTGGCAGGCTATATGTACTGGGGATATGAGGACCAAAAAAACCACTAAAGTAGATCTTGATCTCAAGAAGTCTACATTCTATTGAGAGAAATAACAAATGAATGCAAAATATGTACAAACCAAATCAAAGATAATTTTGGAGGGAAGCACTACCAGTTGTGGAAGAAGGAAGAACCTAATGTAGGAGGTGACACTTGAGCAGAGTCTTCAAGGAAGCTAGGGATTCTATGAAGGGGAAATGAAAAGGGGTGCATTCAAGGCAAAGGCAGAGACAAGTCGGGAAAGCTATGTTGGAGCCAGATTATGAAGTTTTTTTTTTAAATTTTTAATTTCATGCTTTATTTAATATTTTTTAGTTTTAGAAATTTTTTAGTTTAGTTTTCAGAATTGATTTCCACAAGATTTTGAGTTACAAATTTTCCCCCCATTTCTACACTCCCCCCCACTCCCAGATGGCATATATTCTAATTGCCCTGTTCCCCAATCAGCCCTCCCTTCTGTCACCCCACTCCCCCCACCCCATACCTTTCCCCCTTACTTTTTTGTAGGGCAAGATAGATTTCTATGCTCCATTGCCTGTATATCTTGTTTCCCAGTTGCCTGCAAAAACTTTTTTTTGAGCATCTGCTTTTAAAACTTTGAGTTCCAAATTCTCTCCCTTCTTCCCTCCCCAACCACTGTCCCTAAGAAGGCAAGCAATTCAACATAGGCCACACACGTATCATTATACAAAACACTCCCATAAATAGTCATGTTGTGAAAGACTAACTATATTTCCCTCCATCCTATCCTGTCCACCTTTATTCAGTTTTCTTCCTTGACCCTGTCCCTTTTCAAAAGTATTTGCTTTTTATGATTCTTTTTTTGAGGGGGGAAGGCAGGGCATTGGGATTAAGTGACTTCCTAAGGTCACACAGCTAGTAGGTGTGTCAAGTGTCTGAGGCTGGATTTGAACTCAGGTCCTTCTGACTCCAGGGCGGGTGTTCTACTCACTGCGCCACCTAGCTGCCCCGGAAGTGTTTGCTTTTGATTACTTCTTCCCCCTATCTGCCCTCCCTTCTATTGTCCCACCTTTTTTATCCCCTTCCCCCTACTTTCATGTGGGGTAAGATACCCAATTGAGTATGTATGGTATTCCCTCCTCAGGCCAAATCTGATGAGAGCAAGATTCACTCATTCCCCCTCACCTGCCCCCTCTTCCCTTCCAATGAACTGCTTTTTCTTGCCACTTTTATGTGAGATAATTTACCCCATTCTATCCTTTCTCCCTCTCTCAATATATTCCTCTCTCATCCCTTAATTTGATTTTATTTTTTTAGATATCATCCCTTCATATTCAACTCACCCTGTTCCCTCTGTGTGTGTGTGTGTGTGTGTGTGTGTGTGTGTGTATGTGTGTGTATGTATATTCCCTTCAGCTACCCTAATACTGAGGTCTCATGAATTATACACATCATCTTTTCATGTAGGAATGTAAACAAAACAGTTCAACTTTAGTAAGTCCTTTATGATTTCTCTTTCTTGTTTACCTTTTCATGCTTCTCTTGATTCTTGTGTTTGAAAGTCAGATTTTCTATTCAGCTCTGGTCTTTTCACTGAGAAAGCTTGAAAGTCCTCTATTTTATTGAAAATCCATATTTTGCCTTGGAGCATTATACTCAGTTTTGCTGTGTAGGTGATTCTTGGTTGTAATCCCAACTCCTTTCACTTCCAGAATATCATATTACAAGCCCTTCAGTCCTTTAATGTAGAATCTGCTAGATCTTGTATTATCCTGATTGTGTTTCCACAATACTCAAATTGTTTCTTTCTGGCTGCTTGCAGTATTTTCTCCTTGATATGGGAACTCTGGAATTTGATGGCAATATTCCTAGGAGTTTTCTTTTTGGGATCTTTTTCAAGAGATGATCAGTGGATTCTTTCAATTTCTGTTTTACCCTCAGGCTCCAGAATATCAGGGAAGTTTTCCTTGATAATTTCTTGAAAGGTGATGTCTAGGCTCTTTTTTTGATCATGGCTTTCAAATAGTCCAGTGATTTTTAAATTATCTCTCCTGGATCTATTTTCCAGGTCAGTGGTTTTTCCAGTGAGATATTTCACATTGTGTTCCATTTTTTCATTCCTTTGGTTCTGTTTTGTAGTCATTTCTCATAAAGTCACTAGCTTCCACTTGCTCCAATCTAATTTTGTTTTGAGGGGGGGTAGGCAGGGCAGTTGATGTTAAATGACTTGCCCAAGGTCACACAGCTAGTAGTAAGTGTGTCAAGTGTCTGAGGCCGGATTTGAACTCAGGTCCTCCTGACTCCAGGGCCGGTGCTCTACTCACTGTGCCACCCAAATGCACGCAATCTAATTTTTAAGGTAGTATTTTCTTCAGTGGTCTTTTGGATCTCCTTTTCTATTTGGCTATTTCTGCCTTTCAGGGCATTCTTCTCCTCATTGGCTTTTTGGAGCTCTTTTGCCATTTGAGTTAGTCTATTTTTTAAGGTGTTATTTTCTTCAGTAATTTTTGGGTCTCCTTTAGCAAGTCATTGACTTATTTTTCATGGTTTTCTCACATCATTCTCATTTCTCTTCCCAGTTTTTCCTCTACTTCTCTAACTTGCTTTTACAAATCCTTTTTGAGCTCTGCCATGTCCTCCGACCAATTCATATTTTACTTTTGATGTAGGCTTTTTGATTTTGTTGACTTCTTCTGGCTATATGTTTTGATCTTCTTTGTTACCAAAAAAAGATTCTAAAGTCTGAGTCTGAATCATGTTCCCAGCCAACTACTTGACCCTTGAGTTTTTCATCAGGTATTACTGCTTGTAGAGTAGAGAGTACTTTGTCCCAAGCTTGAGGGGCTGCCCTGTTGTTTTCAGAGCTACTTCTACACAGCAAGCTCTGCCACACGGGTGCTCCTCCTCCCACAAGAACCGCCAGCCAGGACCTTGACTCAGATCAAGCAGGCCCTGCAGTCCCCTTCTGATCCACTGCTTAATTCCTCCCACAGGGTGGACCTGGGGCCTGAAGCAACTGCAGCTGGAAGCAGCCCCAGAGCTGCATCACTTCTGCACCCCCAGGGCTGGGGCTGACCATGCACTCCTTTCACTCTGTTGTAGCAGTTCCACCCACTAACCTTCTCTGTTGTCTTTGGTGTTTGTGGGTTGAGAAGTCTGATAACTGCCACAGCTGAATGATTCAGGGCCCTACCGCCTGTTCCTCTTGGCTCCCGGTCTGGTTGGTCCTGGCATGGCCCAGGTTGGGCTGTGCTCTGCTCTGCTTCCAGCTCCATGCAATAGACCCTTCCTCACGACCATCCAGGCTTTCCTGGGCTGGAGCGCTGCTTCCCTCTGCTATTTCGTGGGTTCTCCAGCTCTAGAATTTGTTCAGAGGCATTTTTTACAGGTGTTTGGAGGGACCTGGGGGAGAGCGTAAGCAAGTCCCTGCTTTCCAGCTGCATCTTGGCTCCACCCGCCCATGAAGAGCTTTAAATGATAAAAAGAGAAGTTTGTATTTGATCCTAGAGGCAATAGGAAGCCATTAGATTTTTTTTGACCATTTATTGCTTTAGGAATATCACTTGAGTGGCTGTGTGGTTCTTCTTAGAAAGGAGAGAGACTTGAGGCCCTTAGAATAGTACAGGCTGTAGATCAGGTACGTTATCAAATGAGATACTGTAAAGCACTTAACTTCCTAAAGCACCATGCCTATCACATAGTATGGCTGCATGGATGGTTCTTTCTTTCTGCGCAATAGGGGATAAGGGCCTAAACTAGGGATGTTGCCATGTGAATGGAGAGAGAGATGGATCTAAGAGTCATAGAAGTGAAATCACTGAGAATTGGCTGCTGATTAGATGTAGCAGAGTAAAGGAGAACTAAGACACACCTATGACTCTAAAGTTGTGAACTTAAGTGATGGAAGGACAGTTGAGTTCTTAGTAGAAACAGGAAAGTTAGGAAAGAAGGAAGGAGGGAGAGAGGGAAGAACTTATTAAATCCCTGCTGTGTAGAAGGAAGGAAGGAAACAAGTATTTATTAAGTGCCTATGTGCTGTACTAAATGGCACTGTGCCAAATGCCTGACAGATACTATCTCCTGGGATCCTCCCAACCCTAGGACGTAGGCACTATTATTATCATCCACAGCTGAAGAAATTTAGGCTGGAAAAAGAGGTTATGTGACTTGCCTTGCCTGGAGTCATATAGCTAGGAAGTGTCTGAGGCCAGATTTGAACTCATCATTTCCTTAGGAAGAAGAGGGGGTTTGGGGAAGAAGATAAGGAGTTCTTTTTTGGACATGTTGAGTTTGAGATACTTATTCATCTTCTAGTTGGAAATATGCTGTAGGCTGTTGGTAATGTTGAGACTAGATCTCCAGAGGGAGGCTAAGGCTGGATATGTACATGTGAAGTCATAAGCATAGATAACTGAGTGCTGGGGAAATGATGAAGTATTTGAATTCTGATGTGTTCCAGACTCAGCTCAGCCAGTCAATTATTATTTTGGGGTGGGGAACCTTGAGCATCTAGTCTATATGTGGACCTCTAGGTCCTCAAGTGAAGCCCTTTGACTGAATCCAAACTTCACAGAACAAATCCCCTAAATAAAAGGATTTGTTCTGTAAAATTTGGACTAAGTCAAAAGGCCGAACCCAAAGACCTGGAAGGCCACATGTGGCCTTGAGGCTGCAGGTTACCCACCCCTGTCTATACAGTTTTCTAGCTGGTCATCACAATGAACTCTAGACAGTCCTAACAGTAAAGAGGCCTGGTCCTTCTCATATACTTCTTCCCTCTTCCTCCCAACTCATTTCCCAAATATTCCTCAAGATGGCCCCGGTTCAAATAGGTTACTAGGAAATGGGGAGAGACCCACTGATGGCCTTTGTTTCCGTGCTTCTATTTTTAGTTCATCTCTGATGTCAAATTTCAGACAACTATCTGTGCAACTGTTGTTGTCACTGTGAAACCTTGAAAAAGCCCTTGCCATTTGCACTGCTTTCTCTAGCTTCATCCATCCTTCAAAGAGAGTAACTAGTGGGAAATTGGGGGAGAGTTTATCAACAATAAATTCCATGTACTGTAATTGGTACTAGTACCTAAAACTCCCTGAGTTAAATTGAAATACATCTGACTTTAATCTGTAGTTGGAGTGAGCCTCACGCCAGTCTCTTTCCTGGAGATGCTGTTAACCAGCAGTGCACAGTGATTATATGGGGAAGACGTTTCCAAGAAGCCAAAGTGGTAGAAAGGGTGTGTACCCCGCTTCCTATAGGATCCAGGCACTTTGGTCCAGTACTCTGCCTTCTTTTATCATCTTCCCAGGGCCTTGGAAAATGTTCATGTGTTATGGTTTGTATTTTGGACTGATTATTGTAGTAACCATAGATAGAGAGATATATAGGTACATATTAGTAATAATGAATTGAAGGGATCTGAGGTTGCATTGACAGGAAGTCATTATTATCACAGACCGTGGAAGAAATAAACTAACCAGACTGGTTTGACAACAGTGACCAAAAAATCTGAGTGACTACAGAATCAGAGTTGGAGAAGAGCCTAGAGGCCATCTAAATCAAACCCATACCAGAACCAGAATCCCCTTCCAAATCTACTTGATGAGTACTTATAATGCCATTTTATCACAGGAAAAATGGATATCACTCAAGGTGACTCCAGTCAACCTTGATTTTAGGCAGGAAGGGAATCCTGTTAATGTGGCACCAACAATTTAATGCATCTTATAATTACTGTAATTTAATATATCTTTCATCATGATGGATGAGAACCTAAAAGGCAGAAAAAAAGCCTAAGTGCAGCAATATGATTTCAGGATCCACCTTTCTAGTGTTAGATATTATTCAAAATCTTGAAAAATAGAAAAGTCCTTAGATGTGATAATATGCCTGCTGAAACTTTAGAACAAGAAGACTTGGGGTAGCTAGGTGATGCAGTCAGTAGAGCACCAGCCCTGAGTCAGGAGGACCTGAGTTCAAATCCAGCCTCAGACATTTGACACATTTACTAGCTGTGTGACCTTGGGCAAGTCACTTAACCCCCATTGCCCTGCCTTCCCCCCTCAAAAAAAAAAAGAACAAGAAAACTTAGGCCTTAATTTATTCATCTATAAAATGAGACGGGGAGGGAGGTTCAGTAGGCTAGACTAAATTATTTCTGCCGTCTCTTCCAGTTCTAACATTATGTGATTCTGGCAGATTCCCCCAGGTTAGAAAGGGAAACTAGCCAGATCAGTAGTGGTGGAGTAGAAATAATGCTAAACTTGGAGCCAAGAGACATTAGTTCTTTTCCTTACCTGAGTGAGCCTTGGTAGAATAGGGATGAGGAAGGGAGGGGAGGGTTTGGGGGGAAAGAGACTTTCATTTTTTAAATGCCATGATTTACCTGGCTTATGTTGCAAGGAAAATGCTTTTTAAACTTAAAGCATTTTATTAATTTGTATTGTTATATTAGGGACAGGGAGATAGTGAACTAACTGCATATCAGTCAACTGGATGTCTCCAAGCTGAGTCTGGTAGGAATATTATCGAGGGGAGTCTTGCTTTTGTTTGAGTTGGATCTCTGAAGTCCCTTCCAACTGAGAATCTGTGATTGGCGGAATGCCTGGGAAGTTTTCTGAACCAAGGCGAAATAGTATAAATCAACAAGATTTTAAAGAAGGCACCAGTATCACTCACTTAAAGAAGGAGAGTAGTAAAGCTGTTGAAGCCATATTACTCCACACTCTTGTCTTGATATCCATGTCAGTTTTGTTAACTATGTATATTGAAATCATTGTGAATTTAGGCTATAACTGGATACAACGAACATGATATTTGTTACTATGACATTTGTGGTCGCTTAGTAGTTTTGAGTTTGTAAAGGTTACTGTTCAAGGAGCTATTTATTTCCTTCTAGGCCAAATCCTTAAAATTTGGTCAGATTGCCAAGTGAAGACCAATGTCTAGGCTAAGTAAGATTTTTCCCTAAGTAAGATTAACTGATGTTCAGATTATAATACATAGTTCTCATTCTCTCTCTGTTGTTTTTTTTTTTTTAATACAAACACCATTTGAACTAATGTGTAACACCTCACATCCAAATCCATCATTGCTCATCAGTGTCAGGACAAATCCACCAAATACCTTACCTGTCATTTCCAACTTTGCCCAGTAGTCTGACTGTTGACTCATCCCGTAAGTTCTCAACCTCATAGTCAAGTGTTTATGTCTTGTGGGATCCAAAATATTGGTTGGATAGTCTATTGTTTGCCATCCTTGCTATGTGACCCTGTCATCTTCTCTGTGTAGTGTTGATTTTTGTATGGTATTTCATTTTGTTGGGTGTTCCCACATTTTATACATTGTTTCCAAGATATCTTCATGGAATAGGGATTACAGCTTCTAATGATATTTGAAACTATAGTCATACAACATTTCAAAAAGTTTTATAAATCATGGGGAATATTTCCAAGCTCATTTTCTTGATAGGCTATGTCAGTCCTTTAATAGCTAGAGAATAAAGCTTAATTTTACAATTGGGTGTCCAGCAGTCATACTTCCAAAATACCAACTGTTATAAATTTCAGGGTTTTGTGTAAGCTACTTAATTGAATGTTTGATACAATTAAAAAAAAGTGACTTTATTGAATTGGTAGAAGACACACAAGCACCTAAATTCACGGGGATTTAGATTTGGAGTTGGAAGGGTGCTTAGAGGTCATTTATTCTAACCTTCTGGCTTTACAGGAGTGGAAACTTAAGCCCAGAGATGTGAAGTGACTCTGCCCCAATATCATATGGGGAGTGAATATCAGTTCACATTTTCACCCAAGTCCAATCAATTCCAGTAGATATTATAATCCAGATTTTTAAGAGTAGTGATTGATTCTGCCAGTATGTTTAAAGTTTCTTCTTTGAACATTTTATTGTGCTTAATGTCTAAAGTTCTTATGATAAGTGTTGTAGATTCAAAGGTAAACATAATTCTTAATTGAAAAATAATTTACAACTAGGAAATACCAAAAACAATGATTTCCCCCAAAGTATAAATAAACATTGAGGAATGTGAAAGAGGAGTTAGCTGCATATCTCAATATGTTTTTATGTATGTTAGCCTAACAAAGTTTAATCTTTGTTTTTATAAGCATTTCATATTTATGACTAAAGAAGGCAAAATTTTAAAATTAATATGCTTCCTTACTTGATTTGTAAGTTCTTATTGTGTTAAATATGATCTTCTTTGCTGATGAAGAAACATTCAGAATAAATAACTTGTCTTATTAAAATAAAAATTTAACTGCCTATTTTTTGGTGATTGCTGTTTTCCTACTAATATAGTGTGGTAAAAATATACCCCAGATAGCTATGATTAATCTGTTGGATTGGAAATTGTTTGCCTTCAAAAGATTTTTGTAAACATCAGTTTGTTAGTTTTGTTTTTCTGAGGTAGCTGTAAAATTAATTGAAAATTTAGCACATTAAATCATTGTTTTAACGTGAAGTATATACTTTATGAAAATGAAACATCTGCCTCTTAATTGTTCTGAATGCATATTGAGATTATATTTTGTAAGAAGTGTGCACTTTTTGTAGAAGAAAAACATTTTTAGTCTTTTCCATTTCTTGACTGGTAATTTAATCCTAAAGCTGCTCCATACTGATTGTGGCCAGTCTTATCAAAATCTAGCATGTCAATGAAAAGATTATGTCCCAGACCAAGTAAGTCTGCTTAGGTAGGAGGTGGTAAGGCACTTAGAAGCTCATAGAATAGCTGCTAGAGCTTTGGAGAAACATCATCACAAGTCCTTCAGAAATGACTCTTTAAAGTATTCTTAGAGAACACTATGCTGCAGAAACAGCAAAACCTCCATTGGCATCTGTACACAGCTCAAGTTTTTCATTAGCAGTATAGAATTGAAAACTCTCTTACTAGTTGAGGAGCCTGCCTGCCCGCCTGCCCGCCCACCTGCCTGCCTGCCTGCCCGCCTACAAGTTGGCCTACCAAAGAAGAATCATAAAGGATAGTTACTATCTTTAATCTCACTGCTGGGGTAACTACATGAACTCAAGCTCCAGACAAAATAGAGTTTACATTACAAAGTGCTGAGAATATCTGATTGCTTCCATGTCTTCCAAGCCTAGATTTTCATCTTGCTTTTTTTAAAGTATTTAGTCATTATTATCTACATGGAAGTAATGCTATTTTGGCATTTAGTGGGTGAGATTCCTTCCCTAATCATTCTCAAAGTGTTCCTGAAAGTATCTAGAAAGTAATTGTCAGGGAGTAAGCATAGTATAGACTTAGGCAAATAATTTAACCTTCCTGGCCCTCAGTTTCCACATCTGTAAAATGAAGGGAATTAGATTAGATGGCCAAGGTCCCTTCTTACTCCTTTGATCCTGTGAACTGAAGTCTATAGAATTAAAAACTGGCTTCTGGCAGAGGACAAAGAATACCTCATGAAACCTTGGAAGAATGTTTTGGGTAAGAGATTTATTGAGCTGATTAAGATGGATTAAAATTGAATTTTGAGTTGGGGGAAGGAAAAAGGCCAGATAAAACTACAGAAACTGAGATTCTAAAGCAGTAGGGTCAGACTCAATTAAAAACAGAGGCCACTAATCCATACATAAGGATCTCTGTGGGTCCCATAGTGACTTAATTTTTACGTGCAGTATTTTGTAAATAAATAGTTAAAACATAGTATGTATTATGTTTTATTGTATTTTTATGCATTTTGTTAAATATTTTTCAATTACATTTCAATCTGGTTCAGCTTGCACTCCAGAGTATTGTGGGCCGAATGAGGCCACAGGACTCCATCTTTAATACCTCTGCTGTAAAGGACAATATGTATGTATCATACAAAGACAAAGCAGAGTTGGAAATGACATTCTCAGGTAAAAACAATGTGGCAGCTATTGGGGAGGGGGGGAATACTTCTGGATAAAAGTGTCTATAGCATTACAGATAAGTAACAGAAAATATTGATACATGCAGTGGCACAAGAAAGTAAATTACAGTGTTTGTCCCCTACTGTTAGTAGAAGCTAGTTGTTCTTTCTCTTTCCTTTATCAAAGTCCCCCAATTTTAAATTGTTTAGCTTTGCGCTTAAGTATTAGGAGTGTGTGCTTTTGTTGGACCTGATTCCTTAAGTCGTATTTGTTGTATAATACAGGTATTCCAGAATGTTTAGCTTCATTCCTAGAAAGCGTTTGTAAATTAAATTTCTATAATTGTGTATTTTTGTACCCATTGATATTATTATTTAATAAAATCCTGTGTTATTTTGCAAATGTTCCTCTTCAACCCTTCCCATGAGATCTCTTTTGTTTATCAGGTTTTCCTGAATCCGGTTGTTTTAAAACTACAAATATGACTGCTTTCGTATAGTCTTCCTATTCTGAAGTTCTATTAAGAGATTGCTCTTAGATTTTTGGTTTTGGTTAAATGCATAGGGCAAGCATTATTCATTTATCTGAACATCATATGGTCATTAAGGGTCCCCCATGATGTAGCCTCAGGAGACTTCCAGCCTCATTAATACATTTTGCCCCCTTCCTAAATTCTGTGCTTCAGCTGAACAGAACGACTTACTGTTCCCCAAGTACATATTGTATTGCCCCTCCTTCATACCTTTATTCACTCTCCTGCCTCTGCTTTGAATACCTTTGTTCTCCCACTCCACCTATTCAATATTTACCTTTGAGTAAAGTTTAAATATCATCTTCATGAAATTTTTTCCTGCTTCTACCTAACAAAATAATTTTTCCCTCCTGAATTAATTACCCTGGCACTCTGCACTTATTTTATTTTCACATTATGCCTTAACAGTTATGGACCTATATCTTCTTTGCTCCTGGATGGCAAGCCCCAAAGGGTCAGAGGCTGTCCCTTTGTTCTTGGTTTTTTGTTTGTTTTTAAAAATCTTTCCCATAGCGTCTAGGAGATTATGATCTTTACACATTGTGGGGACTGATTTTTTTTTTTTTTTGGTATAATGCTAAAGGAATTTCTCATTTGTGATGTTACAAGAGACAGACTTCTTAAAATTCAGATACTAATGGAATTGACTTATTAAAAATAATAAATGTAATAATGGATGATAAAAAACAAACAAAATGGCTCTCCTAGGTAGTCTCTACATCAGTTGTAGTGGTAGAAAGTATGTGAACTTGATAGAGAAATTAAATCAACATTCAGAATTACTGACTGAGACTTTCTCGGACTGGTCTTCAGATAGGTTAGGTCAGGAATATTTCTGTGAGTGGGACTCTTTGGACAGTGAGGAAGAAGAGAGGACTTTGGACACACATCAGAGGAGTGGACGTAGGGGCCAGCAAAGAAGAACTGAGTAACCTGAGAATTTAGGCCGGAGGTACAAACTAGGAAACCTGAAGTAAATGTCCGTGAAGAGCCTGATTAGTGAGTTAATCTGCATCTCAGTAGCATAAGTAACAAGACTACCTGTAGAGATGGTATGGAGCTGAAAATGTAGTCCTGAGGAAAACAAAACAGGCCTTCCAAATGGAGGTTTATAGGATTCTTTGGGTGGTAGTCCTGGAAAGCTTTTAGCAGCAAAAAATGATCTTTGTCTTCATTGAGTATATTTTGTAATAATTTTTTATATACACAACCTTTAGGTGAAGATTGTATGTAACCAACAGCTGCATTAGCAACAGTGATAACTCCTTGGTAGGAATTGTACATTTGGATTTTCTCATTGAAACGTTTCTACTACATAATCACTTGTTTATGTCAGTCTGATTAATAAAGAGCCAAGAACCCTTCATTCTGCTGATTGTACCTTATGCTGGCTAAATGATCTCGTCCAAGCCATTTGGCATTTGCTTGTTTTATGCTTGTCTCTAAGAGGCTGGTTAAAAATTTCTCTCACAGGCTGGTTAAATATTAATGTCTCTAACATAATTTGTGCTTTTATATGTGATTTCTAACAGTATCACTAGCTACTTTGCTATCATTATTTTGGTGTTATCTTGATATGTCAGGTTTTCAGCTTGTGAGTTAAATCATTTGAGTCTGCGGGTAATTATAGGCAATCCCAATTTAAAGACATAGACTTGTACATAGCGGCAATACATGGGAATAGTCATTTTTCATCTTGTTTCCCACCTATCACACACGTATTTCTAAATTGCCTTCTATTGAACTATAGCAGTGACTCTCTGTATCGTTCTTTGGCAGTTAGCCATTCTTGTATGGAATCATAGATTTAAAGCTGAAAAGGGGCCTCTGATGTCATCAAGTCCACCCCCACTACAACACCATCACCCCTATTTTAAATAGAACTAAAGCCCATAGAGGATCTGTGTTACCTCAGGAAAGTCGCTTATCATCTCTGGGCTTCACTTTCCTCGTCTTTAAAATCTAGTGTGAACTAGATGGCTTCTGAAGTTCTTTCTAGCTTTAGATCTAGTATCCTATGATCCTTTGGTTTACTGGCAGAGGTAGAATTTCAGACCAGGTTCCCAGACTCCTAACCAGAGCTCTTTTCACTGGACCATGATGCTACCTTTCAAACAGTTCTTTATGTTATGTTGAAATGTTATTTAAATCTTATATTTTTCTTTAAAAATGTTTTAACTTTTGTGTCTCGTGTTTATTTGACTAGATTGTAAGCTCTGTAAGGGCAGAAACCTTGTCTTACATGTCTTTGTATTCTCACTCCCATAGCTCCTGTAGCACCTAGCACAGGAACTTGCATGCAGTAGGTACTTATTAAATATTGTTTTGACTTAATATTTTTTCAGTCTTTACATGCCATTTTCCCTCCTGCAAAATAGATCCATTTATTTGTTTACATGGTGCCTAAGAATAAAAAACATAATATGTTAGAACTCAAGAATGGATAAGTGGTACTAGAAAATATTTTATTTTCATATCCATGATAATATTAGAAATTCTGAGGTGTTGAAAGCTGAAAATTTAAGTTTTTCTAGCTTGTACCATAATACCTTTAATGTGGAAAGTTCAGAGTGCTTTACACATTTTATTTGTCCTTACAACATTCCTGTGTATAGATAGAAAGTGAGCACAAAGTAACACTTAGAGCTCATAAATAATTAAGGAAATCCATACAATTGATCTGTGAGAGAGAGAAAAAAATTTGATTTCCATATTCCTAATTGGAGACCGAGGAACCCAGATGATTGAGTCAAGTGAGTAAACTTCCCTTCCTTGGCATTAGGAAAAGTACCTTAACTCCTGGGCTATTAGGGAGCAATTTACCATACAAGTAGTTTAAAATTGCATCCTGAGCTACAATATAACTTTATTCTTGTAACATCCCATTAAGAGGAAGATAGAACTCATATCACTTCAGCATTTTAATGGATCTGTGAGGATACTTCCTCTACCACTATAGATCTTAACCCTTTCAGCTTTTCTTACATGCGATTCTTTTGCATATCCTCCCCTACATCCTCCAAAGAGGTCAGCCAACATGTTGGAGACCTTCCAAGGATCTGTTGATAGTAATAAAGTACCCAGGCTATCCATGTCTTATCTATTGTTCTTTCAGGATGAGTGACCCAATTCATTCTCCAGTTTTGCTATTTCTGGATGATGTCTTTTACATAGTTTCTTGCGCATAAATCAGTATTAAAATACTTAAACATTTCTGTGGTCTCATCATTGACCTTAATCCCTCCAACCCCATCTGTACCTCTTCCTGTTCAGTTCTTCTCTGTGTCTTGCTGTGAAACTTTTGCAGGGGGTCCACTCCAGCAAAATCCTGAGAGACTTTCCTCTGGATCTGTGACATTACATATATGCAGGTGGAGCATATGAGTGGTCTGTGTGTTGTCTGTCCCTTTCTTTCATTACTATGTTAAACAGGCCCCCTTCTTTTTTTCACCATACATTTCTCTGGTATCTTTTACTTCACTTCTGCACAATTCTGTCCTGATATGTGCCGTTGCCATTTGGGTGACCTATAACTGCGTTTTTTTCAACTTATGAAGCAAAGATGAATGTTGAAAAAAACCCCAGTGAGTTCCCTTAACATTTATATAACATAATATAGTTTATGGTTTTTTGTAACTTTCCTGGGAAGTCTTCATTGCTAGGAAATTTCTGTTGTCTTATTTGAAAAACATCTTAATTTAGTTTTCCTAAGTAAAGCTTGCTTTAAAGGAAAGAATGCTGCAATTACAGTACTGCACATGACATGGCCACCAGCACAATTTATAGTTAAGTCTGTGTTAGGATTATGTCCCATTAAAGGAATCTTGGTAACTGGATTGTTGCTGATGGGAAATCTTTTTCTGGTAATTGTCAAACTCATTTTGCTCTCTAGCTCAAAAACTGCCTGTTGTAACATGGTACCCAGCCCCTAGTTTCTCTGTTTCTATATTCTTCTGTTTCTTGCCTCCTTCCAGATCTAGGCCTCACATGCTCTTGGGGTTTTATATTCCATGGTATTTTGACCCACTAAAAATCAATTCACAATCCACAGAATGAAAGTATAATAATACATGAATAGTACTGATTGTAGATGAATTAGTAGGTTTTTAGATTTTAATTGCAAATAGTTGTAGATAGGTGACATGTATAAAACAAAGTAAGTTTTAAAAAATCTAGGTTTTATAAATAGTAAAAACCATATGAAATCACCAATGGTGACTCTGAATCGGTTTCAGAGACCCGAAAATTATTTTAACCTATAGTCAGTAGTATCTTTGTCTGCTTTCAAAAGAATAGTGGTGTTGTCTTTTGCATTTTAGCCATTTTATTATTATTATTTTTCAAAAGGCATACAATTGGGTTGTGTATATTGTAAGTGTTGCCAACTAGTTGGACTATGTGAATTTGGATAACTGGTAACTCATCCATTCTTAGGAAATACTGTTTCATTTCATAGGTTCTGTAGTGGAAGATTTCTATAGAAGGTTTTCATATTGGTGGTGAATTATCATACATTTGATGGTAAATTAAAATATGTCCTGAAGACTTTGGCGTTCTGAGCAGATAATAGCACTTCTTTGTATGATCGATAAACTCATTTGAAGAGAGTAGGCAGTCTTATGTTTGACACTATTCTAAACAGTTTCTTAGCCCTGATTCCCTTTATCCTTCAAATGAAAGGAAACACCTTTTTCCCTCCCTCCAAGTAGAATGTAAGCTCTTTGAGAGCAAGGGACCTGTGGGGTTTGGGTTTTGTTTTTGTTTTTGTTTTTTGTTTTTTTCCAATTTTTGGTATTTGTATCCCCAGTGCCTACCACAGTGCCTGGCACAGATTGAGGGCATTACAAATGTTTGTTGAATTGAATTTTTTCAAATTCAGTAGCCTGTTGCTACATTCTCCCTCTGAAGTGCATCTCCAGTTTTACAATTAGAAGAATTTGTGATTGCTTTCTTTTTCTGTTCATTGATGTGGTTTTTCTTAGATCATTCTTGACTTTTCATTTTAATGAGCTCAGAAATAAGCCTTAATGTTCAGCTTTGTAACCTTTTGTCCTTTGTTAGAAAAGAGCAGCTCAGCAGTCTGAACACCTCACAAAGCGAACCTTCATCTTGTTGTAACAAAATTGTGTTCTAAAATATTGATGACAAAAGTATAAAATTATGGAGAAACTACACAAGGGAACTCAGTTCCCTGCCCTTTAAAGGGTTATTTTTCCCCTTTTATTTCAGTGACTCTGAGCTCCTAATCACTTAAAATCTCAACCAATTTTATCCTGTGAGAGGGCAACCCATAGTAAGTACTTAGTAAAAAAAAAAAAAAATCCCCGCCCACCAAAGAAGGACATATGTTTCTAACTTCAGCTTTTTATTTTTTTTTTATCTTTCATTTTTTGTTGGTAAATCTCCCAGACAACAACAGTTCTGTAGAGAGTTTAAATATGAAGGAATGGCAGGACGGGCTAAGGGCACTTCTACCCAACATTAACATCAACTTTGGTGGACTGCCCAATGCTTCTTCCCCCTCCAACGCCAACCACAGTGCACCAACGTCCAACACTGCCACCACCGACAGCCTGAATTGGGACAGCCCTGGCAGCTGGATGGACCCCGCCATCATCACAGGTAACTCTCTTGTTCCTTCAGCTCCACTGACTACCATCATGCTGGTATTTAGCACAAGTTAAATCAGCAGCTGAAAACTTGAGTCATTATACAGTGGTTTCTTCAACATAGTCTTCCTTTCACAAAGCTGCAAGCGCCGTGCGGCCTTGTGGAATCTATAGGTGTTGTGCGTACTTGGCTTATTAGGGCTTTCTTTGTGTACCTAATACTTTTCATAAGGCAAAGTGCCTAGTACACTTCTATAGGTCCAAGTAGGTGTAACTTCTGACAACATGTGTATAAGATAAAGGTGCTAAGGCACCAAATGGGCTGACTTGTTCTATTTTAAAAGGGACATACTCCACTTGTTTATAAAGCTCTCTTTTATAAGGCTGTTCTATTTACTTATCTTTCCCTATTAGAAAGGGGAAAGTACTATTGAGAAATATCTCTATAGAATTACTGGAAATCAGTTTTGTCCCTCTGTCTTCACAGAAGAGCAGGGACTAGGCCCTTGTATTTGGAGGGGAAGGCATGGGCCTTTTAGACCAATGTGGGTATCCTCAAAAAAGCCTTGGTCATGGGCAGGGGAGGCAAAACGGTGTTTGGGGAAAGAAAGTATGGTTGAATGTGAGTGTATACTTGTATAGACTAATCACATTTTCTGCTTGTTAGGTTAACTTCATGTTTCTGCATAAACTCAACAGTTCTTTCCCTTTTTCTTTCCTTGTCAGGTATCCCAGCATCAACAGGAAATAATTTAGACTCTCTTCAAGATGACAATCCTCCACACTGGCTAAAATCCCTTCAGGCCCTCACAGAGATGGACGGCCCCAGTGCTGCGCCATCACAAACCCACCACAGTAACCCCTTCAACACACAGATCCCTCTGCACAGAGCCAGCTGGAATCCTTACTCTCCCCCTTCAAATCCTACCAGTTTCCATTCCCCACCCCCAGGCTTTCAGACCGCCTTCAGACCACCCAGCAAAACCCCGACAGATTTACTACAGAGTTCGGCACTGGACCGCCATTAGGGAAGGAGAAAAAACCATTAGAAATGCAGGAATTGCCCCGCCCTGTCTCCTCCCTCTCAACTTACCCACAGTACCCTTCTCATAACTTTCTTTCTGAAGAATCCAGTTCCTGATCAACTCTTTTTTCCCTTTCCTCCCACCCCCAGATGCAATGCAATCACAGGGTCAGTACCATCTTTTTTTGTCATAAGAGTCTTTGCTGATCCAGTGTTTAACCAACACTGTTGATTATTTTAAGGAGGAGAGAGAGAGAGAGAGAAAGAGAGAGAGAGAGAGAGAGAGAGAAAGAGAGAGAGAGAGAGAGAGAGAGAGAGAGAGAAATTGAGATTAAAGGGCAGTCTCTATACTTAGAAAATTACTGTTTGTCTTTTGCACATAATAATGACATTTTCTGCATAGCAGAAAATGACGATTAATCTATAGGGAAGGTCATGTAAATGAGTAAAATGCAGAATCAATTGCAGTTTCAAAACCAAATTAATTTAAATGAGATTGCTGAATATATGGGGGGGGAACAGTGGTCTAGGCATCTATCTTATATTCAGCATATCACTATGCAGGGAAAATGCTTCTTTTATTTTATTTTAAATTTTTTTTGGCAAGTTGTCGGAGGGGACTTGATTGTGTCTTTAAGCAAGAGAGTTGACATGGAAGTTGATGGAAAGACAAATTGATCTGTAGCAGTAACTGGCCTGTTGCTCAAGAATTCATAAAGAAGGGGAAAATGAGATTTAAACAATTTTGGCTTTAGATTCAAAATAAAAAAAAAGTTTTTTTTTAAAGTATTTGATTTAATACCTAGCATACAAACAATATAATTATAAGCAGCCGAAATACAAGTGATTTTTTTTTTTAATCTTTCTGTCTCCTCTATCAGTCTCTCTCTCTCTTTTTTCCTTTTTTTTTTTTTTTTTAAGTTAAATTCACCTGACTAGGGCACTCTGGGATAGCACTGCATTGGGGCCATATGATCACCATCAGGAGTGAAACCTTTGACCTCCTCTGCCTGCAGCTTTTACTTAACCCTGTAGTTTCTGGACATTTGTGCAGTATTGAAAAGACAGGAAAAAAGGAAACATAAACATGGTTATAACCTGACGCTAAAACTAAAAACAAGGAAATGTACCTCTTTCTTCAGAATTAAAACTAAAATCTTAAATAAAACACAAAACTTGATGATCTTTGGGCTTTTTTTTTTCCATTTTTGCTTATATTTAACATATGGGTTTCAAACAATTGTGATGATCAGTCAAGTGTTGATTTATATTTCCATTTGTTAGAATGGGAATTAAATCTTCAGCATGTAAAGGAATTATGAGATCAAGAAATTAAAGAAGACCATTTGGGCAAGGGTTCAGTTCTTGCTATTTTCCCTCCTGGAAATCAACATATCTGACCATCAAGATCTTCAGCAACTTTAAGCAGAAATCATCCATCCTTACTACTGAGGTCATGTAGAGAACCCTCAAATACCAAATCTTCCTTAACCCACTTATATCACTGAGCTTTTGGTGGGACAAATAATGTCATACCATTGAACAAGATGATATTAGGCAGAACTCAGGTTTTCCTGATGGCAGGAAGGAGTCTGCCTGGTTTCTGTCTAGCTGTGGATTAGCTAGAGAAATTCAAATCTCTTGCTGTTGCACTTTGAGCTTGGTGCCCTATTAAAAAGGATATTTACAGCTTGGATATCATTGCACAGATCTTCAAAATCATAGCTCCATCCTGTGATACACTAGAGGGTGGAATTGACCGCCTGACCTTGGCTTACTTTTATATTTGTACTGTACTTTTTCTAAAATGTTTGATCTTTCCCTAAAGAGTATTCTAAGACATGGAGTTTGAATGCCTTGCATATGGAAAATATTAATCCAAATTAAAACTTTGTCATCATAGATTTGCATTGGTCCAATGAAAAAAGTGATACAGTTGTGAACTTGTTTACTTTGTTTTTTTAAACCAACATAAAGCTATATTGGAATTAGATACTTGTAAAATGTATTCCTGCTGTTAAGGGGCCTACTGGGCCTTGGGTAAATCAGTGAAATTGTTGCCTCTTTCTGTAAAATGAGTTAGCCCTACCTCTCTGTAATATAAGGTTTAAGAAACTAACACTTGAAAATACAGACTGCTAAATTTGCTGCCACATGTTTTCTGGGCTTCCAGAAAACAGGCTTTCAGCACCAATGTTTGTTTTGACACTGAAAACTATAATGCATGTAAGATGAACAAGCTTTCACAAGTCTAATTCAGGGCATCCCGTGGTGGTTCGATGCTAGTCAGATTTGTATCCTAATTCAGATGAAGTATCTTCAGTTATCCAAGTGAGAGCTGAGTTCATTAGTACAAACACTTAAATATTGAATCTCTGAAGCCATCGTCTTTCTACCCATATACTTTTGTCCAGTTCCAGTGGCGTGGGGTACTAAAAAAAATAAGAGTAAAGAATGTTTCTTTCACCCACATGAGGCAGTCAAGAGAAATTGTCTTCAAAGGGATAACTCCTTGGAAAGTTTTGCTTCCTGATTAAATGGGTGTGATTCAAAGTAGCTCTTGTATGTACCTGTGATTTAATCATTCATCCACTGATGCAGAAGGCCAGCTTGCATGTAACTTTGTAGAAGGTTGCCTGGGGATTGAGAGAAGTCATTTTCCCAGGGTCACCCAGCTTGTTTGTGCAGAGGCATGTGGAGGACTGAAGCCCAGGTCATCTTTGCACCGTGACCTCTTCTAGAAGGGACTCTTTGAGGTGATTATTTCTGGCAATCAATAGTGACCTACATCATTTGGAATTTTATTTCTAAGAACTATGAGGAAAATCATTGTCCTAAATATCCAGGACAGTCCTAATGATAACTAGGCCTTGACCTTTTTTGGATTATAGGTCCAGAGGTGGATATTTTCACAAGAATCTGTATCGGTAAATGATTTGTTAGCAGGCATATGTTTGTACTCTTTTAACCCTTTCTACCTCCTACAGCTTCCTTTACCAATAATCTATAAAGGGAAGCAGGTGCATGATGAACAGAGATTTTTGTGGGCTGAATAATTTTAAAAACTATTTCCAAGATTTAGCTAATAGATGCTCAAATTATAGACATTTTAAAAGAAACAACTAGCCACTTATTAATTTTGTTCAAATAAAAATCGATGACATGTTTTTAAAAATTCCTTGTACATCTGGTCCTACAGTGTGTCTTTTCTATCTTGAATTTTTCTGTACCGCTAACATCTGCTTTTAATCACTCTCCACAGTACAAGGTAGATGAAGGAAATGGTTGGGAAAGATTGAATAGTAGAGTTCCAATTAATTGATCTTTCAACTCCATCCCTTCCCTGTAAGATTTTTATTATTTGTACTCCCTCTCTTCTCCCTCTTTTTGAAATGCACCACATGCTTTCTGGTTTCTTTTCATGCAGTTATTATAAGGTAAGTGTGAAACATAAACTAACCTCTTAAGCATTTCCAGCTAAAAAGTGACGGAGACTGAGAACAGAATGATTTCTTTTTTATTCAAAAACCATACCATGAGTCAAAAGGAGAGTAGGAAATAGATTTCTTGACAATGCCTAGTATAGCCTATTGATTAGGTTTTTGAGTTGGCCTAGCTGTCCCAAAAAGCCTTTGCCTTTTTTCTCCTAATTATTTTTTTTTCTTTTACATGACTACATTGAGACTTAACTGTGTAGGAAGAGTTAAGTCTCAAGTGGAGCTTTTAAGTGGCAGAGATTGGTATGGATGGGCATTGCAGATTAATGTCTGTTTCTTTGCTTCTCCTCCAAAGAACAACAGCTACCAATTTGACTTGTACAATATCAAACTCTAGCTGAAAACAATATACTCATTAACATTTTTTGGGTTTTTCCTAGCTAATATTCACTGCATACAGATTATTTTCAGCAGATTGTAGAATGCCAAGGGAAATAGATATTGTTCCTGCCTTGAGATTAATGATCTAATTAATAGTTTATAAAGACTCTTTAAGGTTTGCAAAGCAGTTTGCATATATTATTTAGTGATCCAAAGGGAGACAGAATACTTGAAAGTATCTCACACAAAGTAGAAAACAAATAGTTGTGACTAAGCATGTGAGACGATTTTTCAAGATTTTCTACCTGTATGTGAAAAATGGCTATCTCAAACTTTGTGAAGAGTATTTCTTTGATCAGTGCACACAAATGATGGGTGAACTGCTAGATGAATGAGAAAGATTATGTACCTTTATAATTAACACCACAAAGCAGGGTTGTATTCTTGCAAGATTATCTACCTTTTAACCATATTTGTTACCTCTAAAGATTGATTTAGATATGTGCTCTGAATTTAGGTCTGACAGCATTAAAAAAAATTCATTATGAATTATACAAAAAATGAACGTTTTTAAGATAAAAGGAACCAAAGAATTACTATTTAGGAAATTGAACTATCATGTACAGTTTTTTAAGTGAACATTATATTTAACATGGTAGTAACAGTTACTACCCCGTTTTTCTGTGTCCCCCTTCTGAACTTAGGTATATTTTTAAAAAGTTGCATTGACTTTCTTTGAAAGTGTCACCATCACTATTACTAGCAATCTGCACTCTCCTTCCCCTTGCCCTCCTTTCCAATAGAAGTCCTCCCTCCAATAACATCTCTACTCTCTTACTCTTAAAGGAAATTGCTATGGGAAGTTACGGTCATTTCAGTAAATAAGAATAGTGCGCCTTGATTTTTAGGTCACTGCAAAGGCAGCACTTAAGTTCTGCCCAGTAGTGCAAAAATACCAACTTGCCTTTGAAAGCAATAGATAATTTTTTTTATCATTGGCAATATCTACTCATCATCCTTAAAGAGGAACCAAGTGTTCAGTCAATGACTAAAGCCTGATTTAGTGCTAATTTTGAAAAAGCAACGTCTGTAGAAAATGTTCACAGAGTTCTGAGCAGCATCCAAACAAATGTGTTATGCCTTGGTGCTTGTCATGAAAATTGTAAAGACCTAGACACCATAGTCAGAGTTTGCTTGCAAAGTCTGCCTGTGCCAGTGACTCTGTTGACCATGGGGATTCGCTACATTGATTATATCCAGAAGGAATCAGTGTCAGGAGGTTTTGTGAAGAAGATGGATTTTGAGCAGCTTTGGCTGTTTAAGTTGAGGGAGGAAACATAAAGGTGCTGATGGGGACATGGATGGAAGTGGAAGTGGAGGACCAAATTTGGCAAGAGAGAGGCTCCTGTTGAGCTCTAGCTATTGAGGTAGTTGTAATGGTGAGTCACTTCTGGTAGAAGTGTCTGAAGCATAGGCAGTGACATAGGAGTTGCAGTCGGAATCAAAAAAGATTGGCGGCATTGATCAAAACTGCTTTTTAAAAGGTTACTGTTATATGTAAGAGGGAATCAGAGTCAAGAATAACGTGGAGGTAAGTATCCTGACTAGGAGGCTTATGGGAACAATTCAAGTGATATGTTGACCAATCTAGATTGTGGCCATAGAAGGAATGGATTCAAGAGAGGCTGTGGAGGAAACAAGCAAGATTTATTGATGAATAGGGGGAAGATTTTTTTTAGATTACTTTGTGGCTTTGAACCTGAAAAAACAGGACTAGTGAAAGTACTTATGAGAAGGGGTAATGGATTTCCTTAGGAAAGAGAAAAGCTCTATTTTTCATGTTTTATAGGACATTCACATGAAAGGTAATCCATTCTGTGGATGGGAAATACAGAAGTGGAGATGCTATGAGATTAGGGCTGGAGTTAAAAGATTTGGGAGCCTCCCTGCCTAAAGGAGGTAATTGGAGCCACAGGAGTACAGAAGGAAGTATGTTTAGATGACGATGAACATTGGACCCAAGACAGCCCTGATTAACAGTTCATTGGAGGGGAGGAGGGAACAAAAGGAGAAAGTAAAGGAAACTACAATAACTATTAAGGGAAAAAAGGTTGCTAATGATAAAGAAGAGATGCAGCTAGTAGTTAAAGTTAGCAGTTAAAGATAACAGAACTAAAAAGATACTGCGATTTGGTCAAGGATAAATCTGACTTTAAGGTAATTTCAGTGTAGCACTAAAAATAGGAACCAGATGGAAGGAAAGTAAACTAGTAGATATTTGAGGGCAAAAACTTTTTTTGTCTTCTGTGTGCTCCTAGTAGGCCCTTTATAAATATTTAGTCAAATTGATTATCTGGAAATGGAGGCTAATACAGATTTACCCATTTAAAAAGTCCACCAAAATAGGTGGGGAGGGGGTGGTGGTGGTGAAGCTAGTAGCTGGAAAAGGGCTAAGCTCATGATGACCTTGAGACCTGGGTGGATTTTTAAAGGTAGAAGAAAAAATGATAAGGATGAAATCAGTGTGGGAAGTAACATATTTCAAGTGCAGTGGGGTTATAAGAGAAGTTGATCATGAATTTCAAGCTGTCCTTTGGAGGGAGAGAGCAGAGCTGTTTTTTCATATTAGCAGTTGTATATACAGATCACCTTAGAAAACCAATTAAAACTTTCTTTTTGTTTGGCATAACAACAGTAGTACCAGAACTTTGTTAAGGATGAACCTGGCTGTGGATCTTTTCTGCTGATAAATTGCTTCCACCAAGCAAAAATACCAGATTTCTTTTTCTTTAAACTTTTCCATTCAGTTGTGGCCAGTTTTTTTTTTCTGCTGCATCTATGTGGGGGTCAGGGTGGGGGTGGGGGGGATTGTATTTTTGGTGTTTACAGTAAGATTTTTTTTCTAACTAGTGGTGGTAATGAGTTCCTTCCCTCAGTCACATTCTCTTCATGGCACCTCTGCTCTCCTGTAGTTAAAAAAAAAAATGAGATAAACATTAGCATTTCTTCTCCCTTAAGCAAGTCTTATCCCATCCCATTTTGGAATTAAGAGCTAAAAAGGTCTACCCTGGGGATTAAAGAAATCCCTTGGTTGTGATCATTTTAAAAGTGATTGTGATTTCAAGTAGGGATGGGAGTGGGACATTTATGTGTTACCCTATTTTACCCACAAGTTGCAAGTATGTCTAAGAACCTTTTGGAAAACATGATGATACTGGGAATCTTGGAAGAATGGTCTCGGACTGAAAACAAGAAACAAGATATAGGAGTATACTCTGATTTTTAGAAGGACTGTGTTCCTAAGTGGTTATAGAAGTAAGTAGTATACAGGGGGCACATGCATTTGTGTGGTACAGTCATGGGTGTGCTGGTAAAGTTTAACTGGCTCACTTAAAAAAAAAAAAACAAAAGACACCACCACCATCATATTATACTTTTAAGTTTAATCTGCATTATTTGCATTTTCTCCTTCACTCTCTTAGGTCTAAGCCCAGACTCTCAATCAACAAAGCAATAAATTAAATTCGTAGCATTTGCTGATTTGTGAGTTGTAAATGCTTACCCTAAAAATTTAATAATTGGCCACTGGTTTGGAACGGACTCCAGCGTATCACTGAATGCATCAGACAAGTGGAGTTCAGCCACCTTTCAAGGGGTATGGGAAGTTAAAACTTTTCATAATAATACTAAGACGTTTTGATTTCTGGTATCGTAAATTTTGATAGCTATAAAGTACATAAAATCTTGTGGGTGGGGGATTCTCAATAATTTATAAGAATGTAAAGGGATTCTGAGAACCAGAAGTTGAGAACTTAGAGTATAGTGACAGTGGTGCTTCTGCGTAAGTGAAGAAATCCAGCACAGTATGTAGTAGTAAAAGCACTGAACTTGAAACTGAATTTGGGACCTACCTTTGCCACTGACAGCGTGATCTTGGGAAATTCCTTTAACTTCCTTTGGCCTCCATCTCCTTTGTATAGAATGAAGAGATTGAACCAGATTTCCCAAATTCCTTCCAGCTCTAATATTTTATAATGCCTGAGTATTCATAATAAAGGTGCTAAGGAAGGTCATGGTGGGGAGCCTAGGATTACAGTTTTAGAGCTAAAAGGGGCAATCTAATCCAGACTCCTCATTTTGAGGCCCGTAGAAGTTCAGTGACTTGCCCAAGGTCTCACAGGCAGAGATGAGATTTGATTCCAGAGCCTCTGACTTAAAACCCAACATGCTTCCACTGCAGAGAACTGGCCTACTTTCCCCCCATCAACTCATGCACATTTCCTCTTTCCTTCTTTTTCCTCCCTTATGCTGCCAGTCTTTAGTACGTTTGACTTCACCAAAGCCTGTTATCTTCCAAGAACCTCATACTCTAAAATTATCCTCCTCTTTTCATCCGAATCAGAATGCCCATTTATTGAGTTTGTCCCAGCTAAATGTTCTGATTAAAGTAATTGACACTACAGTATGAATTACCAAAAGTTATTACTCTCTTGGTTATTTTAATCCCCAAATAAGAACTTATTAACTCAAATGAATCCCTAATTAATAGACTTTGTGAGGAGAGACATTTTTAAGCTAGGATAGGGATCTGATACTCCTTGCAAATTCCCTCATATAAGTCTGTCCCCTAACTCCACACGCATATGCAGATGTACCCTAACCATTCTGCGAAACCAAAATAAGTGAAATAAACGTTGTTTAGAAACATTCATTCTCACAGCCAGCATGCCTAAGTTTTACAAGTATCTCAGAGGGTGGTATCCAAACAGTGGTCAGGTGATTGTCAGTTATATTCCAGGTAGAACTGAGAGGTTGGGTTAGATTTTTGCTGAAGCTCTTTCCAACTCTGACATTTTAAGATTCTGTCTTTTGTGGCAGCGACAGCAACTGGGATTCCAAAGTCCCAAATAGGAAGAAACCTTCGAAATCATCTAGTCTCCTTTGTTTTACAAGATATCTGTGACTGACTTGCCCGAGTTCATGTATCTGTTTAACAGTAGGGTGGAGATTATAATACAGATCTTTTGGCCCCCAGTCCAGTGCTCTTTAATTTTTTATTATGTTCTTTTCTTAAAATTGTGTGTTTGACAAACTATAATTAATATGAACATTTCCATATACAAAGTCCAGAAAGAAGCTTCTCAGTGAAGTCTCATTTCTCTGTTATGTGTAGAATCTTTTTTAAAAGTATATTTAAAGTTAGAAAAGGGGGACTCTCTTGTAAATTTAGTTTTAATCGCCCTACTGTTAACTAAAACTCCAGGATGGGACGCCCATATGTAATACATATATTCCACCTGATTCACCCCTTTAGGGGTGCTGCATAGGGTAAAGGTTACCACCACTCTTAGATGATCTACAGAAAACAGGAGTACTTCTTTTTTTTTTTTTTTTTTTTTTTGCTTTTTGGCAGGGCAGTTGGGGTTAAGTGACTTGTCATGTGTGAAGTGTCTGAGGCTGGATTTGAACTCAGGTCCTCCTGACTCCAGGGCCGGTGCTCTACTCATTGCGCCACCTAGCTGCCCAAACAGGAGTACTTCTGAGGTAAAGTTGCTCTCAAGGAAAAGCTGGGCAGGGCCAGGTTGTGTACAATAAGAACCACACGTAACCATGGGTAAAAGGTCCGCGGGGCCAACATGTGAGGTATTCTTGGTCACTGAGTCCCTGTTCCTGTGTCCTTTGACTCACCTTTGTTTCAAGAGTCTATATTTCTTCTAGGGCTTTTAATTCACATTAGATTATTGATCTCCACTTGAAGTCTCTTCATCTAAAACCTGAGCTGGTTTAAGAGTGCCTCAATGTGCCTCTAGTCCATTTATGACACCTGGGGAGAAATACTTTCTGTGTCTTGAGCTGAAATGAAATATCTCTTTCTGTCTTTCTGCACACCAGTTCTTCCCCAAACCTATACCTGTATTGCTATCATTAATCATGCAACAAGAAAAACTCTGGCCAGGTAGAATAATTAGTGGGAGTTGCTGCCACTCCTGGAACAGAAGTGGGGAGGAAGGAATGATCTCTGGGGGCTGCTTTGATTAGCACACCAACCATGGCCTTCCTCATTTGTCATATCAACTCCATTTCTATCCACCAATCATAGCATCACACTGATTGTTTGAAGCGGCAGCAACAGTGATATATAGCAACAGTCTCACAAGGGGAGAACTGGAGGACTCATGCCTTGGTATGCAGTGCCTGCTCAACTTCTGTCTGTACACATGGTCCCAAGATGGAGGACCAACTTCTTAACTTGAACTTTCTCAGCTGCCATTCTTCCAGGTCCTCCCAGAAATCTTCATAAAACAGTCCTAGGAGTCTCTGTATGAAAATGTCACTAACTGGTGGTCTTTGAATAACATCTGCTCGAGTATGTCTCATCTCCATGGCAATGCAGGGTTAGAAGATATTAAATTTAATGTACTAGTACCAACATTGTTCTGCTTATCTGTGTCCCCATCTGCACTCCCTTCTGTGTATTTTTAACATGCCTCATGAACACTCTTTTCTCCCCACCTTTTTTGGCATCAATATCACTCCCCACCACAACTCCACCCACCTACCCCCAAATAAGTAAAAGCTTTCCCTTTTAACCACCAAGTATAGATGAGCAAAACAGATTGACACATTGGTCGTGTCTAAAAGTGTATGGCTCATTCTGAGCCTGCAGTCCATTGCCTCTTTGCCAAGAAGTGGGAAGCATGTTTCATCTTTAGTCTTCTGGAGCCATGATTGCTCATTGAATAGATCAGAGTTCTTGTCTTTCAAAGTTGTTTTCTTTTACAATGTTGAAGTCATTGTATACATTGTTCTGGTTCTACTTGCTTCACTTTTCATCAGTTTATACAAGTCTTCCCGAATTTCCCTGTATCCGTCCCTTCTGTCATTTCTTATGGCTCAATAATATAATATTTCTCATGGTCTTTCTGCTGCACCATGCCTCTCTCCCATCTAGATCTTATGCTCCTCCCTCTACCTATAAAGCAGCGAGTTAAGGTTATTTCATGTTAATGTCAGTTTCGTTCAAGTCATTTTTTTCAAGAATAAAGTGATACCACATCAAAGATGAATGAGAGAACATCCCTGTAGGGTAACTCTGAGAGCAGATGAAGTGATTTCCCTAGAGCCATAGGAAGGTAATGGCAGAGCCAGCACTGAAAACAGCAAAAGGATTTAGAAAGGGCATAATATTATAATGGAATTTGACCTATGGAATAAACCATTTCACTTTTCCCCCTCTGTTTCTGGGACAAGGAGGATGCTTGATACTCTTGTCTTTTAAGAGTAGAATCTTTTAAAATCTTTTCTTGTCTTTTAAGAATAGAATCAAAAGAACCAATTTCTCTCAAGTCAAGTTAAACTTAAGTTTGCCTAAATGAGTACCTAGGTCCATGCTGCCTCCCAGACCCAGAGAAGAAGTCGGAAATAAGGTACTGCTGATGTGGGCAAACCACAATCGAAAGTGTAAAGTTTGGACCAAGTGTGGGGATGATGAAATCTGGCTCCAAGCTCTTCTAGTGAAGCAGGAAGTTGGCAGTAATGACACTGAATAGCCATTGATTACACATCCACAAAAATCCAATCCCAGTTCTCATACATTTTCCTTCCCTCCATTTTCATTCCCTGATTAGCCTAGTCTTGGTATTCTCTTAAGCAGCAGCTGTGAAAGCTAGGCCATGAGGTTGACATGTAAGGTTTAGACTAGCTGGCTCATTGTTTGCATTTTGAGTGCAAGCTGAAACATCTTTCATAGTAATTTTAAAAATAAAACTGCTATGTGTTGCAGTGTTCCCTTGTCTTCCCAGTTAAATGATTTTCCCAGGTCGTTTCAGGGAAATTTCAAACTGGGCTGGTTCCAGACTGATCTCTGAGAGTGAAAGGTGAAGCAAAATGCCAGGGCTATTGGCCAATTCATTCTCTCAGGTGTCAGCTGGAAAGTATTTGTATAAACATTTACAAGATTATGGAACACAGTGTAGTGTGTTCAGCTTTGCTAAGTGTGGAACTCCCAGTTTCCCTAGCAAAGGACCATCTGCCTGAGGGCTTTCTAAAATGTTAATTCTGATATTAAACACTTTTCTAGAGGAAAGTCAACTCTCTGGAATCTGGATAGCACCAAACTAGAGATGAAAGCTTTAAATAATTACCCTTAAAGCAAATTTTGTAAATAGCTTTTGTTCTTGACTGTGATTAGCAGCTCTGGGGTTTCCCTGAAGTTTCCTTTTAGCAACATCTCTTATGTGAGAATCAAGATCATAGATTTTGAGCCAAAAATGGACCTCAGAGGCCATTCAATCCAACCCCTAATTTTACAGATGAGAAAACTGAGGCCCTCAGAAGTTGTGGCTTATGCAAGGTCACAGAACACAGATAAGAAGGAGAGTTTGAATCTAGGTACTCCCAAACCAGTGATTTTTCCTTTTTATGTCCTTAGTCACAATCAGATTATAAACTACTTGAAGCAGGGACTGTTATGCTTTTTATCTTTGTATTTCCAATACATAGCATAGTGACTTATATATAGGCACTTATATTATTCTTGAAATGAAGGAAATTGAAATTACATCCACCCCTTTCTCTGTACTCCCACCATCCCTGCCTAGTTGATATCACCTAGTTCTCATCACCTTTGACCTGGACAAATGCAGTTGCTTCTTAACTTGGCTCCCTGGCTCAAGCTTTTCTTCACTCCAATCCAAGATGACATTACTAAGGCACCATGTTATTCCAGCACTAGGTAAATTTCAGTGACTCCTTATAACTTCTAGGGTCAAATACACCCTCCATTATTTAGTGTTTAATGTCCATTACAACTTAACTCCAATCTTCCTTTCCAAGCTCCATCTACATTTCTCTTCTTCTGCACTACGTAGTCCAGTCAAACTGGGCATTCTTGCTGTTCTCACATTACAATCCATCTCCCGCGCTGTTGGACGTGCCTAAAAGATGCTCCTCTTCACCTCTATTTCTTAGAATCTCTAGTTTCCTTCAGAGCCCATTTCAAGCAAAATCTTTAACATCAGGTTTTTCCTGATCCTGTCTCCACCCCACCACCCCACTGATACTGTCTCTCCTGCAAGAAAACATTATTTTGTCTTTATTTTGTAGTATAATAACATTTAGTATTTATATAGCTCTTTAAGCTTGCCCGGCGTTTTCCAAATATCGTCTCATCTTATCCTCACAATTACTCTGGGAGGTAGGTGCTATTCCTATTCCCATTTTACAAACAGAGTAAACTGACGTAGATGGAATTTAAGTGACTTGCCCAAGGTCATACAATTAGGACGTATTTGTAGATTGATTTCATCTCAGGTCTTCCTGACTCCAAGTCTAACACTCTACGGCCCTACCCCTATGCTGACACATGGGTACGTGTAGTTTCCCCCATTTAAATGTAAGCCCCTTGAGAGCAAGGACTGTTTCCCTTTTTTCTCTATATCCTAAGCACCTAACATTATTTTTGACTCATAGTAAGAACTAAATAAATGTTTGTTGCTTCCTTGAAGCTTGAGTACATAGTGACGAGCAACTAGGATGAAGACTCTGGAAGCCAGGGTTTGCTGTGTCCAGACAAATTGGTAAATTAGTAAATCGTTTCCCTGGGCTCAGAAGGGGCTTGCAGAAGCTATTCTCTCCTCCTGCCTCCAGAGAAAACTGAACCAAACTAAGTAGTAATCGTAGTGGTAGTAGTTATAGTGGTGGTGGTGGTGGTAGTAGTAGTAGCAAGCAAACTGTAGTACTTTAAGGTTTGCGAAGTACTTTACATATGTTTTCATTTGATCCTCATAACAACCCTGTGATGTAGGTGCTTATATTATCCACATTTTACAGATGAGGAAACTGAGATGGACAGTGAATTTCCTAGGGTCATACAGTTAGTAAGCATCTGAGGCAGAATTTGAACTCACACCTTTCTGATTCCAAGTCCAGAACTCTATTCAGTGTACCACCTATGCGGATATATGTACATGCTGTCTCGCTCAATAGAATATAAGCTTCTTGAGTCTGGGGGCTATTTCATTTTTCCCCCTCTATATCCTGAGCTATCTACTACATCACCTAAAATGAAGGTAATGAATAGTTTGAATATTTTTATTTTGTCAAGACCTATTATTTCATCTATCTGAGGGATTCTGTGAAATTCCTTCAATCAATGGCAATTGTGCAACTCTTCTCTAACTTACAATCAGAAAGTTGACTGGAGCACCAAGGTTAAGTGACCTCCCCATGGTCAAACAGCTAGTGTGGAAGTCACACTTCAACCTAAGTCTTCTTGATGACCAGGAGGACCCTTTATGCTGCCTCTCATCATAAATGTTTGTGGAGTCATTTGTCAGTCTTGTCCAAATCTCTGTGATCCCATTTGAGCTTTCCTTGGCAAGGATGCTGGAGTGGTTTGCCATTTCCTTTTCCAGCTCTTTACAGATGAGGAACTGAGACAAATAGTGTTAAGTGACTTGCCTAGAGTCACACAGCTAGTAAATGTCTGAGGCCAGATTTGAACTCATGAAGAGGAATCTTCCTGACTCTAGGACCTCACTCTATCCACTGTAATTCTATCTACCTAGCTGCCTGCGTACCTAGTCATCATATATGTTGCTCATTCTTAGATGTTTCCAGGTGAAAACATTCTCAGTTTCCTCAGTAAGAACTTTATAGGCTTAATCTTTATATTTAATATATAATTTACATGTTATATGCAGTTATATATAACTCAATATATCTTTATATTTTTTAAATTTTTTTGGCATTTATTCTTTCTCCTGCTTCGATCTACAATCATCTTCACTTTTTTCTAATATTACTGAAGAGACAAAGAATAATTTTTCTCATCTTTGTTATTTCCTGTTTTCCATTAACTACTGTTACTTTTATTATTAGCACTTCTCTAGGCTAAAATATGGACTCATGCTAGAAACTGCAGACTTACACTAAATCTAATTTTCTATTCTTAGTAATGCTCTTGAGGAAGTAGATCACATTTCACTAAGAGATCGATGTTTTACTTTTTGATCATGACCATTACTATCTCAACAGTATTTTAATGTCCCAAATGAAAGTGGCATTACTTTGGAATATTACCTTGGAGCATTTGTTTTAGTAGTGGTGATAGATTGGCATTTAACTGTTTCATATTCTCATTTTCTTTTCCTTGTACATTTTTGCTAGAAAAGTAACTAGAGAACAGATAGAAACTAACTGGCATAAGCAGAGATTAAATCTATGAACTTGGCTTCTTTTTAAAAAATTTAGTTATTTATTTTTAGTTTTCAACATTCACTTCCATAAGATTTTGAGTTTTAAATTGTCTTTCCCTCCCTCCCTCACTCCCTCCCTCCCTTCCTGCCTTCCCAAGATGACATGCAATCTGATAGAGGCTCTACATAAGCATTCAATTTAAACATAGTTTCACATTAGTCATGTTGTAAAGAAGAATTAGAACCAATGGGAAGAACCACGAGAAAGAAGAAACAAAGCAACAACAAGAAAAGAGAGCAAATAGTATATTTTGATCTGCATTCAGACTCCATAGTTCTTTCTCTGGATGTGGATAGCCATTTTCCATCAAGAATTTTTTTGGAGTTGTCTTAGATCCTTGCATTGCTGAGAAGAGCTAAGTCTATCAAAGTTAGTCATCACACAATGTTGCTGTTACTGTGTACAATGTTCTTCCGGTTCTGCTCACTTCACTCAGCATCAGTTCCTATAAGTCTTTCCAGGTTTTTCTGAAGTCCACCTGCTCATCATTTCTTATGGAACAAAACTATTCCATTACATTCATATACCGTAACTTTTTCAGCCATCCTCAATTGATGGGCATCCCCTCAATTTCCAATTCTTGACCACCACAAAAGAGCTGCTATAAATATTTTTGTGCATGTGGGTCCTTTTTCCATTTTATGATCTCTTTGGGCTCCAGACATAGAAGTGGTATTGCTGGGTCAAAGGATATGTGCAGTTTTATTGAACTTGGCTTCTCAAGCAGCGCTCTTACCAATGAAACTAAACCATCCGTTGACCATTCATATTAAAAATAATGGCTGCCATTTTTATGGTGCTTTAAGCTTAGCAGAATGCTTTGCACTCATCTGTTTTCTGCCATCACTTTTTCTGTTCTGAAGACTTCTACCACTTTCCATTGTGGTTGAACGAGGAGTTTTTGGAGTATCAGCCAGGAAAACTGTCTGAAAGTACTTGTAACTTGGGCATTCGGTTGGGATTTGGAGACTGAGGAGGTATGTCAGGAACAGAACCATTTTCCAACAGATAAATTGTCAAAAGATAGGAACAGGCATTTTCTCAAAGGAAGAAATCCAAGATAACATCTGCATGAAAAAGTGCTCCAAATCATTGATGATCTAAGAAATATAATTTGAAACAAGTCTGAGGTTCCACTTCACACTGATCAAATTGGCAAAGATGATTAAAAATGAAAATGACAGTTGTAAGAGGGGCTATGGAAAGGAAAAAAAAAGAAAGGAGGAACACAATAATGCTCAGTCAGCAGAGTTGTGGTGTCCTCTAACTGTTCTGGGAGGCAATTTGGAACTCTGCCCCCAAAGCACTAAACTGTGTCTGCCCTTTGACCCAGCAAGACCATTACTATGCCTAAATCCAAAAGAGATCAAAGAAAGAAGAAACAGACCCATATGCATAGAAATGTTGAAAGCAGCTTTTTTTGTTGTAGTAAAGACCTGAATGCTAAGGGGGTTAGTATCTATCAGTTGGGGAATGGTTGAACAGATAGATCACGGTATATGAAAGTAATAGAATATTATTGCAAAAATAAGGAATTAAGAAAAGAGCCATTTCAAAGGAATCCTGTAAGATTTATTCAGGGGTGGGGAACCTGTGGCTTCGAGGCCACATGTGGCCCTCTAGGTCCTCAGGTGTGGCCCTTTGATGGAATCCAAACCTCATAGAACAACTCCCCTTAATAAAAGGATTTGCTTTGTAAAACTCAGTCAAAAGGCTGCATCCAAGGACATAGAAGGCCACAGGATCCCCACCCCTGAATATGAACTGATACAGAATGAAGTAAACCAAACTAGGAACACAATTTACACAAAAACAATTCTTTATATTGTAAAAAGGTAAACTTGGGAGCCAGAAACTACAGAAGGCCATAGGTAAGGATTTTGTGTGTACATACGTAGGCTTTGTGTAATGCAGAGAAACAGAAATAACAGAGGAGCATTCTTAATCCACTACCCCCAAAAAAAAGAAAAGAAAAAAGGAAACAAAATGAAAATAGAAAACCAAAAACCCTCCCAGCCAAAACAGCAGCAGTACCAGCAAGTTAATTAAAAAAAAACTGCCAGTGATGATGAGCTAGCGGGAACATTTTCAATTCAGATTGAACTATTCAAGATGAGCATAACTCATGTTTGTTAGGTAATATTGAGCAATGTTACAGAATGAGAGAGCATGTCTAACCATCATAACATCATCAAGTATTCAGAAGAATAAATTCCAGACTGTGGCAGATGTTCTCAACCCAGAGGTCGTTTTGAGGCTCTAAAGTATTGAATTCCATGACCTTGCATCATATCTTTTTTTATTTTTTTTTTAATTGTCTTCTAGCCTGGTTCTAGGGTGGTAGTTAGCCTTTGATTCTGGTAATGATAAACAACCAGAACTGGTGGGGAGTGGTGGAGAAAGGACTGATCTTAGAACTAGGAAGACTCTGGGGGACAACAACGTTGTAAAAGCAAAGAACTTTCAAAGACTAAAGAACTCTGATCAATACAGCGACCAACCAGAATTCTGGAGGACTGATGATGAAGGATGCTGCTGTCCTTTTGACAGAGATGTGATGAACTGGCCACAGAAAGAGACAGTTTTGGGCACAGCCAGTGTGAGAATTTGTTTTGCTTGACTATGTATATTTGTTATTAATTTTTCTTCTCAATAGGAGGAGGTGGAAAGTAAAGAAATAAATACTTGTTAATTAAGTATTTATATTAAGAATATAAAAATTAATAACAAATTTTCTGTTAACTCCTATTATACATTTTATAACTGACACAGATTCAATCAGCTTCATGTTAATTTTCTAGTCCTTGTCATTATTCTTTTTTTTTTCCCATGCAATTGGAGTTAAGTGATTTGCCTAGGTAGTAGGCAAATAGCTAGTAAGTGTCTGAGGCTGGATTTGAACTCAGGTCCTCTTGATTCCAGGGCTGGTGGTCTATTCACTGTGCCACCTATCTGCCCCTCCTTATCATTATTCTTAAGCTTTTTAGATATTTGTTTACTTTTGTAAAGTAACTTGATATGAGGAGTATAATTTGATTTACTTCCAAAATTTTGTAATTTTGAAATAAACCTCTAATTTGGTTATATTATGACATTAACATATAAAAACTGTGTGACCAATGGCAAGTCACTTAACCTTTTAGTGCCCAAGGCAACTCTCTAAGATTGTAAGTTACAAATTTGTTGCAGATGGAGAGACTTTCCACGTCAGGAATTTCCCTCACATATGAGCTCACAGGTCCAGACCGAATGCAAAAAATACTAGATATATTCCGCTACTCCAGGGGTAGGGAACCTGCAGTCTCAAGACCGCATGGGGACCTCTAAGTCCTCAAGTGTGGCTCTTTGGCTGAATCCAAACTTCACAGAACAAATCCCTGTAATAAAAGGATTTGTTCTGTGAAGTTTGGACTCAGTCAAAAGGCTGAACCCGAGGACCGAGAAGGCCACATGTGGCCTCAAAGTCTCAGGTTCTCCACCCCTGTGCCACCCTAAAGTATATATTTAACAGTCTTGAAAGGACTTGGAGAGTCTCTCCCAATGGCTACTGGTAGATGAGTAAACCAAGAGAGAAGAATGAAAGGAATAAGACAGGAAAGGAGACTAGGAGAAAGGCTGGCAAAGCTCCAAAGCTCCTATCCTCACTGGTTCCACATAATCCACTTCTCTTTAATTCTTTGTCTCATGAGGCCAACGGAAACACTAGTTCTTGCTAGCCTTGTCTTGTCTGGTTTTGCTTTGAAAACAGGAACTGGATTTCTAAAACAGGTCTGGTGCCCGCAGAATATCCACACCAGAGGTGTCAAATGCAGGCAGCACATGGCCCACAGAGCCCCTGAGTGCATCATGAATCAGTTGAAAATGTAGTTCCTATCTGATTTTAATGTGTTGATGATGCATTAATAAGAATATATGTATATGTACATACACATACATATATATATATATAAACACATGTGGTTTTCTCAGTCCTAATAGAATGTATTCTAATATAATATCTAATACCTAATTATACCGAATACCTAATAATACCTAATATAATATATATTATATTCTAATATGATAATTTCTAATATACATACATACTTTTCTATATACATACACACATGTACATAGACGCACATATATATGCATAGACATACAGACATGCATATGTATCTATGTATCTAAAAACTCGTGATGTTTTCTAAGTCCATCTGTGACCTGCGTGGATCCTTATGTGTAGTCGAGTGGCCCTTGTTTCTACTTGAGTTTGACATCACTGGTCCAGACCCACAAAGGTTTGGATCTGGACAGAACCTTTGAGGTTATCTAAATCTGAACCCCTTATCTTGCAGATAAGGACACTGAGGTCCAGAAAGGTTAAGTGAATTACCCGAAGTCACAGGGATGGTTATTTCTCTAAAACATTGCCTGGTTTTCAGTTCTTCCCAGCCTGCTTCTGTTACTTTTGTAGGCACTGGATCGGCTCACCTCTTCGTTCTCTATCCCTATTGCCAAAAATGTGATCCATCACTGATCTTGGTATTGAAGAAGTAAAATGTGCATGTGAGTATATCCAGGCATGGTTCTCCTCTTAATATCTCTAATGTTGTTGACCTTGCTGGGTTATGTTTCTTCTTTGTCCCAAAGTCAGTTCAGGCTTCTGCAGCAGAAAGTGTTGTGAATGCCTCATCAGCCACACTTTACCTGTCCCTAGCTCATCTTTGCTATTTGTTGGTGCATTAGCCCCTTCCTGCAACAGCTTCGCTTCTTCTGTGTGAGAGACTAACAAGGCCATTCACTTCTGACCTGGCCCCTCTTGCTAAGTGCCTTGCAGATGGGACTATCTCTCCTAGCTGCCATTCTGTATTGCTCCTCATGGACTCAGCTAAAATCTTTGAAGTGGCTGTCTATACTGGGACCTCCATTTCCTCTCCTCTTCTTTCTTCCGCATGTTCTGCAGTCTGTCTTCTGACTTCATTCAACTGAAATTCAGGTAGTCCAATAATTTTAAAACGATCTCTCCTGGATCTGTTTTCCAGGTCAGTGGTTTTTCCAATGAGATATTTCACATTGTCTTTCATTTTTTCATTTCTTTGGTTCTGTTTTATAATATCTTGATTTCTCATAAAGTCACTAGCTTCCACTTGCTCCAATCTAGTTTTTAAGGTAGTATTTTCTTCAGTGGTCTTTTGGACCTCCTTTTCCATTTGGCTAATTCTGTCTTTCAAGGCATTCTTCTCCTCATTGGCTTTCTGGAGCTCTTTTGCCATTTGAGTTAGTCTATTTTTTAAGGTGTTATTTTCTTCAGTATTTTTTTGGGTCTCCTTTAGCAAGACATTGACTTGTTTTTCATGGTTTTCTCACATCACTCTCATTTCTCTTCCCAATTTTTCCTCTACTTCTCTTACTTGCTTTTCCAAACCCTTTTTGAGTTCTTCCATGGCCTGAGACCAGTTCATGTTTTTCTTGGAGGCTTTTGATGTAGGCTCTTTGACTTTGTTGACTTCTTCTGGCTGTATGTTTTGGTCTTCTTTGTCACCAAAGAAAGATTCCAGAGTCTGAATCTGAGTCCATTTTTGCTGCCTGTTCATGTTCCCAGCCAACTACTTGATCCTTGAGTTTTTCATCGGGGTATGACTGCTTGTAGAGTAGAGAGTACTGTGTCCCAAGCTTGAGGGGCTGCTCTGTTGTTTTCAGAGCTATTTCTACACAGCAAGCTCTGCTACACCAGCACTCCTCCTCCCCCAAGAACCACCAACCAGGACTGCGACTCAGATCCACACAGGCTCTGCACTCCTGCTCTGATCTGCCACTTAATTCCTCCCACCAGGTGGGCCTGGGGCCAGAAGCAACTGCAGCTATAGTTCTGTAGCTGCATCACCTCTGCTGCCCCTGGGGCACTGGCTGAACTGCAAACTCCCTTCACTCTGTCCCTGCAGTTTTTCCCACTAACCTTCTCTGTTGTCTTTGGTGTTTGTGGGTTGAGAAGTCTGGTAACTGTCACAGCTCACTGATTCAGGGCGCTAGGGCCTGTTCCACCCGGCTCCCAGTCTGGTTGGTCTGGGCGCAGCCCACACTGGGCTCTGCTCCACTCTGTTCCCAGCTCCGTGCAAGAGACCCTACCCAGCAACCATCCAGGCTGTCCTGGCCCTGCTTCCCTCCACTATTCTGTGGGTTCTGCAGTTCTAGAATTTGTTCAGAGCCATTTTTATCGGTGTTTGGAGGGTCCTGGGGGAGAACCCTAGGCAAGTCCCTGCTTTCCAGCTGCCATCTTGGCTCCCCACCTCCAACTCTCCAACTGAAATTCTCTCTCCCAAGTTAACAGTGGTTTCTTAATTGCCAAGCTTAATGGCTTTTTCTCCATCTTCAACCTTCTTCACCTCTTTTCAGCCTTTAGTACTGTTGATAACTGTCTTCTCCTGGAGACTGACTCTGTCCTCCAGGTGTCTGTGACATTGCTCTCTTCTGATTCTAACTTTGCACTCACTCAGCTGCTACTATGGTGCAAACCCTCCTCATCGCTGGACATTTCTGATTGCTCTTCCTTCCTCAGGTCTCTGCCCACTCCAGTCCCTTCTTCTGCTTTCCTAAAGCTGCCTTCCTAAAGTGTGGTCTGATTATGTCACTCCCCTACTCCCCAACAAATTCCAGTAGCTTCCTCTCACCCCCAGGATGAGATATAAAATGCTTTGTTTCACATGTAAAGCCCTTTGCTGCCTGAGCCATTTTCTCCTTTCCAGACTTTACTCCCTTTCGCATACTCTGCCATCTAGCTACAAAAGCCTACATGCTGTCCCTTCAACAAGATGCTCCATCTTTAACTGAGCCTTTTCATTCATATTTGGAACGCTCTTCCTTCTCTGACTTCCTTCCAGATTTAGCTCAGATCCCACTTTCTGCAAGAGGCTTTTCTCATTCCCTTCCCTCCCCGCCTCCAACACTTCCTATCCTCCTCCTGGTATTATTTTCTATTTACACGGTATACATTTTGTGTGTAAATAGTTAATTGTATGCCATCTCCTCCATTAGAACATGAGTTCCTTGTGGGTTGCCGTGTTTTGCCTTTCTTTGTTTCCCCAGTTCTTAGTCCAGTGCCTGACACATAGTAAGGCGCCTAATAAATGCTCATTGACCGACTGACGGATAAATGGCTCCAAAGTAAACTGAAATTTTTCAATTTTTGGCAGTGTGGGATAGAAGACAGAGTGCTAGACTTGAGGTCAGGAAGACTGTGGTTAAAATCATAACTCATATTTCAAATGTGCAATATTTGCACATATGCTTGCTGTGTACCCCTGGGTAAGAGGTCATTGAACTTCTCTTAACTCTCTTAACTTTAACTTCAATTCCCCATCTCTAAAATAGGGATTATTCTAGCAGTTACTTCAAAGGAATTTTGTGGGACTAAAATGAGATCATGCATATAAAACACTTTGTAGATCTCAAAAGAAGTGATTATAATAATTTTATTTTTTGGAGGCAATTGGGGTTAAGTGACTTGCCGAGGGTCACATAGCTAGTAAGTGTCTGAGGCTGGATTTGAACTCTGGTCCTCCTGATTCTATCCACTGCACCACCTAGATGCCTCATGTTATTGGTATTATCTTGTTCTAGTCTTCCCCATGAGGTTCAGATGGAAACAGTCCTGGGGCAAGTCACTATCTTGCTATTATTCTTCTGGAGACAGCTAGGAAACTTACCGAATAGTACACTGGGGCTGGAGTCAGGAAGACCTGAGTTTGAATACTGCCTCAGACACTTACTAGCTGTGTGACCCTGGGCAAGTCACTTTAAGTCTCCACCTAAATTTCTTCATCTTTAAGAGGAGGATATTAACACTGACCTACCAGGGATGTTGTGGGGATCAAATAAGAGATATATATATATATATATATATATATATATATATATGTGTGTGTGTGTGTGTGTGTGTGTGTGTGTA
Source organism: Trichosurus vulpecula (assembly GCF_011100635.1). NCBI lineage: Eukaryota > Metazoa > Chordata > Mammalia > Diprotodontia > Phalangeridae > Trichosurus > Trichosurus vulpecula. The sequence continues at coordinate 112,506,547 of NC_050577.1, forward strand.
TAAAGCACTTTGTAAACCTCAGTGATATGTAAATTCTAGCTATTATAATTATAATAATTATTATCATAATTAACATTCTATGGACTGTGGCAGAGATGGATAAAGTAACTGCTGTTTGAGGCTGAATAAAAGTATTAGGCTATAAATTCATCCTCTGTATGTGCACTGAAAGTATCTTCACTTCTCCAGTAGCAGACTGGATAGCTGGGGTGATGTGGACCTCAATTCTATTCCTACATTCATGTTCAGCTTGGAAATTATATATATATATATATATATATATATATATATATATATATAGAGAGAGAGAGAGAGAGAGAGAGAGAGAGAGAGAGAGACAGAGAGAGAGAGACAGAGACAGAGAGAGAGAGAGAGAGACAGAGAGAGACAGAGAGAGAGGTATGGCAACATCTGTTAAACACACTCTTAAGTTTTTATGGATTAAGTTTATGTCCAGATAATTGTGGGTAACAGTTTGGCGAGTGATGGTCTGCAGGACAGCATCTTGGTTGAATTTTGTAGGGTATTTTGAGGTTTGTATTCATAGTGATTGTCAAAGTAGTTAGCTTTTGATGTATTACTTCTAGCCATCAGGTCATATCCTGCTGGTTATTTGGTAGGTGCTAAATTTATACAGCCTGCAATGATGTGTTCCATGCTTTCCTTACATAATCTACATTGATGATTAAATCTGGGCTCCATAAAGATAATACAGCTATGTGTAGAAAATGAACTTTATTTGGATATAAACTACTACAATATGTATGTGGAGAAACAGATTTTAGATGCGATTTTTGACAGTAACGGAGAGAAAATCATGTGTAGTGTACATTTGAGGAGCTGGATCTCTTTATTAACAATGTAGAATAATGTCTCACTTGTGCGGGAGCGGTTTACTATTATGAAGAGGCAGAGAAATATTTTACTTGTTAAAAAATAGAGAAATGTGAGCATGAAGAATCACAAATTGTGAGGGCACCAAAGAGGCCACTACTACATTGTTGGAGACTTCAGAACGAAAGCATGATGGGTAGCCCGCCCCAATTTACAGACATTTGTTTTATCACTAACGAGGGCAAATCTAAGAAAATGAGAAATCATGTGAGCACTTGGAGTTGTAGGTATGGCTTTGAAGTGACAAGCAGATTTGGAAGGAGAAATTTGGAGAGCTGAGACTTTATAAATGAAAGATGAGTCACCGGGAGTTGGCAGGCTCTCGTGCAAGCGATTGAAAACAGGGGAAGCGGTAGCGGGGAGAGAGGAATCCGCGAAGGATAAGAGCAGAGGCGGGCTGTGCGTACGCACGCGTGTTTGGGGCTGGTCTGGAAAGCTGCTTCCTTGGAGCGGTAGCCCTTGCAAGCTGGCAGTAGGATCAGTGCTTCGGCGGAGCAAGTTCTAATTGGTGGGAGAGAATCAATTTCATTGACCAAGACCTCCGGCGACAAATTGGCGCCCTTCTGTGCCCCCTAGAGGTCAAGAAAGGGGAAGCTTTTCCTAAAGTCTTGCTATTTTTTCTCTCCCGTACCACATGTGGTTTGAGAAGCAAAAACAGAGGGGGTTTGGGAATACTTGTTTTGGTACCCTTTGAGACCGCTTAAAGAGTGAACTTGAGTTATGTTACTGCGGGCTCTGTTCTGATTGGACAGTGCAGCATACAGGCGAGTGACCAAGTGGCTGGAAGGATCTCTATAGTCCAGCTCAACTTAAATATCGCTCACTTTTGTAGGACCTGAATCTCAATAGCTCCCTTTCCTATCACTGGACAGGATTCTCCCCCAAGGTAACCTAGACAGGTAGGGGCTTCTCTCCGAGATATACAAGGAAGGATTCCAGCATCTGGTCCAGCTTCTCAGGGGTCATGAGGAAAATGGCGGTCATCAGCTGTACAATATGCCTTCATGGATTTGGAGACTTAGGTTCTCCCAGACTCCCTTTCTGCAGGTCAGACTGCTGCATTTTCAATTCATTAAAACGAACATTTTTAAAGTGAGACATTGCCGATAAAAAGACTAGAACAGAACAGTCCCTGCTTTCAAGGAACTTAAGTTCACTGAACAATACAACAACAAAAAACAACCACCCACACTGACAAGGAAATTCAAAATATGTACCAAGTAAAATACAAAGTGATAATGGGGATGGCAGAGGGGAGAGAACACTAAAAAATACCCACGGAGGATGAGAAAAAGCCTTGTGTAGTAGGTGGTATCAGAGCTGTGTCTTGAAGGGAACTAGGGAGCCCAAGAAATAGAGGTAAGAGGGGAAAGCATTCCAGGCAAGAGAGAAAGCCCGTACAAAAGCATGGAGGTGGGAGGTGGACCCCACCCAACCTGTGGGGCTATGACAAGATCAGTTTAGCTGGAACATAGAGCTGGGGTGGAGGGCAGGGTAAGATTTTATCAGTATGGAAACATTGATTGGATTCACATTATGATAGATTTCAAAAGCCCAGTGAAGCAGTTTGGATTATTGCAGGGAGCCAGTGGAGTGTGTTCTGAACCCAGCTGAGCCAAGTATGAGAAAGGGTATGAGGGCCGTGAGCATTCTTTTCCTTTGCAAGGCCCCCTGGCTTTTGGACTCTTTTATATCTGCCCTATGCCTTCCCAGGAAGCTTGAAAGGGAGCTTCAGGAAAAAGCAAGCTGTGTGATCCTCTCCAAAAGCCTCAAAGGATGTATAGGGAAGGGGTTCTAGGTCTGCTTATCCTGATCTCCGTCTTCCATGCTGCTGCTTCTGTTTCCTCGGGTACAGGCTGGTTGAGGTTCTCTGGGGAGGTGAGTGTGGCAGTGTGGAAGTGGGAGCAGCAGAGGCAGGTCCCTGGGTTCCTGGAGCAGGTATATATAGGTGGGAGGAGGGGACAGGGATCCCTGCTGCAAAGCCACTGGGACTTCAGAGCCCAGAGTCTGCACAGTGGCCCAAGGAAGGGTCTCTTGACTCCTGTGCAGAACAAAAAGGAATAATGCATAGGGGACCATGAACCAAACAGAGGCTGTGCCACCATGGGCAACCGAGGCAAGTCCATGGCTATGATGAATGAACAAAACTATGTCTCCTGCCCTATTTCCCTTCAGGCCCAATGCTATTTCTCAGCACTAAGAGAGAATGGATGCTGGAGCTGAAGGCTTATTTCAGCTTATGCCATACTGCCTCTATCTGAGACAGAGAAAAGGAAATATACCCAACAAACATAATAAATAATTATGTAGGAACAGGTCAAAACATTAGCTGCACAATACAAAGAGGAACTATACTCCTCTACTACTTTCCTATCCGTTTCTGCCTCTCCCCCGCCACAGCATAAGCTCTTACTTTCTGTACTTTGATTGTATCCCTCTCCATTCACTATCCAAGACCCGGTTCAGGATCTTGCTATGTCCTTTGTGATATTAGAGAAGAAGTGATTTTTTTTTTTTTGCTAAGCAAAATCAATACATGTTGCTGGTCCTCCCAATCAAAGAGCAGAGGCTGGTCTGGGTGAAGAGAAGCTGTCTGCTTCTAGGAGCTCCGGGTGGTGGTTCTGAGCAATGGGAAAGGAGGAGGCATTGCCCTCTGCTGGTATGGAGTACTGGATCCCCAGGCTGCCTTCTCTGAGCATAGCCTTCTGACTGTACTGAACAATATTATAGGATCATGGAACAAATGTTAAGGGACCTTAGAGATCATTAAACCTACCCTCGTTATTTTTATAGGTGAGGAAATAGCTACAGAAAGATTAAATAACTTTCCCAAGATCTTGTATATTCTGCTAGCCCTAAATGCTATTGTGCCATAATGAAACCCAGTTGTAGGAACTGTGTGTGAGAGAGGGGATAGGGACAAGACCTGTCATTTCGTTGGTATAGGGAACTTTCAGGGAAAAAATTCAGATTGGCACCTTCTCTGCCACTTCTTGTCTTAGGTTATTGACTATGGCACTGAGAGATAAGTAACTTGTCCAGAGTCACCCAGCCAGAATGCTTCTTGAATCTAGGTCTTTTGGGGTTCATGGGTCAGTTCTCTGTGCCATGATGTTTCCATGTGAGAAAGAGGGGAGGAAGTATACCCAGGAAAAATAGTATATGCTTATGTAGGGGTAGGTCAGAATATTAGTAGCATAATGTAAAGCATCAAGGATTGTGGTGAGGAACTGAACTGTGGGATAATCTGGTAGCTCAATGGGAAGGCGTGTAGGTATAAAGCTGGCCCCAGATCCTGCCTGAATCCTCACTTGCAGACTACATTGCTGGTCCATTGCTTTGCTGGCTCTTCTCTCTAATGTGGTTCATTTTACTGTTCAGCCCAAGGGTGCATCTCTGCTTTCCAAATGAAGGCATTTGTTTTGGGGTTCATGCATGTCCAACTAGGAGCGATCCTACCTACATGTAAAGTATCCCATGAACTTAGGTGAGAATAATACCTCTGGAAGCCCCAGTTGTCATAGATTGTAAGGGTGCCAGGATAAATGGAGCTTAGTAGAGTAGGAAGGCTCCCCCTCTGTCTCTGGTCCTTCCCATCAGCCCCCATGTGCCTCTGTAGCACCTTGTCAGTTGAATCAGCTCTTCTTCCTATGTTAGACATCCTGCCTTGGTGATACCTGTAGGGAAAAACCAAAGCAAAACGCAGCAAACCCTAATACTAGTCTGCTGTCCCAGAAAGAAGACTGCACTGCTTTGGAAGTTGGAGGCTCTTGTCCAAATTCTACCACTATTTGCTGGATGACTTTGGCCTGGTCACGTAACTTCCCCTGGCCTTTGTTCCCTCATCTTTACATGAAAGGTATGGATTAGGCCACCTCTAAACTCCTTTCTAGCTCTAAAATGAATCTGTGAAAGGTTTTCTCATATTACCCTGGAAGAAAGCAGCATGAAACCTCCTCCCTTGCCTTCCTGGGAGGAGTATGTGCTTCTGAAGTGGAGCAGGGCCATTGCTGAGTAGTAGATTTTGGGGTAAGTGTGCCTCTGTCCACCAATCAGAAACCACAAGGTGAACTCTCTGGAGTTCTTCTGTTCTGTCTCAGGCTTGGCAGTTGTGGGGAAGGGAACATGGGAAACTTATGGGGTTGGGCATGGAAGAAAGGATGACGAGGAAAAATCTGTGTAGGCTTGTAAAGCACTCTATATACATGATCTTATCTGAGACTGACAAATGCCCAGTGAGGTGTCTGTAGCACTAGGATTATTATCCTCATTTTACAGATCAGACAACTGAGAACCAGAGATACAGGGTGGTTTTGCCCAAGTTTGTACTTATACTAGTAAGTAAAAGAGCTAAGACTCAAACACAGGTATTCTAATCTCTAGTCCAATGCTCATTTCAGAAATTCTCCAATAGCCTAACATCCACCTTCTCCATTGCCAATCTCAAACCTCAGAAATAAAACACCAATATAACAGATATATATGCTGCCTAGCATGCATCTTCACCTGAGGCCAGCCCTTCTGACCAGAGTACCATGGTGCTGTCTTTGTGCTGGGAATCATCTTAGGTTGTTTAGGTATTATAGCCATGAGAGGCTGATGCCAGCAGTGGTTTTGACTCTGTGGGAGTAACCCCATAGGCTGATGATGTTTAACCTAAAGTAAGCCAAGATTTTTCCCTAGTAAGAGCTCTTTTATTCTTTCCATAGGCAAAATTAACATAGTATGCCTCTGGTGCAGGTGTTCCTATCTGTGGTCTATGAACCACCCCCCTGCCCCCAGAACAATCCCCCAAGGGACCTGTGGATTGATTTCAGGGGGTTCATGAACTTGGATGGGGAAATTACATCTTCATTTCAGCATAATTAGTTTCCTTTGTAATCCTGTGCATTTTATATGTTGAAAAACATTATTCTGAGAAGGCATCCATAGGCCTCATCAGATTAAAAAAGGGAGCCACCTCACAAAAAAGATTAAGAATACTTGATCTAGTGAGTACAAGGCTAAGGTCACAAGAAGCCCTTGATTCTTCCTTCATTGCAGCCATTTTCCCAGTGCTGCATGGTATAAAGTTGGGAGGGTTGCTTTGAATGATGATTGCCAAACAAGGAATTCTCAGCTAAATTCTCAAATAGAAGTTCCAAAGATGCACGCCTTACCCAAAGTTCCCTGGATGGCCCAGAGGACAGCTGAGCAGGGATCTGTGAAGGTTCTGGCTAGATAATTTGATTTGAGTAGTTACCTCTGCTTTCCCACCCTGTCCTGGAATGGGTGATTGTATCACCCCCAGAATCTGTTATCACCCTGTCCTTCATTTGGGTGACTTGGTTGAAAGTCTCTCTGTGGGGAGGGACATTTTTTTAACCCAAGAAGGTGAACATGTTCTAATGTGTTCAGGAATGAGGTGGGGATGATAGGGAGCAAGAAGGAGACAATGCCTCTCCACACCACCATGATGTGAAGGGCAGGTTCCCTCCTCAGCCTTCAAGGTTTCCTCTTGCCTAAAGAGTGGCAGCTACTCACCTCATCTTGTTAATTTGGAAAGGTGAAGAAGAGAGAGGAAGAAAGCCAGACCAAAATGGATAGATCTTCTACATGGTTTTTTATTCTCTCACAGAGCGTCATAGTTCATGACTAAATGGCTTTGGATTTAGGGAGAAATAAGATTGCTTGAATTTGGCCTTTTTTGATGAAGGCAAAGAATTCAATCCAAGACACATCCTAAACTGGAATAAGCAGACCCTATTACATCTTTGCAGTGGAAGGAACACTGGCTCTGAATTCAGAGAATCTAGGTTCAAATCCCATTTCTGATGCTTATTTCCTGTATTACCTTGGGCAAGTCACTTAACCTCTGGGCCTCGGTTTCCTCATCTGTAAAATGAGGGTATTGGACTAGATGGTTTCTGAAGCCCCTTACAGCTCTAGATTTATAATTCCATGACCTAAACAGCAAAATGAGCCTTTGCAATTTCTGGAGTTAAGTTGGTGCAACATTTCTTTCCTTTTTCTTGTCTTAGTTTGTTGGGTGGGATGTGGATATATCTGAAGTCTTCGTGATCAGGAATTGAGGCTTCACATATTGAAACAGTATTGGGGACCTGAAAAAATTGAACTACAGTCAAGGATGGGTGGGAAATGTATAGTGGTGGCCACACATCAGAAGGGCCCAGTATAGCTGTTGTAACTGATGTTCCAGCTATAATCAGGTCTGCCTGACCTGTGTATAATATAATCCTGATGATCCTTTTCATCCTTCAGTAGAACAGGACCATGGACAGCGCTGGGGGCTAGTGCAGGAAGGAGTTTTCAGTTTGTTTGAAGTCTGAACTAGAGGTAGCTGGTCCACTCTGGTGTTCTGTTCTTGATCCAGCAAAGTCTCTCCTAAACAGTGAAGAGGAGGAGGAAGAGCAGGAGTGGTCTGGATTTCTCCACTGGGTGGTGCTGCTATCCTTGGTGAGGCTTCAGTTAAGACACTTACTTCCTAGGATGAGATGAGAGATCAAAGCTTCCAGGAATCATAGGATCGTAACTCTGGAGCTGAAAGATACTCCAGGGGCACTCCAGTCCAACCTATCCATCCCCATCAAGACATCAAAGCCCAGGGAAGTAAAGGGATTTGTTGCTGTTGAGTGATTTTTCAGTCATGTCCAAGTCTTCCTGACCCCATCTGGGGTTCTCTTGGCAAAGATACTGGAGTGGCTTGCCATTTTCTTCTCCAGCTCATTTTACAGATGAGGAAATTGAGGTAAATGGGGTTAAGTGACTTCCCCAAGGTCATACAGCTATAGTGAGTATCTGAGGCCTGATTTGAATTTGGGTCTTCCTGACTCCAGGCCCAGTGTTCTATCCACTATGGAACTTAGCTGCCCTATTGAGGGATTTACCCAAAGGCAGATAGATGTTGAGTAGCAGAACAAGGATTTGAATCCAGGTCCTCTAACTCTGGAGCCAGTGGGTGTATCAGAGAAGCCCTGGGAGTTCATATACTGGCTATATTCAGAAAGTCCAGATCCAGCAAGACCGGAGGCAGTATAGTGGGACACTGAATATGGAGTCAGAATATGTAGAGGCAAATCCTGGTTCTGTTACTTAATATGTGGCTTAATATGTGATGCACAGTTATTGTTGCTGAGTCATTTTTCAGTTGTGTCCAACTTTTGTGAGCCCAATTTGGGGTTTTCTTGGCAAGCACACTGGAATGGTTTGCCATTTCTTTCTCCATTTAATCTTACAGATGAGGAAACTGAGGCAAACAGGGTTAAGTGACTTGCCCAGTGTCACACAGCTAGTAAGTGTCTGAGGCTGGATTTGAAGAGGAGTCTTTCTGACTCTAGGCCCAGTGCTCTATCCATTGCACCACCTAGCTGCCCCATACTGGTACATTGTAGGTTCTATTCAGGGGTAGGGAACCTGTAGAGCCTATATAGATGCTAGCTATTATTATTCTACCCCCAAAGGCTCAGAGCAGTTTGCTAGATGTCCTGGGAACTTGCTTGTCCCAATGTGAGATACTTACATGGCCTGAGTGGCCACAGAGCTGCTCCTCAGCCCCCTTTCTTGCAGGCAACACATGACAAAAGAGATACAGATGGCAAGGATGATGGCACCGCTGATGAGAGAGACAGTCACTGCCCCTTGGGAGCCATGATTAGGCGGCTTGGGGGTAACTGGGATGAAGACAACATAAGGAAACTTAGCGTGAGATGGGTGGTGCTGCCCGAATGGCCAACCCCAGCCAGGCATCGTCCGATGCCATGGGATGTATTTCTTACCCTCCTCACATCGGGGTTCAGGATGACTCCAAATTGTACCATTGTCCCCCAAGAGGCAAATCGTTGTTGTGCTTCCCGTGAGCTGATATCCCACTTGACAAGAGAAGACAACAACAGAGCCCAGGGAGCAGCCTGAGCCTTTCTCCACATTGTAGGAGCCAAAAGGAGGAGGGAGGGGCCTGACGCATTGAGCTTCTAGAGAGAAGAAGGAAAAGGAACAAAATCAGACACCAGCCCCAAAGCTGGCACTCTCCCTCCCAGCTTTTCTGGGAAAATACCATTTTAAACAACTGTACAGAACATCTTATTCTTTCAGCTGCTATAAAAAACTTGTTGTTAGAAGTTCCTACGTCTGGTTGCCAAGGCTGGAGATAAGTACAGTGAACACCCTGTCTCCAGAAAACCATGTGTTGTAGAAGGCTCATTGTTAGATCATCAAGTTCTCTGGTGCTGAAGGCCCAGTACTACAGAGTGCCAGAGCTGAAGGAAGGAAACTCAGACACCATTTAGTCCAGTCCCCTTTTTTACAGATGGAGAAACTGAGGCCCAGAGGTGAATGGCTTGCCCAAAGTCACACAGATTGAAAATGGAAGAAATAAGATTCAAGCCCTGGTCTTCTGATTCCAAGGCCAGTGCCCTTTCCAAAATCTACCATGCAGGGCAGTCACTGAGAGCTTCCTCCTGCTCATGTTTTTATATTAAAAATGAAATGCAGGGGCAGCCCTGTAGTCAGGAGGACCTGAGCTCAAATCCGTCCTCAGACATTTACTAGCTGTGTGACCCTGGGCAAGTCACTTAACCCCAATTGCCTCAAATAAAAAAAAAAACTAAATGCATCTGAACCACATAAGCAATAAAAAAGTTTTGCTCTGACTTTCTTCTGAACCTCACTCACATCATCTGAGCCCCATGGAACAACCTGCCTTTGGTGCCCCTCTACTCCTACCCCATCCAAACCACTGTTTTTGCATTTTTAACCCATATCTCCTTCATGAAATTATCTACCTCCTTAAAAGAATAAAACATGTACTCTCCCACTCCCCACCAACCTCTACTCCCAGCCACGTTGCTCCATCTAAATCTCTCTCTGTCTCCAGGGTAAAGGTAGATACCTCTGTTACCCTCTAATCTAGGTTGCTGGATCTGGAGGCAGAGGGCCTGCATTTGCATGCTCTGTGACCCAGGGCAAGCCTTCCCCCTTTTCCAGGCCTCAGTTTCCTCCTCTCTGAAATAAGGGGTCAGACTCATGATCTCTGAGATCTTCTGTCTCTGAACCCTGTGATCTTGTGCTCCTGTCACATGCAGGATTCCCGTCCATCGGGAGCTGCATCTGACCTGCCACTACTCTTGCTTCAGTGACTGGCTCGGAACCACGGGCAGCCAGCTGTCTAAAAGTTGGTCTCTGCCTTTATAAAAACCCATGAAACTTAAGCTTTTTTATAGCTGGTACTTTGTCTAGCCTACCACCTAGATTCAAACATCACTGACACTGTTCCTCTTTTCTTTCCCCTTCTCTCAAAAAGACCCTGTGACTCAAAAGGGTCTCCCTCCCAGCTCCCATAAAATTTTATCATACCATGTAGTCAGGGGGAGGATCCTGGAATTCCAGCCTTACCTGAAAGATTACCCGGAAGGCAGGTCAAGTGGCTGGCGTTCTTCAGAAGTCCACTTTCCATGTCCCCACCTTTCTCAGCAGCAGCTTCAAGGGTTCTTCCTGTAAACCATCCGAGGGCAGACTATGGTTCAGAAGCTCTCACATTCCTTGGGAAAGGATTGTGGAAGGAGGAGGTGTTTTTGTGTTTCTTGGTTTCAGAACAAGCTGCCCTAAGGGGATTTGACTGAGACCTCTGAGTTAACCCTTCCCTCAGCAGGCTCAATTTTGTCTCACCCTCTCTACGGATTATGGTTTGTGTTGTTTAGTCACCTAGTCATATCCGACTATACCCCTTGCCCACCACTCTCTTCATTCACCTGAGTAGGCCAGATTACGTTTCTTCTCTAGCACACCTATCCTGTTCCTACTCTTCTGATGGCATTTTATTTAACCCAGAAAGGTATTGTTCCCCAAGCCTGGAGGAAAGTAGAGGAGAAGATGAAGGAAGGCAAGATGAATTCCTGTGGAATAGAGGATAAAGTGCTGGATTTGGGGTCAGGAGGACCTACATTCAAATCTTGCTTTTGATATTTACTAGCTGTGTGACCCTGGGAAAGTCACTTAACCTTCTGCGCCTCTCCTACCTCATTTGTAACTCATTTTATCTCAAGACATGGAGTTGGACTCTCTGACTTCGAAGGTACCTCCTAGCTCTAAATCTGGGATCCTTTGTGTACACAGGATGTTAGAGAGCATCAACTTCAAGTCCCTTTTTGTAGAGTGTTATAAGGCTGGCAAAGCACCTCACAGAGCAGGTAAAGCAACTTGCTCCCTGAGGTCCCACAGCTAATTGTTGTCCTTTAGTCATTTTTTGGTCATGTCTAACTCTTCGTGACCCCATTCAGGGTTTTCTTGGTAAAGATACTGAACTGGTTTGCCATTTCCTTCTCCACCTCATTTTACAGATGAGGAAACTGAGGCAAATAGGGTTATAGTGACTTGCCCAGGGTCACAAAGCTAGTAAGTAGCTGAGGCCGTATTTGAACTCAGGAAGATGAGTCTTCTTGACTCCTGGCCCAGCACTCTGTCCGCTGTGCCACCTAGCTGCGCTTGCCATTAATTAGGATCTGAGTTAGACCAAGAACACAGGTCTCCTGATTCCCAGGCCTCTTTGCTTTTTTCACTCTGCCACAATTCAGAAAATTCCTTTCGGTGGGGTGGGACTGGACTGCTGCTTTTTCACTAACCTGTGGGGCTTTCCAAGATGCCCTCTGATTCTGTTTTCATCATCTGGATCCCCAGACAATAAGCTGAGTGACCAGGACACACTCACCTACTAGTTCTTAGTCTACTTCCTCTGTGATCCCCAGCATGTGCTTTTTTCCCTTTCTCTCACATCTCAGAGGTCATTTTTCACCAAGCTATAAAGCCGATTAGGACACAATGGAATTCAAAAGATTTATTAAACCACATTCTCTCAGCCCTTCTAGCAGGACCCATGGGGCTCTTCCTTATGGAGGGAGCTACTTTTTAAGCACTTAAGCTCAGCCTGTACCCAAAGAAAAGATGAGAAAATGCACCTGTCTCCCTTCTTGGCAGGGGTGGGTTACTATGGGTTTACAAATATACTATTAGACAGTAAAAGTGTTGGTTAGCTTTGCTGAATTTTTAAAGCACTTTCTCTTCTTTCTCTTCCCTTCTGGCTTGCTGGATAGGAGCAGGGAAGTATATATTTAGAAATGAAGGTGATGTTAAAAGGAAAGATCTCAATAAATTATGATGAAAAGAATTGGAGTCTAGGAGGATCCCTCATATCCATTCGCTAGGTATTGAAATAGTTCCACATGTAACCTAATCAAGGCCGGGAGGACTGTACTTTCTAATATTAGACTGTGGGCTTCCTGGGGACAGAGTTCATGTCTAATCGTTAATATGTATCCTAAGGCCCTTATGCTACTATTCACCTTGATCATGGGGATCATGGAGACATTTGTGAGCTTAGATAATAGAAAAACCTAAAAGGACAGATTTTTCCCCCCGTTTGCTCTATGGGCAAAAAAGTTCCCATTTTATTAAAAAAGGGCCTTATTCTCTTGATGTGTAAACATGATAGAGTTGGGATGGATGACCTCAGTGATCTCTTCCAGTTCAAATATCTCAAGAGGCAGGGGAGTCTAGTAGAAAGAGCCTCAGGCTTGGACTTTGAAGACATGGCTTCAATGTGTCAAATTCTAGCATGGCAAGTCATAGGAAAGTCATAACCACCTTGATCCTTAGTCTCCTCATATATAAAATGGGGAGAATGCTACTGGCATCATTATGTAGCAATAATCCCACCCACCCCATCCACATAAAGACATGCTTGAGGTGTTTTTCCTGGAAGAGGGATGAGTTGCATTGAATCGTCCATATTCTTCTGTCAAGTTCCCCTTGTGACTAATGAAAGTTGGCAAGCCAGGATTATGGATATGGTACAAGGTTCTTGCTCTGTCACCAGGGCAAGAGTTGGACCCATGACTGGCCTTCTTTGGAAGGAAGGAAGGAAGCATTTATATAGTACCCACTATGTAACAGGCACTGTGGTAAGTGCTTTATAAATATTATCTCACTTGTTCCTCACAACAACCCTGGGAGGTAGGTGCTGTTCTTGTCTTAATTTTACAGTTGAGGAAACTGAGGCAAGTCACTGACTTGCCCAGAGTCAAACATCTCAGTCAGATTTGAACTCAGGTCTTCTTAACCAAGTATGGTCCCAATGCACTATCCACAGCATCACCTTCTTAGTTTCTTGCTTTAATTAACTGAACCAACGTGTTGTTATATTACTGTATAGTTAGTTATATAGGGGCAGCTAGGTGGCATGGTGGTTAGCATGCCAAGCCTGGAATAAAGAAGAGCTGAGTTCAAATCTAGCCTCAGACAGTAGTTGTGTGACCCTGGGCAAGTCACTTAACCCTTTTTGCCTCTGTTTCCTTATCTGTAAGATAAGCTCAAGAAGGAAACAAACCATTCCAAGTCCTTCTGCCAAGAAAATCCTGAATAGGTTAATGAAGAGTTGGACACAGACACAACTAAAAACAATCAGACAACAACAAAATAGTTATAGAGATCTTTCCCCCCTTCTCTGTAAAGTGAAAATAAAAAAAAATCTTCCCCACCACCTATCTATATCAGAGTTGTCACGTAAAACTAAAACCAAAACATTTTGTGCTTTTCCTCTTGAGAAAATGACTCACATAGAATGTCCTCCTTAGAGAGAAAGAAGTGTGAGTGCAGGAGTCACTAGCATCATCGCTCCCTACAAAAGTGAACATGTTACGAAGCTGTACCCAACATCTTAGTCAATCTAGTGCCTAGTAGCTCAGACCAGATCATAGATGGAGTCAACCCACTGCCAAAAGCTTGAATTAATAAACTTCTTGGGTTCTACTCTGTCCAAATCAGCTTTGTACTTAGTGATAGCAAGAGAAAGGAGGTCAGGCACATGCTGTGAGGCCCAGGAGCAAGGGAGGTGAAACAATACAAGGAAAGTGTCGTCAGTGGATAAAATGCTTGTTTCTTGGTTGTTTCAACCTCTTATCTGGGGAATCCAGCTGATGGCAATCTTGGGAAGTCTGTGAAAGTGCAGCAACACGACCCTCCAAAAAGGAATCACAGGAATTGTGGCTTAGTGAAGAGTGCACATCAGTAGACTTGGGTTCTAGTCCTAGCTCAGATACTCGCTGGTTTTGTGGCCTTAGTCATTTCTCAGACTTATTCACTCAATTTGAGACACGAGAGTGTTGGACTAGATGGCCTTGTGATCCCTTTCAGCTCAAATATGTCAAGAGCCTAGTGGAGTCTAGTGGAAAGAGTCTTCAGCTTTGACTTTGTAGACATGGGTTCAAAGCCTAGGAAGACACTTGTGAGCATGGCAACTTCAGGAAAGTCACAGCCTCCCTAATTGAGTCTTAGTCTCCTCATTTGTAAAGTGGGAAGAATGCTGTTGGCACCACCTGCCTCACAGAACTTTGGCGAGGCCCCAATAAGATTATGTATATAAAACACTTTGCAAAGTTTAGAATTCTAGATAAATACCAATTGTTATTGCATTATTATTACAGAGGAGCAGCAAGGTACAGTGCATAGAGAGGGCCACCTTCAGAGTAAGGAAGATGTAGGCTCAAGGCCTTCCTCTAGACCATATCACCGTGTGGCTCTGTCTAAATCACAATCTCTCCATGCTCCAAGCCAGAGGTGGGGAACCTGTGGCCTCAAGACCACATGTGGCCCTCTAGGTCCTCAAGCACAGCCCTTTGATTGAACAGATTTGTTTTATGTAGTTTTGATTCAGTCAAAGGGCTGCACTTGAGGACCTAGAGGACCACATGTGGCCTCAAGGATGGAGGTTCCCCACCCCTGCCCCAAGTAGTGGTAGAGTTTCCAAATTCTGAAATCACATGTCTAGGCAATAAATAAATAAATATAATATATATGTCTACTTAAATTCTCTATATTCAATTATATTATTACTACGATAATTACTACCATCACTACTACAAGTATTACTGTTTTTATTCCTCTAAGATTCCTTTCCAGCTCTCACATAGTATGATTCCACGATCCTTCATCCTTTCTTTCTCTTTCCTTCTACCAAGTAAAGGTTTCTCGGTTAAATAAACCAATAGTAGAGAGGAGCCAGCACCCTCTGAAAATCATCTGTTCAGAGGGCAAAACTAACTTGACACAACTTGCAAGTAAAACAAAAATATGATCCCCTAGGTTGGACAGTTGTGTTGGCCCTCCTCACATCTGGATTATTGTTGTAGGCACCATGCCCAGGAGGAACCTGAAGGCCTTCCTGAATCTCTCTGGTACCTACAGATATCCATGTTAAATTCCCTTCCCAAGATTTGCTCTTTGGCAAGGGGTGAATTTGCCTGACCCTTTTGCCTGTCTCTGGGTGCTCACCAATCCTCATTAAGGCAACACGGGGGATAATTTATTGATTCATATACCTAGACTATGCCATTGGACTTTGGACATTGAGGAGAGCTGATACACAGGCAGAGGAAACTATATTGTTCAGAAAAGAGAAGGGCTACAGATAGAGGCTGGGACTTGGTTGGTTTCATGGAAGGGAAGTCTGTACACCTTTGAAGTTCCTATATGTAACCAAAGATGGAATCCAGGGATGGCATCCCTGAGCCAAGCCAAGGAGAACCGAAACTTTGTCCAGAAGCAGTGGAAAAACAACTGAGAATTTTCTTGATTATGCTTCCTGGACCCATCAGAGCAGTTCCTGGATGATGGAGCCAGAATCAATGAACGAGAGAGAATTGTAAGGTGGAAGAAAAAACCTGGATCTTGTGCTTCATTAGTATTATAAGTTACATGGACTATGTAAGAGTTCAAATCCAGCCTCAGACACTTACTCGCTCTGTGATCCAAAAGGAAGAAGAGATTTAACAGGAAGGGCAGACTGCTGAACTCCTTAACCATTCTTATTTCACTGCTTAGGAAGGGGGCTCAACTTCTGATCAGAATGACATATTTGGAGGTGACTATATAAGTTCTCGAGACCTAGAGACTCACCATAAAGGTAAATGCTTGTCTGTAGACATGCTTGAATGAAACTCCTTTATTTTCCCCCCTTTTTTGCAGGATTAAATGAAATTTGCCCTGTATATGATGGGTAGTTGTAATTTGAGTCAAGTCTGGTCAAGTCAATAAGTATTTATTAAGGATTTATTTATTTTTGGTTTTTTCTTTTTGGAGGCAATTGGGGTTAAGTGACTTGAACAGGATCCCAGAGCTAAGTGAGTATCTGCAGCTGGATTTGAACTCAGGTCCTTATGACTCCAGGGCTGGTATTTTATATACTGCACCACCCAGCTCCCCTCTTTGAGGATTTATTAAAGAGCCAAGATGGTGGAATAGCAGGAAGAAGTATAGCAAGCTCCACTCTATATCCCCACCCCCCTCCCAAGAATTCTCTAAGCAGATCTAGAAAATGTATGAGACCAAATCCTGATTATAAAATCTACGAGAAAATCACAGTGAATTATTTGACCAGTCCAGAGACAGATAGGTGCATGGATGCTGGAAATGGAGTCTAGCTGGCCACAGAGAATACTCCAGTGCTTAGGGACTGTTAACAAGAACAGGATGAGGACCCAAATTCATATGGGACACCAAGACCTGTTATGGGGTTCAGGAACAAATGCCAATTGCCAGCTTTGTTGCTTACTACTCTTTTCCAGGAAGACTGAGAAGGGCTCTATGTCCGGGAATAGCATTCTGGAATGAGGAGTGATTGTGTACCAAGCAAAGAGTAAGTTCAGAAGCAAGCAATAGATAGATGGCTTGGATCCTAGGAGTGAAGGTGGGTCCCAGTTCCAGCTTCTAGCCCAATCTGAAGCTTGCAGAGGAATAAACAGGTCAGATATCTTAGATCAAAGGGAAACCGACAGTTCTGTTACTCTGTACCTGAAGATGGCTGATAAGGGCTGAATCCAGTAGCATTCTACTTCTACTCATACCCAGATCTAGGCCAGGAACTTGCAGAGCCCAGACCATTTGGGCAGTGGTCAGACTTTGCCCTAGATCAGACTACGTAGGAACACTCAAGGTCCCTGAGAGACTAGAATAGCAACAAAAAAGAACCAACTCAGACCTTTCCTCCAGAAGTACTTAGACCTAACATAAAGTCTTAAGTCAGGAAGCTGGCTAAAAGAATGAGCAAACCAAAAAGAATCCCACCATGAAAAAACTATTATGGTAACAAGGACAATGAAGACAGAAACCCAGAAAAAGAGAATGACTCCAAAACAACAAACAAATACTCAAAGAAAAACAAAACTTGGGCAGAAACTCAACCAAGATTCCTGAAAGAGATAAAGCAAGAATTAAAAAAAAATTAGCATGTTTACATAGATGAAATAAGAATTCAAGAAGAAAAAATTAGAAGAGAAAGGAATGTTGTGGAAGAAAGAATTGGAGAAGGAATTAATAGCATGGTACAAGCGGTACAAAACCTCACCCAAACAACAAATCCCTGTAAATAAGATTGATCAAAGTAGATGATTCAATGAGACAACAAGAAATGTTCAAAAAAGACTGAAAAAACACAATGAAAATAGGGTGTTATGTAGCAAAAACAACAGCCCTGAAAAATAAATGAAGTAGAAAAAAATGAAGAATCATTGGACTATCTAAAAGCTAGAACAAAAAAGAGTGTAGACATTACATTTCAAGAAATCTTAAAACTGCTTAGATCTTTTAGAACCAAAAGGTGAAGTAGAAATAGAAAGAAATTACCAATCACCACCTAAAAAAAACCAAATGAATATTCTGAAGACTATTATAGTCAAAATCCATAGCTTCAAATTCAAAGAAAAAAATACAGCAAGCAGTCAAAAAGAAAGATACTAAGTACCAAGGAGCCACAGTTAAGATCACAAATGTTTTAGAAGCCACCACTATAAAGAAATGAAGAGCTTGGAATATGATATTCCAGAAGGCAAAGGACATAGGCTTACAGCCAAGAATAACTTACCCAGAAAAACTTCCAGGCATTCCTAATAAAAAGATCAGAGCTGTATAGACACTTTCCAGTTCAAAAACAGAGGTTAAGACAAACATAAAAAAGTAAATATGACTAAAAGATAAACTATTTACATTCTAATATGGGGAGATAATACATGTGTCTCTTCTGACCCCTATCATTATAAGGGGTCATAGAGGAAATCTAATGAAATAGAAGGGAGAATGAGAATGGAAAGGGAGGGGAAGAGGAATACATTGTGGAGAGGAAAGGAAAGGAAGGTTGGGGTAAATGATCTCACATAATTGGAGTGCACAAGCAGAAGTCTATACAAAGAGTGAGGGACTGGCTGACTGGCCAGGGCTCACTCTCATCTGAACTAGTCAAAGGAGGGAAGAGAAGAATACACACGTACACACAGGTGGGCACAGAAATACATTTCATTCACCAGGGAAATAGAAGGGAAAGGGGAGAAGGAGGAGGAATTGGAAGGAGGGTACATTAGGGGAGGGAATAGTCCTATGCAAAACAAACTCAGGATATACAGAGATAGTTATAGCTCTTTTTGCAGTGGCAAAGAATGAGAATCTGAAGGGATGCCCATCTCTTGGGGTATATAAATTGTAGTATGTAAATTATGGTATATAAATGTGGTGAAATACTATTGTGTTATGAAAGGTTTGGTTTCAGAGAAACCTGGGAAGACTTATGTGAACTAATGCAGAGCGAAACAGACAGAACCAGGGGAACAGTTAAAGACAAACAACTTTGAAAGACTTGGGAACTCTGATCAACAGAATGACCAGCTACAATTTCAGAGGACTAATGATGAAACATGCTACTCACTTCCTGGTGGGTGGGAGATTCAAAGTTCAGAATGAGACCTATGATTCACATATATATGCATATATGTAAAACATGATTGTATGTGTTAGATATGTATCTATGTACATATAAGTGTATGTTCTTTTAGACATGGCCAATGCAGAGTTTTGTTTTGCTTGATTAAACATGTTTGTAGCAGGGCTTTTTTTTTCTTTCATTATCAATTAAGGGGGAGGGAGAGAGGGTAGACTTTTGCTGATTGGAAAAAAAATAATTTAAAAAAGTCCAAGCATTCGTTAAGTACTTACTATGACAGTAGGCACTGTGCTAATCACTGGAAAATACAGGCAAATACAGAAATATGATGCAAACCTTGATGTACATACAAGATACTGGGAACATACAAGATTTACAGAGAGAAGGCACTAGCAAGTGGATGGAGGAAGGTACTGGGAAAGACCTCTTGGGAAAGGCCACTTGAGGAAAGTGGGATTTGAGCTGAGTGCTCAGATGGCAGTTAAGGGTCCTTTTTCTTCTTTGTTTATTTGTTTGTTTTGGAGGCAATCAGGGTTAAGTGACTTGCCCAGGGTCACATAGCTGGTTGGAGGCCATATTTGAACTCTGGTCCTCCTGATCCCAGGGCCTCTGCTCTATCCACTGAGCAACCCAGTTGCCCTGAGGGTCCTGTTTCTTGAGAACTAGGATTGAGCCAAATTCTGATGTTCCCAGGAGGAACCTTGGATGTGGAGAAACATTGGTTTGCAGAGTGTGATTAGAGAGAACCCTCCCAATAGTGAACCCAGTATGTGTAAACCTATAACTTTGGTTTTACCTCATGGTTTTACATAATAATTGCTTGCTAATTAGTTTCCCAGTAAGTCTCCAATGTCTGTCCTCTTTATCCTAAGTCACAAGGATAACCATGCCATCCACCTGCTATAAAGCCTTCAGTGATTGTCATTTGGCCATAGGATAAAGCACAAACTCCTTAGCCTGGACTTTAAGGCTCTCTCTGCAGTCTCACTCCTTTCTCCCTTTCTAGCCTTGTTTCACATTATTCCAAACTGACAAGTTGCAGTCAAACTGGATTGTTATTTTCTGAACTCAGCATCCCACCTCCTATTTCTTTGTATTTGTTCAGGAAGTTTCCCATGCCTGAAGCACACTCTCTCCTCATCTCTGTCTGTCAGAATCTTTAACTTCAGTCATTAAAAGACATAATGAAAAGAAATTCAGTTGAGCTAAAGGGGAAATTCATTGCTCCAGTAGTTCACAGTACAATGTCCAGAGTTTGGTTTGTTAGCTTCCTCTTTTAACCAATTTTTCTTCCCAATCAGTTGTTTCTGGCTGCTTACCTAGCAAAACTGAGTGTAATCAAATGGGGAAAAGGGGTAGGTGGGAAGAGAATGACCCTTGTACTGCGAAGTAGCATGCATGCGAAGTTTTTTTCACCCTCTAAATGTTGGTGTTGGTAGGTCAAAGCACTATTATTGGACCCTAGTTATGGCTCTGATTCCCAGCACAGTGCCTTGCTGTGATTCAGAACTTAAATTATTTGGTCAATTGAATTGACTCTTCCCTCCTGCCAAGACAGGCCAAGAAATATAATACTGTTTTTGTACACTTCTCCTACAATAACTCCCCTGCCTTTTTTTTAATCATGGAAGTAGGAAGTGTTTATATATGGCTGCTTTTTTGTCTTCTGATAGAATTGGAGAATTTTCTTTAGGGAAAAGAAGAAGTATATCACAAAGCTTTTGGAAGAACTCTATCTCTCCCCATCCTAACTCTCATGCCAATCTTTCTGAGAAGTCTGGAACACACCTCTTATTCAATCCACAGAAAACCTAGCTCTCCTTGACTCTTGCCCTTCTAGGGCATTTCCTGGTAAGACTTGGCTGGCCATGAGGAAGACCCTTGCATCATGAGAGGGGAAATTAGGAAGAAGGGCAGTGGGGTACATTCAAGATTAAGATGGTAGACCAGGAAACGTGAGTGGTAATATTGTTTGAGGTCTTTGGTCTTTGGAAAGGTAGATGTGAATTTCTAGAAAAGACAAATGACTGCTTTTGTTTCTGTAACAATCTCTGAATGAAGCCCTCTGCTAGCTGGCCCAGAAACAGTTGCCAGATATAAAGCATTTGTGTGATACTCCTAAGTTCCTAATAGGGTCATAGGATTTGAAGCTGGAAGGGACCTGAGGGATCAACCTTCCCCCTTTTACAGGTATTGAAAGTGACACTCAGCTGACAGTTATGGGTTGGTTGTAAGTAGTCTCATTTGTATGACTTCTCCTTCCCTGTCTCCACCCATTGTCTTGGAGGAGAAAATCCAAAATCAGAGATGTAGCTTTGAATGGGACATCAGAGGACATCTGGTCCAACCTCATTTTTACAGATGAGGAAATTGAAGTTTATCCAGGACTTATCCAGGATTAACACAAGTGGTGTTGCTGTTCAGTCCTTTCAGTCATGCCTGACTCTTTGTGACCCCATTTGGGGTTTTCTTGGCAAAGATATTAGAGTGATTTGCCATTTCCTTCTTCAGCTCATTTTAGAGATGAGGAGCTGAGGCAAACAGGCTTAAGTGATTCTATCCACTGTATCGTTTAGCTGGCTATAACACAGAGAAGGGATTTGAACCTATGTCCTTTTTCTCTAGCGTCAATGTTCTTTTTTGCTGTACAATACTGCCTCCTTAAGGGTTGTTAGGTGGTGCAATAGATAGAGCACCAGTCCTGGAGTCAGGAGGATTCATCTTCCTGGGTTCAAATCTGGCCTCAGATACTTATGAGCTATGTGACTCTGGGCAAGTCACTTAACCCTGTTGGCCTCAGTGTCCTTATCTGAAGCTGGAGAAGGACATGTCAAACCACTGCAGGATCTTTGACAAGAAAACCCCAAATAGGGTCACAAAGAGTTGGGACATGAGTGGAAGGACTGAACAGCAACACTGCCTTCCTGTTTACCTGATCATAGACAGGAACTAGAATCCTGAAGCTGAGCGGAGTTAAGTTTAGGATAAATAATGGGTAACGTTATATGCTGGATGATAAACTTGTGGAACCTCTTATATCACCTCTGTCTTTGAATAGCACACATGCTAAGTGACAAAATGTACCCCCAAGCAGAAGAAAATCCCTTATTCTCTTACCATTACTTTCAGATAACTTCCCAACAACCCCAAAGTACTTGATCTGTTTTTTTTTTGTTTTTGTTTTTTGGCAGGGCAATTGGGGTTACGTGAGTTGCTCAAGGTCACACAGCTAGTACATGTGTCAAGTGTCTGAGGCCAGATTTGAACTCAGGTCCTCCTGACTCCAGGGCTAGTGCTCTACTCACTTCGCCACCTAGCTGCACCAGCCCCTAAGTGCTTGAATATGTGCCCTCTTGAAATCATAGCCCTCCCCTTGTACTTCTATGATATCCCTTCTCAACATAACAGTGTTTAAACAGCTACTTAAAGCACCTACATGCTACTTTACAGAAGTGCAAGAGGATCTCAGTGTGCAAACTATTTACATTTATCAAGAAATTATAAATGGCAGTGCTTTAGAATTGTTGTTCATCCTTAATTTTCTTTTTCTTTTAATTCCATACTTTATTATTTAATATTTTTTAGTTTTCTGCTTTGATTTCGACAAGATTTTTAGTTACAAATTTTCTCCCCATTTCTACCCTCCCTTCTCTCCAAGATGGGATATATTCGGTTTGCCCTGTTCTCCAGTCAGCCCTCCCTTCTGTCACCCCACTCTGCCTCCCTCCCATCCCTTTTCCCCTTACTTTCTTGTAGGGCAAGATAGATTTCTATGCCCCATTGCCTGTATATCTTATGTCCCAGTTGCATGCAAAACCAGCTTTTTTTTTGAGCATCTGTTTTTAAAACTTTGAGTTCCAAATTCTCTCCCCTGCTCCCTCCCCTCTTCTCTCTCCACCCACTCTCCCTAAGAAGGCAAGGAATTCAACTTAGGCCACACATATATCATTATGCAAAACCCTTCCACAACACTTATGTTGTGAAAGACTAACTGTATTTCCCTCCCTACCATCCTGTTCCCCTTTATTCAGTTTTCTCCCTTGACCCTGTTCCTTTTCAAAACTGTTTGCTTTTGATTACTTTTCCCCCCTATATTCCCTCCCTTCTATCGTCCCCCCTTTTTTATCCCTTTCCCCCTACTTTTGTGTGGGGTAAGATACCCAATTAAGTGTGTATGTTATCCCCTGCTCAAGTGAAATCCGATGAAAGCAAGATCCACTCATTCCCCCTCACCTTCCCCCTCTTCCCTTCCAAAGAATTGCTTTTTCTTGCCACTTTTATGTGAGATAATTTTCCCCATTCTATCTCTCCCTTTCCCCTCTCCCAATATATTCCTCTCTCATCCCTTAATTTGATTTTTTTTAGATATCATCCCTTCATAGTCAACTCACCCTGTTCCCTCTGTGTATATATATGTATATTCCTTTCAACTACCCTAATACTGAGAAAGGTCTCATGAATTACACACATCATCTTTTCATGTAGGAATGTAAGCAAAACAGTTCCACTTTAGTAAGTGCCTTATGATTTCTCTTTCTTTTTTACCTTTTCATGCTTCTCTTGATTCTTGTGTTTGAAAGTCAAATTTTCTATTCAGCTCTGGTCTTTTCACTGAGAAAGCTTGAAATTTCTCCATGTTTTTGAAAGTCCGTATTTTGCCTCGGAGCATGATACTCAGTTTTGCTGGGTAGGTGATTCTTGGTTTTAATCCTAGTTCTTTGAACTCTGGAATATCATATTCCAAGCCCTTTGATCCCTTAATGTGGAAGCTATTAGATCTTGTGTTATCCTGATTGTGTTTCCACAATACTCAAATTGTTTTCTTTCTGTTGCTTGCAGTATTTTCTCCTTGACATGGGAACTCTGGAATTTGGCAACAATATTCCTAGGAATTTTTTTTGGAGGGGGATCTTTTTGAGGAGGTGATCAGTGGATTCTTTCAATTTCTATTTTACCTTCTGGCTCTAGAATATCAGGGTAATTTTCCTTGATAGTTTCTTGAAAGATGGTGTCTAGGCTCTTTTTTTGATCATGGCTTTCAGGTAGTCCAAAAACTTTTAAGTTATCTCTCCTGGATCTATTTTCTAGGTCAGTGGTTTTTCCAATGAGATATTTCACATTGTCTTCCATTTTTTCATTCCTTTAGTTCTGTTTTATAATATCTTGACTTCTCATAAAGTCACTAGCTTCCACTTGCTCCAGTCTAATTTTTAAGGTAGTATTTTCTTCAGTAGTCTATTGGACCTCCTTTTCCATTTGGCTAATTCTGCCTTTCAAGGCATTCTTCTCCTCATTGGCTTTTTGGAGCTCTTTTGCCATTTGAGTTAGTCTATTTCTAAGGTGTTATTTTCTTCAGTATTATTTTGGGTCTCCTTTAGCAAGTCATTGACTTGTTGTTGATGGTTTTCTTGCATCACTCTCATTTCTCTTCCCAATTTTTCCTCTACTTCTCTTACTTGCCTCTCCAAATTCTTTTTGAACTCTTCCATGTCTTCAGACCAGTTCATGTTTTTCTTGGAGGCTTTTGATGTAGGCTCTTTGACTTTGTTGACTTCTTCTGGCTGTATGTTTTGATCTTCTTTGTCACCAAGGAAAGATTCCAAAGTCTGAGTCTGAATCTGAGTCCACTTTCACTGCCTGGCCCTGTTCCCAGCCAACTACTTGACCCTTGAGCTTTTTGTCAGTGCATGACTGCCTGTGGAGTAGAGAGTACTTTGTCCCAAGGTTGAGGGGCTTCGATGTTGTTTTCAGAGCCACTTATACACAGCAAGGTCTGCCACACCAGTCCTCTTCCTCCCCCAAGAACCAACAACCGGGACCGCTACCCAGATCCAAGCAGGCTCTGCATTCCCACTCTGATCTGCCGCTTAATTCCTCCCACCTCTGGTCTAGAAAAGAGGTTGGAGTCGATTTGTTAAAAGCCTTAAATGACAAACAGAAGACTTTGTATTTCATCTGAGAGGCAATAGGGAGCCAGTGAAGTCTCTTGAGCAGAGAAATGGCATATTTAGACCTGTGCTATAGGAGTATTAGTTTGTTATCTTTGTGGAGTATGGAATGGACAGGGAAGGGACTGGAGGCAGGGAGCCTTGTTAGGAAGCTATTGTGGTAGCTATTGTCGAAGCCAGAGGCAAAGAGAATCTGAATTAGGATGATAGCTATTTGAGTGGAGATAAGGGAACAAACATATGAGAGAGACCATGGAGGTAGAATCAACAAGACTTGTCAACCAGTTGATGTGGGAAAAGGGAAAAGGGAAATGGAAACAATGAACTGGAACCTGAAACTTCTAATTGGAAATAATGAAGCTTCTGGATTGCAGCTGATCCTAACTGCTGATATTCACCTACTACTGGCTAGGCTCTTCTGTGCTTCTCATTTCAGCAATAATTAACTAGTAACATCACTGACCACCTGTTGCTTTGGTTGAAAAAATAATACTAGCTAGCATTTCTATAGTGTGGACTATGTGCCAGGGACTGTGCTAAGAGCTTTACAAATATTATCCCATTTGATCCTCTGTGAAGTAGGTACTGTTATTATCCCCATTTTACAATTGAGGAAAATGAAGCTAGTAGAAAGTAGCATAGTAAGTGTCTGAAGCTGACATTGAACTCAGGTCTTCCTGGCTCCTGGTTCAAGTAATTGCTATGATGTTTGTATAATGAGTATGTTCAGAGGAAATCCCATCTCCCCAATGTCTCTGGCTAGAATAGATATCCATGGTGATGGGCCCCTTGCAGTGCCTCATGTCCTGGTCTTGGAGCTGAATCCCTTCCAGAGACACATTCACTCTGGCCTGTTCTGGTCAACTACACATTCTGGCTCAGTGCTGGAAGACTTGGTGTTTGGGATGATGCAGCAATTCCTAAGCCTTCACTTTGTGGGCACATGGTATGTGAATGAAGGTTAGAGGAGGCTGCATTAGAGAAGATTGGTCACTGAACCAGGAAGAGAGGAAGAATCACACACTAAGGAGATTTTTTAAAAAAGTAATTCTACTTTCTGAACTCTTTTCTTTTCTCTCTCTGGAAATTGTGACACATCACTCACTCTCTTTTTGAGACTCCTATGAAGAGTTGAGGGGGGCATCTAGGTGTCATAGTGGATAGAATGCCATGCCTGGAGTCAGGAAGACTCATTTTCCTGCTTTCAAATCCAGCCTCAGACACTTACTAGCTGTGTGATCCTGGGCAAGATACTTAACCCTGTTTGCCTCAGTTTCCTCATCTGTAAAATGATCTGGAGAAGGAAATGGCAAATCACTTCAGTATTTCTGCCAGGAAAACCCCAAACACAGTCATGAAAAGTCAGATGTGACTGAAATGACTGAACAGTAGCACTGAAAGGTTATGGAAGTACCCTTCCTTATTTCAGGAATTTTCAAATGCAGGGACTGCATAGGTGGACTTGATCAGGATTTCAGGCCTTTGGTTGCCTCTTCTGCTTTATGTTTCTTGCCCTAAGCATCAGCGTGCAGAATGCAATCCTGAGTGATGAAGTTTTTGGAAGTGACTCTGTTGGAAGTTTGGGAATTCTTGATTTTCTTATTCAGTGCTAATTGTAATTCAGGACCATACCTGGAAATGTGATTTTCCAGGATATGGTTGCTGTTGATGAGTTGAGACAAGCATTTCCTGTACATGACATGGCTGATCTTGAATGACAGCCAAAACTATAGTACTGAGTTCGGGATTGGACTGGAATCTGTCATCCTCTAGAACCCAATATCCCAACCTTCTCTCCTTTCCCCTTCTTTCGAACAGTATCTTTCATCCATCATTGGGGACATCTCCAGTCATCCTGATTTATATCTTGCTACTGGACCCAGATGGCTCAGGAGGGGAAAGTGAGGCTGGTGACTTTGCACAGGCCTGCCTCACTTAAATCCATTTCACTTGCAAGTCATGACATTACCTTCCTGATGCCGTGGTCCTCTTCGAGAATGAAGGACAAACAAGGATGACAACTTCAGGAAGAACTTCCTAAAGACTACTACAGTGGTTTTTGGCAGAGATGACCACCAACAAGAAGAGAAGTCCAACCCTGTCCTGGCTTACCATGGGACATCTACCCTGAGGGAGCTGTTGGAACAGTGCAGAGCTGAGGTGAAGTCCAAATGCCAATATCTCATGTTTTGGTGATTGAAGCATCAACCTCCTGGGAGAGCACAATAGTAATTCCAAGTTATTCTTCATGTTTAAGTATTTGTCAGGGTCTTTGCAGGTCTTTTGTGTTTTATGCATTTCTTTTGTGTAAAGTATCAATCAATAAACATGTATTAAGTTCTTACTCTGTGCGAGATTCTATAATGCTGGAGACACAAAGAAAGGCAAAAACAACCTTTATGCTCAAGGAGCTTACAATCTAATGGGGGAGATAGCATGTAATTAAATGGGTACAAATAAGATACCCACAGAGTCAATGGAAGGAAAACTTAGAAGGAAAAGCTGTGAGAGCTGGATGTTAAATAGCTGTCCTATATCTGATCTACATTGTTCATTGAGCATCTTTCAAGGCTTTGTTTGGGGAATATGAATCAACCCAAAGCTTTAAGTGCCTCTCCGCAGGGCTCTTGAGATGAGAGAACTAATGAATCAGAATTTGAGGGAAAAAATGGCATTTCCTCTTTCTTCAGAGGCCAAGCTTCCCTTAGGACTGAACCCAGGTCAAAAACATGGACCCTGAGGGCAAGCATTTCAGTCTCCCAAGTCTAGCAGCAGTTTTGTGTTATCATATTTACAAGAATAGATCTTGTTTATGCTTCTAAGATATAAAAGTGGGGATGGCCTGACAGATGAGAAGCAACTTTGGAGACTTGGAGACTGGGAGTTGGAAGATCTGAAACCTTTCCCTGGCTTCAGCCCTAATTTACTGTGTGACCTTGAACAAATCACTTCCTCTCTCTTGGCCCCTAGTTTCCCTATCTGTGGAATGGGAGGTTTGGACTAGGTGGCCTTTCAGGGCACTTTCACCTCTAAAAATCTGTGGTCAAATGATATTGAACAGATGGACTTTTTTACACTTTTTTTCTTTAACTTACCCATGTGTGTTAAAAATTCCTCCTATAAGAAATGGGAGTTGTTCCCAACTCAACAAGGTCAAGCATTCCTAGTTTTCAGTGAGCCACACCAACTGTAAGCACCACTATTGTGAATAGTCTCTGTCTACTCCTTATCTTTCAGTTCTGTTTTACTTGGCAGATAAAACCAAAATGAAAATCAGCAACATTGATATCATTAAGTGCTCATTATATGCTATAAAATAAAGCCATTGGTGCCATTTTACAAAGTTCAGTCATGCCCTCCGGAGTGGTATCCAGAGCCTTCCCATGGTCTGCATCTAGCCAATAGACTTTAGGCACAGTGACTAGATTGTGACTGCCACATTGATTCAGCCATACTTCTGATTTAGCAACCATTCCTGCAAAGAAAGTACTGTCTATGGCTGTTTAGAAATTACTGCTCTGTGGAATTTCAGAGCTGGAGCTGATAGAGTGGAAAGAGCTAATAAGACAAGGCAAAGCAACAAACACTTGTAAGGCTCAAAAAGATGAGGGGACTTGTCCAAGGTCACACTGGAAGCAAGTGATAGAGACAGCATTTGAACACATGACCTCTGATTCCAAATTCAATGTTCCTTCCAGTATACTACCTTTTGCTATCTATGTGATTTTATGCAACACAGGGAAGAACTGACTTCTGTCTGTCTAGGGGTAGAAGTTCATTTTGACCTTCTCAAAGAGAGAAGAAAAAGTCTTCCTCGTTCTTGTTAGAGTGAATAGCTTTCCCCCATGGTTTTCTCCTGGCAATGGCCTTCCAGCAATAGTCACTCCTAGTTTTCTTAATATGTGTTATCTGCCTTGATAGATCAATCAATTAAAACATTATTATTAAAGCTAAAACTTACTAAGTATCTAATATGTTCCATGAGGACAAAAACCATTGAAATTCCCTGTCCTCAAGGACCTTACTTCTATCAGGGAAAAAATATATACATATATCAGCAAATACAAAATATAGTCAAAACAAATTACAAGGTCGTTTGAAGGTGAGAGAGGCTCTAGCAACTGGAGGAAGGACTCCGAAAAGGCTCCATCTAGGAGAGTGCACTTGGGTCAAGCTTGGAAGGAAGTTAGGGATTTGAAGAGGGGAAGGTGAGAATGGAGTACCTCCTAGGCATGTGAGAAGCTTGGGCAAAGGTGTAGAATCAGGAGATAGTATGTACATGGATAACTGCAAGCCAGGCTTGTGTGACTGTGGAGTGCATGAAGTGGGAGTCACATGTAAGAAGCCCAAAGAAGTAGGCCAGAACCAGACTGGGAGGGGCTTTAAATGCCATATAGAATAGTCTGCACGTGATGAAAGATGGAGTCACTGAAAGTTCTCAGACAGGGGAGTGAAGTGGTCAGACCTGGGCTTTGGGAATATTACCATGGCAACTATGGAGGACGGACTAGAGTCAAGAGGAACCAGGGGCAGGAAGACCAATAGACTCCACTTTGTACCACCCCAAAGCTGTTCCCAGGTCCAGATTTTCTCTCAGTTCCTGCATCATTCAGGGGTTAACTACACTTTGATAATTTGGAATGGATTGTAAACATGAAGATGTTTGCTGACAAGCACTAGTCAACTTAACTCTGATACCTAGGCAGACAGAAAAGGGAACAGACAACCTGAGGCATCACAGAACCAGCAAGTACCAGCTCTTTGAGAGTCATTTGTTAAATTTTTAGTTGTGAGCATTTACACCTCAAAAAATCTCTTAATGCTGCCCATCAGGCTTCTATTGATTGCCCAGACTCAAATGAAAAGTGTGTCAGAGAGCTGGTTATTAAATATTTACCAGTACAGTACTGGAAGCAATCTGTGTTGGATAAACTCCAGTTTATCAATACTCTTTCTAAAATGTGATGCCCAGAAAAATTATACTTTAGATGTAGTCTGATCCAAGGGGAGAATATTATCCTGAGAATTTCCCCAGTTCTGGGCACCACATTTTAGGAAAAACAGTGATAAACTCGAATGTATCTAGAGGAGGGGGCGGAGCAAAAGAGCAAAAATACTATGCTGTACAAGTCAGTCAACAGTCAATAAACATTTATGTTTATGTGCCAGGCACTTTGCAAAATGCTAAGGATATAAAAAGAGGTAAAAAACAGTACATGCCCTCTTGGAGCTTATAAGCTAATGGGAGAGACATCAAGCAAATAAATATATACAAAGCAAGCTATATATAGGACAAATAGGAAATAATTAACCAAGAGAAGATAGGTTGGGAAAGGGTTGCTTGAAGGCACTGGGGATGCTTCACCTGGAGAAGAGAAGGCAGAGGAGACATGGCAGCTATTATCTTCAAACATTTTAAAGACTATCATTAAGAACCATGATTAGGCTTGTTTTGCTTGACCTCAGAGGCTAGAATTAGGAACAATGCATGGAAAATGAAGAGGAACAGATTTCAGCTCAGAGGAAGGGCATAGTGTTTTGTTTTTCTTCTTCTTTTTTTAATTGCCGAAAAGTGCTGTCCCCAAAATGAAATGGGCCTGCTAGGGGGGTAAGTTCCCCAGTCAATCAGCTAATCAATAAACATTTATTACCTTGGTACCAGGCATGTGCTAAGTGTGGAGGAAACAAAAAGCAAAAAGATAGTCCTTTCCCCAAAGTAGTTTACAATTGAATCAGGGAGATCCCCCATTACCAGAGGTCTTCCAGGGGAGACCACTTTTGGGGAAGTCAAAGGGATTCCTGCTTAGGTATGGATTGGACTATGTAAGTCTACTGGGGCCTCTTCCAACTGTTGCCATTCTGTAATTCTATAATGGCTCACAGGCACCAACTAGCTGGAGGAATCTTCTTCCTTCTCCAGGCCTCAGTTTCCTCAACTCTCAAATGATAAGGTGGGACTGCCAACATCTCTTCCAGTTCTAACATTCCATCATCCTCCAGTTCTAGGAATCTGTTGCTTCCATTTTTCTTGTTTTTCCAACTCCTTTCTTTGCTTATTTTATTCTTCATTGTTTTAGTAGAGGAAAGAGTGCTGCATTCAGTCTAGGGAAACATGAGTTCAGATCTCATGTCCTTCGCTTCCTGGTTTTGTGACCATGGATAAGTCTCTGAACTTCTCTGAGACAGTTTCCTGACCTAGAAAATGGGACACATTATAGCCCTTACTCTCTCTTAGGGCTTTTGTAAAGATCATTATGTCTCTAAAGTGCTTTTCAAACCTGAAAACACTATACAAATAGTCATTTTGCTCACTATTCCTCTTCCTCTCTTTTCTTCTCTTTCTCTCTTATGTGTGAGAGTTGGAAAAGCCCATGGGAAACATAGAAACTGAAGAGTTCATTAGGACAAGCAATTACACAATCATTTAAATTAAAACTGACCCTGGGATGAAATAATATTGTTTTCTCAATAATACTTCACATCAGACCTCCCAGGGCTTTTCACATATAACCAATATCTGTCACTGGAAGTTCACTTGGGGGCAACTGATAACACCAGAAAGAACCTTGGCCTAGTTAAAGTATATTTGCCTGGAGTCTCGTGACTCTGATCAAGAGGGCTCTAAATTGAGGAGAGAAAGGAGAAAACTGTCCACATATAATCTATTGAACCAGATGCCAGTTAGAGCAGCAAGAGCTATTTAGACCAAAGAATAGAAGTAGAAAAGATGAGTAATTCACAGGACAGCATAGCCAAGAAGAGATCCAGTAATAAAATCTATGACTTCAAATATCCACATACAAATTATGAGTGATGAACTGAGCTAGAAAGCCCAAGGCAAATGTGGCTCTATAGAAATCACTGAGACTTGGTGGGATGGGGGATAGTTGGCTGGAATTTGTTGTTGGCATGCTATAGCTTATTTGTGGGAGGAAATCTAGGCCCTGGAGAGGGGAGTAGAATCATGGTGGGATCCATCTGGGTGAAAATCGGTGGAGGGAGGACCAGGAGCAGTATTGTGGCGTATACTACAACCATCTGGATGGAAGGGCAGAATAGACAAGGCATTTAGGAAACAGACTACAACCTTGTTATGAAAGTGCAGTATGGTAGTGATGGGTTTGGGCAGAGGAAGGGATGGGGAAATTTCAGCTATTCTGACTACTGCCAAAAAGTTCTTGGCACATAGTAAGCACTTAATAAATGCTTTCTGACTGACTGAAGTGAATAGTAGCTGATAATTTCTTGACGTGCCTTAATGATAGATCTGTACTTTAAAAAGTAGAACAAATGGTGAGGGGAAATGCTATTCTGGACCTGAGAGAGAGGAACTGGTTGCTGAATAAGAAATGGGATGTTTGGAAGGAAGTAACCCATCTTAAAATTTGAGATGGGAGAGAAGAAAGAAAGCATCCTAAATTTTGGAACCAAATACTTCAAAGCCCTCAGAAGATTCGATGGTGAAAAATCCCCGAGGAGAAATCAACCCAAGAAGGATAGAATGCCTTTAAGAATGCAATCCTGCATTAAATATAAAATATTTTAAGGAGAAAGCGCAGGGAGTGCTAGCCAAAGAAAACAGGGCAGGAGGAGTTCATCAATAAGCTTAGATTTTTAAAAAGAAGTGTAGAAAATAGAAATAAGTATTGGTAATAGAGGATGAACAAAAAGGCTTGGCAAGGTCCTGTAAGAACAGTGTCAGAAGTGCAAAAGATCATAATGATGGCAATGGATGGCTGCTAAGTATAAAAAAGTTTTGTTAAAAACCGTGTTGGGGACAAAAGTCTGGAAGAGGAGAAAGGGAAGAGATGTAAGAAGGGAAGGCAAAACTGCTGGTGATATATATGGAGGGGATAGTGGTAATGGATGACAGAGATAAGACAAAACTACCCTACTCTTCTACTTTCTCCATCGAGGAGAATGATCTTTGGACTGGGAAGTATAGAACAGAAATGGTTAACCAAAGAGTTGAAACTCAAGATGAGAGAGGAGGGAGGCCTTAATGGATCACATAAATTGCCTTCCCATGAATTTGAGTCACCAGATCTAGAACTACAACTGAGGCTATTATAAAAAAATGACAGGTTTCAAGGTGGAACCATTATGAGGCATCTATGAAAACTTGTGGCAAATCAAAGAAATGCCACAGAACTGGAGAAGGGTAAATATCCCAATTACCAAAAGGTAGAAAGAGACAGAGGCTTTAAACAATAGGTCAGGTAGTTTAACTTTGTTTCCTGGCAAAATTCTAGAACTTGTTATTAAAGGGGCCATTTGTGTCAACTGGACCTAACCAACCTCTAACCTGTGGATGGCCAGAACTCAGCAAAGCAGGCTAGGGACACGAGAGTCAGGATCAAACAGAAGTTTAATTTCAAAGTGAGGGACATGGCTTTCAAGCAAGGAGGGGATTTAGACATGTGCTGGTGTCCCACTCCTCGTGGGCTGGACCCATGTTAGTGTGACTGAACCTTGATTCATATACTTGTGGCTAAATAAAGAATCAAATAGTGCAGTGTAGCAACAGCAGTGAGACACAACACCAATAGTGAGGCCAGGTTGTCTAGTGAAGCAGGGCTTCATGTCTGGGCCTGCTGGTGCTTGCCCCAGCTCAGCGACCATCAGTTCTGTGATTTAGTAGCAGCAATGTTCATCCATAGGGTGAGCACAAAGGATTGTTGCTATGCCACGCTCAGGACACAGCTTGCTTGGTGGGCCTTAGCTCTGGAAAACAGGGTGTCTCCTAATAGTATCTTGACATTTCCCCCTTTTGGTCAAAGGGAGGGGATCTGAAAGAACCCCTACCCTTCTGGCCAATAAAGGAGAGGAAGGTATAAGCCGAGATGCCATGAGAAGCCAGCTGGGCCAGGACAAGATGTGGAGTTGAATAGGTCTCATCTAGCCATCGTTTCCTTGTAGGCAAAAAAGAGAGGGAGGCAAGAATGTAAAAAAAAAAAAAAAACCAAACCAAAAACCTAGGATGGTATACTGAGGCCTCACATGGAATCTTGAGATAGCTGCTTCTGGGTCCATACTAGACAAACCTTGAGGTACCCAAAGGGTTCTGCCAACCATTCAGGAGCTGGGGTTTTCTTCAGATGATCAGGGAGTATACAGTCACAGATTTGACAGCTGTGGGAGTAGTCAGAAGGCCTTTAGAAACAATGATTGATTGACAGTTGTGAGAAAACTCTTTGCATCAGTCTTTGGATCTGAGTTTCTGGTCAGCATCTCCACACAGCACATAGAGATGGTCCATTTTCCCAGTCATACAAGGCTAGGTTCAAACAATGCAATAAAGTTTTCTCACAATTTCCATAATTGCATAATTACATGAAGTCAGGTACAGATCAAACTACTTAGAGGTCTCCCTATGGACTAGTTCTGAGAAGGAAGGGAGATTCACATGGCATTAACATAGCCAAGAAAACTTAAACATACACCTCTTGAAACAAAAAGAAAGCAATACAATAGTTATCACCAATAGTGATTATTTATAAAAGGAAACAGTGGTGCTTAAGAGCCAAGATGACTTCATTAAGATAGAATCAACTTTTTTTTTGAATGCAAATAGTTTAACTTTATTGAGTCTCTTGTCAGTTTTTTTTTCATGTTTACCTTTTTATGCTTCTCTTGAGTGTTGTGTTTGAATGTCAAACTTTCTGTTCAGCTCTGGTCTTTTCAACAGAAATGCTTGAAAGTCTTCTATTTCATTTATGTCCTTTTTTTCCCCTGAAGGATTATACTCAATTTTTCTGTGTAGATGATTATTGGTTGTAATCTTAGCTACTTTGCCTTCCAATCCCTCCAGTCCGTTAACATGGAAGCTGCTAAATTTTGTGTTATCCTGACTGTGGTTTCATGATATTTGAATTGTTTCTTCCTGCTTTGCAGTATTTTCTCCTTGACCTTGGTGCTTTGGAATTTGGCTATAATATTTCTGGGAGTTTTCATCTTGGGATCTCTTTCAGGAGATGATTAGTAGATTCTTTCAATTTCTGTGGTTCTGGGATATCCAGACAATTTTCCTTGATAATTTCTTAAAAGATGTTATCTAGGCTCTTTTTTTTCTTATCATGGCTTTCAGGCAGCCCAATAATTCTTAAATTATCTCTCCTTGAACTATTTCTCAGGTTAATTGTTTTTTTTCCAGTGAGATATTTCATACTTTCTTCTATTTTTTTTCATTCATTTGATTTTGTTTTTTCTCGATGTCTCATGAAGTCATTAGCTTCCAGTTGCCCAGTTCTGATTCTTAAGGAATTATTTTCTTCAGTGAACTTTTTTGTACCTCTTTTTCCATTTGTCAATTCTGCTTTTTAAAAACTTCTTTTCTTCAGTGAATTTTTTTACTATTATGCTAATTCTATTTTCTAAGGTGTTATTTTCTTCAGGTTTTTTGTGCCTCTTTTACTAAAGCGTAAATTCTATTTTCATAATTTTCTTCCATCACTGTCATTTGTTTTCCCAATTTTTCCTCTGCCACTCTTATCTTTCTTTAACTCTTTCAGGCATTCTTTGGGTTTAAGTCCAATTAGCAGTTTTCTTTGAGGCTTTTCTGGTAGCTGTTTTCACATTGTCTTCTTCTGAGCTTGTGTCTTGGTCTTCCTTGTCACAATATGGTCAAGTTCTTTTTTTGTTGCTTCCTGATTTTTTCAGCCTTTTTCTTGACTTTGAACTTTATCTTAAACTTGGGTTCTACTCACCCTAGGGCAAGAAGTCACTGTTCCAAGGTTTAAGGCTTTTTCTCGCTGCTCTTTTCAGAGCTAGTTCAGAGCTAGTTTTTCAGTGCTTCCAGGTGGTGTGATTGGGGAGAAGTGTGGTCACTGCTCTCCTGGTCTGTGTTCCAGTCTTTACCCAGAAAGGAATCCTGTTCTCCTGCAGCCACAACTACCAGCACTCTTCTTGGCCCTGGAACTGTGACCAGGTTCCTTGCTTTCCTGTGGCTGCAGACATGAGTGCTCCTCTCTGGTAACAGACCCCAGAGGCAGGAGGATATGAAAAATTTGGAGGCTTGAGCTAACTCTCAATTCAGTGTGGTACAGAGGAATTTGGTGCCAGAGGGCTTTTGCTTCAAAACCCATTTCCAGTACTAACAATATGTATGACTCAAGAAAAATCATTTAACCTAACTGGGTCTCAGCTTCCTTGTCTGTAAAAAATAGATGTTCTTGAAGGTCTTCTCTTCCGAATCTGTGATTCTATGAGCTCTGAAAATACTTGGCAGATGTATTTGGCACATCTACCTTCCCCACTCCCACCTACCTAGACCCTGAAAATAGTTATTGTGCCCCTCTCCTTGGAAGCTGTAAGAGCAGGCCTTCTGTTCCCACTGTTCTTTCCTGACCCATCCTAATGACTCACAACATAATCCATATCTGAATAGGTAAGCACATTACTGGTTTGAGGCCCGGGTTTATGATTTGTGAAATTTCTTTTACAGCTCAAATGACTCAGGCCTCCTGGGGTAGAGCACTTATTTCCTCCTGCTTGGGATACTGTAGGCAAATCTATTTCAGTTGTCATACTTTTTAAATAATAACAACTCATCCTAATAGTGCTTATGGTTTTACAAAAGACTTTCCTCAACCAGTCTGGAGAGCCTGATAAATAATTCTTTGTTAAATTAACTGTGTGATGTTGGGCAGGGCCCTTTACTTCTCTCATATCACTTTCCTCATCTGTAAAGTGGGGATTATAATTTTGCATTACATACTTCACAGGGTGAATTCAGTGTGGTCAAAGAAAAAAAATGAGTCTATATCCTCAAAATGCTAGTAAGTGTTGCAGCTGTGATTTGAGTCTCTTCAAATTTCAAGCACATCGTTTCTTTGACAGGGGGTGCTCTCTTAGCTCTTCTGGAGTCCATCCTTTACAACGCACACTCCATAGAGGCCGTATTTATCAGAGTCATGGAGAACTACCCTGTTAAATCCAGAAACATCTCTGCTTCTTTCTTCCTTGACCTCTTTTGTACTGTCAGATCTCCTTTTTGGTAATGGGATCTAAATTATCATCCGTATCAGTTTTGCTGCCTATCCTTTTGGTCATTTCCTCTACCAGCATCTTCCTCAGCCTCTACTTCCAGCTCTATAGGGTCAAGTAGGGCTTCAACTTACTTCTCTTTATATTAGGACTCTTGGACAGCATCATCCAAGGCAATGGATTTAGCTACTATATGCAGATGACTTTCAAGTCTGCCTATCACCCCACGATTTCGTCCCACAATGCGTTCGACATGGATGGTAACTCTACATGGATATCCTACTACCATCCAGATTTATCAGGGTTGGGTTCATCTTTCCTCCATACTCTCTCCTTGGTCAGCTTCCCCAAGACATCAGACAATGTCACCCTCTATCCTGACCTTTCAAACAAGAAGCCACATGGAATATTCAACCTGTTGCTTCTCTTGTTCCTACAGAGTGGGTTGTTCTTGTTGTTCAGTTGTTTCAGTCATTGCTGACTCTTCATGACCCCATTTGGGGTTTTCTTGGCAGAGATACCAAAGTAGTTTACCATTGCCTTCTCTGGCTCATTTTACAGATGAGGAAACTGAGGCAAACAAGGTTAAGTGACTCACCCAGAGTCACCCAGCTAGTAAGTCTCTGAGGCTGGATTTGAATTCAAGATGAGTCTTCCTGATTCTAAGCTCAGTGCTCTATCCAGTGTGCCACCTGCCAAATCCAGTTTGCTTGTTTTTTCATTCATAGTCTCTCCCATATCTGTAGGCTGGAGTTGTACGGGAAAGAGAACTGAAATTGAATAGGAGACAGGTTTAGTCATTCACTTGTTTGAATTCTAGTAAGTTACTTCTCTAGATCTCTAGATCTGTAAGTTGGAGAAAATGATCTATGAAGTTCTTTCCCACTCCAGGTTCCTTCTATCCTCTTTTTCTCTGATGATTGCAGTCCATAAGGCCTCCCTGAAAAGCCCTGAAAAGTGTGCTCCCATCATTCCATTGCACTGGGACCAGGACCAAAGTGCTTCACTGGTTGCCTCCCAATCCTTCATCAACATGGCTCACATACAGAGGGTTAGGTAATAGTGCTTGAGAGGAGCCTGAGGGAAATGAGGAGTCTCACACAGCCAACGTGTTCATTTTCTTTGCTTGGCTATATTTATTTGTTACAAATACTTGAGGGAAGTAATCTATGGTGGGGGAGACAGGTGGTGGGTAGCAATGGTAATGCCAAAAAAAAGAAGAAAAAGAAAAAAGCATCTTAAAAATACACAAAAGAAACAGGAGGAAGGAGATATATGGACAAATAGAACAACTTTGTGTTGAATTTAATATGCACTTAGGAAAAACCAAACTAACAGCTCATAGTGTTCTTCCTTCCAATAAAATCTTCTTTTGTGTTCTTTGTATATTAAAATATTTATTTTTTAAGTTTATAATAAAAAAAGAAAATTTAAAAAGAAAGAAATTAGGAACCCCAGATTTTACTACCAACTTAAGTAAACCAGTTCAGGTAGAATGTGGTTTTTCATTTACTCCAGTGTGAAAGGACATTTTACCATTCAGCTGACAGATGAGCTTTTGGGGGGTCAGGAGAAAAGAGAGAGAGAGGGAGAGAGGGAGGAAGGAAGGAAGGAAGGAAGGAAGAAAAAAGAAAGAAACAAAGGCAGGAAGAAAAGAAAGAAAGAAAGGCCGGGGGGGGGGGTGGTCCTTCTTCTGCTCAACTGCTGCCAGGACTCCTCTCCAGAACGCCAGGAATGAGTTAATAAATGTGGAGAAGTTTTAGAGGGAAAAGCACCATACAGGTCAAAGTACTCCAGTATTCTCAGTATCACATTTCCCCTACTATCACATCCAATTTCAACAATGAATTTTCAGTCCTGGTGTTCTCTTACCATCTCATCTTCATTAGCGGGCTTCAATGAATCCAATCCCATTTAAATCACAAATACTCAAGGCATGTATTTCCTCACTGCTGGCTCCAACTATACGGGATTGTAATTGTTTGTTCTGGGGCTGCCAGCATCACTTAAATCGAAACCAAACCAAACCAAACAACTTGGTAGAAAAGCTACTAATATGCAGTGCTCAGTACCAAGCTCCCCACTGCCGACCCCGGGTTCCTGGCTCTAGCAAAGTCCATAATACCACACCCTTCCCATAAATACTCCACCCCTCTTAGTCCATGGTGCGGGGGCCGGGGGGAGGAAGGCTGAAAGGGAAGTAGGTTAACACGGGGTGAGTTTTTGAGAAGAGCAGGCAAAGCTTGGAGAGGTTCCTTTCCTACTCACCCAGCACAGTGACCACTCCGCCCCCGCCCCCCCACCCTGCGTCTCTCCAGAGTGGAATCCTTCCAAGCTTACTTAGGCTCTAGAAGGAGTATCCCCTCCCCTGGTCTGTAAACAACACTGATCCAGACTTTCTGGGACTGGGTTGTTTCTTTCTCTCTAAGCAAGTTCCTTTCGCCCCATTTCTTATTTCCACTTTTTTTTTTTAAAAAAAGGGAGCTGGGAAGGAGAAGATCTGGGCCACTGTGCTGTCCACTATCGTGAAAATCCCGACACAATGGTGAGTTAGTCACTTGTGAAGTGGGTCTTAAGGGGCAAGGAAAGCTAAAGGGGAGAGAGAGACAGAGAGAGAGAGAGAGAGAGAGAGAGAGACAGAGAGACAGAGAGACAGAAAATGTGCGTGTGCGTGTGCGTGTGTGTGTGTGTGTGTATGTATGTAATGGGAGACAAGCTGAGAGGAAAAAGAGACAGGAAGGACTACCTGAAGGGACTTGTGATGTTCTTTCTCATTCTGCTTATTGCTATTA
This sequence comes from Trichosurus vulpecula, assembly GCF_011100635.1. Taxonomy (NCBI): domain Eukaryota; kingdom Metazoa; phylum Chordata; class Mammalia; order Diprotodontia; family Phalangeridae; genus Trichosurus; species Trichosurus vulpecula. Next base: position 112,545,921 of record NC_050577.1, read on the forward strand.
CCTAGCAGGGGTGGGGAACTTGTGGCCTTCTAGGTCCTCAAGTGCAGCCCTTTGACTGAATGCAAACTTCACAGAACAAATCTCCTTAATAAAAGGATTTCTTCTGTAAAACAAGACTCAGCTGACTTGTACTCAGTCGAAAGGCTGCACCCAAGGAACTAGAGGGCCACATGTGGTCTCCAGGCCAAAGGTTCCTCACCCCTGAATTCTAGGGTTTAAGTGAATGAAGCTAGGAGGAGATAATCACTTCTTTGGATGTAGTTAGTAATGAAAATAGAAGAATGAGATTCGTTGTTTACTTTTTCTTTTTTAATAATTTTAATTGATGTTTTCTGTTTCTTATGCGACCATAGTATCTCATGTATGGTTCCCCCTTTACCTCTCCCTAAGAGCCATCCCATAAAACAAATAGTGGTTTGTTTGATTTTTAGAGAGCGAAAAAAATCAGCATAACTGGTCGATAGATTGGGAAAGCCCCAAAACATGCACAGTGTGTAACATCTGTTGACCTCCCACTGCCACCAAGTTGTAGGTTGGGGATGTCTTCTCATATCTTTTCATTTGAGTCCCACTTGATCTTTATAATTTTGTTACATTTCTTTTGATTCTTTGGTGTGTCATTGTTCTTTCCATCCATGTCCTTTGGAAATCAAATTCCTCATTCTTGAATTTTCTAAACTCATATAGTTTATTGAGCACATTCTGTCTCTCATCTGTGGACCATCAATATATCTTATGCTGACCTCCCCCTTGCATGCAGTTCATTGCCTGAATATTGGAAAATAAGACAAATTTCTCCCTGCTCCCAAAGTGAAGTATATCACAATACAGGGGGAAAAAGATCACATGTGGGGGTCAGGAACTGGGTTCCCCTCTGGAAGAAATTCCCAAGCAAATGTCTTGGTCATGGTCATGCTCTGAAGTTTCTTCAGCCTCATCCGATACGGGGTCAATGTTCAGAGTATTTTCATTCTTAGAGTAGAGGCCAATGGAAAATATAGGCCAGAAAGGCTCTAAAAGGGAGCTGGTGAATGTATAGATGTGGCATCTACTGACTCTGCATCATAAAACACTATGTCTCCCGCCTCATAATCCAAAAAGATCTGCACTTTGTACAGTTTTCCTCTTAAGGGAATTCTAGTCCTAGGTGTAGTAAGACTATCTACTTATTTTGTCTTAGACTCAAAAGTCAGTATCCAATAGGAGAAGATAGTGAAACCTCTCCAATTCTATTTATAGAGTTCTTACAAAACCAAAATCCCAAGCAGAACTGTTTCCCACTGTTACTTCCCAATACTGTCTTCCAGGCATCAAGTTCTGAGTTGCTACAACAGGACCACACAGATCAGATCTCTCTACAGTACAATGCAGTTTCTTCTGTGACTCTCTTTCTCTTGTTGCTTTCATATCTGTGGGTAACATAATTTCAAGATGGGTGGTTTCAGGATTCAGACTGATTTCCTCCCGGATTGTTTTTCTCTGATTCATGCTCCCCCTCAAGTGAGGTTGGAACAATTTGAAGGACTGTGCTACTTTGCAGTTGTTAATTGGGCCAGATTCTTCATAACAGAAATTTTCTGGCACCCAGAACATTTAAAACAAGTCGCATGAATATGCTGGAGGATACAATCTTTGAAGAAATTGTGACCACATTGTATAGATGTAGCACGTGTGAAGAAATCTAGGCAGATGGAGCATGCCACCTCTTCTGAGATACCTAAAGTGAGATACAGTCTTTCTGATGCCTCTGATTTGTGTAGTTCCCTGTGTGGTTGTTTCTTATTGGACTTAGCTTTCTAACACCTGTCACCTCCTGTAAAACATCTTTAGGTGACCAAATGGAAGGGGGAATGACGCCAGGCGACAAAGGATCTGAAATTCTTGTAGATGAGAGAACAGAGTCTCCAAGGACACCATGTTGGATAGTTGTAATCAACTGACGAGCTTTCCTGAGAAGTCATGTGGCATAATGGAAGGTAGAGGCACTTACTGTATATGTGGCACAGTTAACTCATAACCTCTTTAAGCTTCAGTTCCCTCTTCTGTAGAATGAGTTTAATGACACCTATGTATCTGTCTCAGAGTTGTGAGCACCCAATGAAATTATTTTTCTAAGTTATTTTATCTTTGAGCTTTAAAACACTATAGAAAAGCCATCTAAAATCGTATTTATTGAATACTGCCTCAGCACCATGCTAAGAAACAAAATCATAAGGAATGTTTCCTGACAATAAGAATTTCACAGACTGGTTGGGGATCTCGTCAGAGGTGCAAACTGATATCCTGATCCCTATGAGGTAAAGAGTGGTCGCTCTGTGGGCCCAGTTGGTACAGACTACCAATGCTTTCGGGGAGTTCAGAGTTGATCATTAGAATGATCAGTTAGGCTGGTACTTCCAGTTTCTTCTGTCCCAACTTCACATCTCTTCTGGGAACTTAACTGTTCCTTTATCCCATATCCACACCCCTTGGTATCACTTTTCAGAAATCTTGCTGCGGTGAAGTCAGTACATGTTAGCCTCCAGGTCTTAAGTGGGATGTTGATCTCAGTATGTGACTTAAAATATTAAGCCTTCCAGAGGAGTCTGCATTTCTCTTGAGTGTGGATTTTTTTGTTTTGTTTTGATTGAGAGTGATGTTTATAAACAAAGTTGAAAGCTTGGATATATACATGTTGACTTCTTTTTGGGATATGTTAATGCATGGTTTTTTTTTTTACAGAAGAATCTTTCCTAGCCTTTCCCCCCTAATTTATTTATTTTTAGTTTACAACATTCAGTTTCACAAGCTTTTGAATTCCAAATTTTCTCCCCCTCCCTCCCCTCTTCCCTCCCCTCTTCCCTCTCCAAGATGGCATGCAATCTGATATAGGCTCCATATATACATTCACATTAAATATATTTGCACATTAGTCATGTTGCAAAGAAGAATTATAACTAATGGAATGAACCACAAGAAAGAAGAAACAAAACAAAATAAAACAAAAAAGAGAGAGCAAATAGTATGCTTCAATCTGCATTCAGACTCTGTAATTCTTTCTCTGGATGTGGATGGCATTTTCCACCATGAGCCTTTTGGAGTTGTCTTAGAGCCTTGCATTGCAGAGAAGAGCCAAGTCTATCAAAGTTAGTCATTGCACAATGTGGCTGTAACTGTGTACAATGTTCTCCTGGTTCTGCTCCCCTCTCTCAGCATCAGCTCATATATCTATTGAATTTTAAAAGCATTTTTGGCTGTTTCTAAGGCTGCGTGCTTTACATGGTAGAAGAGACCAAACAGGATGCTATAGTAAAAGACCTTGAAGTCAGCCAATCTGAATCCAAATCCTGACCCTGTTGCTCACAAACTGTGTGACTCTTTGTGACTCAAGTCACTTTGTCTCAACTGCTCTTTTCTTATGTGAAACATGATAGAGTTTAACCAGATTATCAGCTCTTAATTCATATTTGCCTGGTGGCTTAAGGTTTGCAAAAGCAGTTTTACACATCTTCTCTTTTGAACCCTGTCTCCCACCTCCATGCCTTTGCACAGATAGTCTCCTGTGCCTGGAATGCACTCCCTCCAAACTTCTCCTCTTAGTATCTTCCTTTAAGACATTGCTCAAATTCTGCATGAAGCCTTCTTGATTTGTCCAACTGTTGGTGCCTTCCCTCCCAAACTACCTTGAAAACTTCTCTGTCTTTATTAGTATGCATTCCCTTTATATGGGTTCTCTACATACTTAAGTAGCACATACCACCCTAGCCTCCGCTGCCTGAAGACCAGGTAGGCTTATTTCACTGCTCTCCCAGGGTTCTCCACTACCCTTTAGGGCATTGGGGATGTCTAGGCTCTCTGTAGACAGCTCCAGCACCCACCAATTTTGTGCCTTCATTTGGAGGGAGTGGCCCCCTGCACTCCAGTTCCATTTTGCCACTACTAAATGAATTAGATTTTTAAAGATTAATTTATTTGTTTTTAGTTTTCAATGTTCACTTCTGTAAGATTTTGAGTTCTAAATTTTCTCCCCCTCCCTCTACTTTTCCTTCCCCAAGACAGCATGCGATCTGATATAGGCTATACATATACAATTATATTAAACATATTTCCACATTAGTCAAGTTGGAAAGAATTAGAACCAAAGGGGGAAAACACGAGAAAGAAGAAACAAAAAAAGAGAGAAAAGAGTATGCGTTGATCTGCATTCAGACTCCATAGTTCTTTCTCTGCACATGGATAGCATTTTCCATCATGAGTCTTTTGGAACTGTGTTAGATCCTTGTATTGCTGAGAAAAGTTAAGTCTATAAAAGTTGGCCATTGCACAATGTTGCTGTTTTTGTATACAGTGTTCTCCTGGTTGTGCTCACTTCACTCAGCATCAGTTCATGTAAGTCTTTTCAGGTTTTTCTGAAGTCCACCTGCTTAGCATTTATTATGGAACAATAGTATTCTGTTATAATGAATTAGATTTGACAAAGAAATATTTACTTCAAAGGTGTAAAGCAAATATGTGAATAGCTTAGCTTGGTTCCTTCCTTTAGAGCACAGTCTCAGTTCCAAGTCCAACCCCCAGACTCAAGTCCCAGGCATCCTGCCTTCTCTGGTCATCCTGGCCAGGTTAGCTGGCTGCAATGTCCCACTTGGAACCCTGACTGCAAGGTCTCCATGGCTCCAACTCCTGGGGCCAATGTGGATCACCACTTGTACCTGAAACTAGGAAGTACATTTCTCAGAGCTTGTGTTAAAGAGAGTGAGCAGGAGTAGGAAAGTTCTTCCCTTCTTACCTGTTCAGTTCATGGAGTTTTCACTGTGGGTAAACTAGAATATTCACTCTCTGGACAGAGCAGATGTAAGACTGGCAGAAAAGAAGACAGCAGAAAGACAGTGAATGGCCCAGTCTTTTTTTAAAAAATAATTAACTTTTAATATTCATTTTAAAAAATTTGGGTTTTTTTTCCAAATTCTCTCCCTCACTCTCTCCTGCCCACTTCCAACCACTGAGAAGGCAAGTAATATGATATTAATTATACATGTGAAATCATGCAAAACATATTTCCATATTAGCCATGTTGCAAACAAAAAGTAAAGTGAAACAGTATGTTTTGATGTACACTCAGAGTTCATCAGTTCTGTACAGTGTTCTCCTGGTTCTGCTTGCTTCACTTTGCATCAGTTCATAGGGGTCTTACCAGATTTTTCCGAAGCCATCCTGCTCATCATTTCTTATAGCATACTAGTATTCCATCGCAATCATATACTAGAACTTGTTCTGCTAGTGAGTGACTCAGTCCTGACAGCTTTAAAAATGAAGGCAGCCAATTCATGGTAGGAGACGAAAAGGTTTCCAGGTCAATCAATCTGGACACACTCCAAAAGTCCCTCCACGGCACTTCCATGTTGGGTGAACTAGTCATGCCCAGACATACTTGTTGTCTATCCTATTCAAAGGGTCGATTCTTTGCAGGTTGGAATGGTTTCATTCTTTCCATTCTTTGCAGTCATAATCCCAGCCCCTAGTAGCATTTCTAATAGGCATTTGAAGGTTTTATTGATCTTTACAACAATGCCTCAAGGTAGGTGCCAGGTGGTGAAGTGGACAGAACGCTGGACTTAGAGTCAGAAAAACTCAAGCTCAAATCTGGCACGAGATATTTACTAGCCGTGTGACCCCGAGTAAGACGTTTAATCGATGTCTGCCTCAGTCTCCTCATTTGTAAAATGGGCCTAACCTTAGCACTAATTTCCCAGGGTTGTCATGGGGATCAAAGGAGATATTTGTAAAGCACTTTGACAATCTTAAAGGGCCATATGAATGCTAACTGTTATTATTATTATTTTTATATTATTCTTATTCCCCCCTTCCATTTTAAAGATGAAGAAACCTCATTTTCCTCACAATATTGCATATCTATTAAGTGTCTGAGGTAGAATTCAAGCCCAGATGCCAGGCTGTAGATCTCTAGCTCTAAAGTTCTGTCATTTTCTGCCTTTCTGAGCAGGGATACTAATAGTTACACACCTTGCTTCACACAGACCTGTTTGGAGGCACGATGAAGTTATGTATGTAAAAGTCCTTTGTACACCAAAAATCACTGAAACAGCGGAAGCTAATGAAGACAGGTCGGGACCATCAAGGGACCAGTCAGTATTTTAGGAAGGGAGATAAGACATGTATGTAAATAACGAATGTAAGGTAGGAGGTGATGAGTGCCATAAGAGAAGAACCACAAAGGTCTCTGAGCTCTAAGAAAAGGGAGTGATTCCTTGTGGTTCGGCTTAGGAGCGAGGGACGGAGATAATGAACAGGTTCGACATGGACCTTGAAGAATGAATAGGACTTAGACAGACAGACATGGGGTGGGGCAGGGAAGTAGGAAGGACACTTAAGTCAGAGGGAACAGCATTAGCAAAGACACAGAAGTAGGAAAAAAACAAAACCCAGAACTGCGTGATCTCCAAGTTAGAAGGGACCCAAGAGGCCATCTAGCTCAGTCTTGGCTGGGGCCTGACAAGATTTCCCTATAATATCAGCAAATCTCCCAGGGATTTGGGAACTTTGGGAGGAAAGGTTCTGTTCCATATTAGGATATATGAGAGAGAGAGGAAAGCAGGGCGTAGTCAGACATGTACCCTAGACTTGGGAAGAATAAGTTTGAAAGCAGTTCTGAGAAAAAAGATAGGTAGGCTTCCCTAGTTGAAAATTCTATGGCGTTTGTTAGGCCCTCAAGGGATGGGAAATTCTCAAGAATGAAATTATGAAAATAAAAAGAGAAAGAATTCCAATGGAGAGGAAAAGGGGGAAGTAGTCAAAAGAGAATGATGTAGCTGGATTGGGAACTCATTAATTTAGAGAAATACAGAATTATTAAGAGATTAATAAGGGATATGCAGAATATTGAGAACAGTATGGTGTAATAGTAGTAGGAGCAGCAGCGGTAGCAGCGATTGTCATAATAATAGTAATAAGAATATTAATAAAAACTAGCATTCATATAGTACTTTAAGGTTTGTAAAACATTCTACGGATATTATCTCATTTTATCCTCATAGAAACCCTGGGAGGTGGGTGTTATTTATTTTACAGTTGAGGAAACCAGGGAAGACTGAGGTTAATTGACTTGTCTGGATCTTCCTGACTTCAGGCTCAGTGCTTTCTTTACCACCTACCTCCTTGAGACGGTCAGAGTGGGGTAGAGGCTGAAAGGGGGCTTTACTGTGGTGTAATGACAATAATCAACATAAGCCAGTGGGTAGGAGTGGAGATGGGCTGCCAGCTGAGCACTAAGTCCAGAGGTCCAGCCAGGACCTATAGTTGCCAGGATGATCTGGGGGTACTGTGAAGAGGCCAAAGGGACCACAAGACTGAAAGCTGACAAACAGCATTATAGACTTAGGGAACATGTGCAGGAGTAAGAGCAGGGGCCTTAAGGAGAAGGAGGAAGGCAGCTGATAGTCACCTAGCCCTAGAAACCATGATAGGAATAAATGAGTCAGGGACTGGACTAGGTGCTGTGAGTCTGCTGGAATTACGAATAAACCTGGGAGGTGGGGAGAAGGAAGGGAGGAATGGGAAACTCACTAGAAGTGGGCAACTATTGCTTTGCTAAAGGAACTAAGATTCTAGTCCCTTCCCTGTTCTTTATATGACTATGATAAATCTGTTGTATATTTAATTCCTGTGATGCTTGATGCTTACAAGAGAAGAGAAGCTCCTTAGTGGAAAATCAGTCAAATTCAGATGTTCCTATGGCATAAACCATTGTTTTGTTGTTAATGAGAAGCTTCCAAGATTGAACTTGGGCCAGAGTTGTGGTTCTGTGCCTTGGCTTATAGGAAGTGAGGAGGCACAATGGATAGAGTGCTGGGCCTGGAGTCAGGGAGACTCATCTTCCTGAGTTTATGTCTGGCCCCAGGCACTTACGAGTTGTAAGTGGGCTAGTCAGTTAATCCTGTTTGTTTCAGTTTACTCATCTGTAAAATGAACTGGAGAGGGAAATGGCAAACCACTCCAGTATCTCTGCCAAGAAAACCCCAAATGGGGTCACAAAGAGTTGGATCTGACCCAAAATGACTGAACAACAACAGCAAAGCCCTAACTTACATGTATTACTCCATTTTATTTCTAGTTTGGTTTTTGTTTTTTAATTAGCGTGTTTAGAACATTTACATGCTGTAATTGATTTCCTTTGTAGCCTTTTAAATTTTATTTAATGCATTTAAAAACATCATTCTGAAAAATGGTCCGTAGGCTCCACCAAACTGCCAAAGGGGTCTATGATGCAGAAAAGTTAAGACTCCTTGGTTTAGAGTTAAGGAGTAGAGAACAGATGACGATGTTTGGAGGTGTGGATTAAGAGGAAAGGGGAAGCTCAAGATGTGTGGTCTTGATTTTCTCCGTATAGTAAGTTTTCTGCTGAAAGACCATGGTCTGGGAGTGATGTAGGGGGTCTGAAGGGAAGAAAAGGTTTGGGATAGTCACAGAGAAGAGCTTGATAGAAATTCAATGAAGGAAAAGATGGTGGAATTTGTTCTATATTAGTGGGAGCCCAGTAGAGATGAAATAACCGGAATTCATGATGAACCAGTTGACATGGTTACATGTCTGCCTCCAGCAGGGTTGAACAACATGGTAGTGGGGCAGAATGCTACTGCCATCATTGATTTCATGTCCCATACCTGGAAGCACAGAATATCTCAGCTTCTGAAGCTCACCTCCCTGACCTAATATTCTCATGCTCTTTAGGGCTCTTGGGGTATCCCATCAAGGCTTACCCTTCCTGAATGGTGCTCCATGCTTCCCCCTAGTTGCTCAGAGTTTGTTCAATCATGCTTTGCTTTCTTCCCTTTTCCCCACTCCCAACTGATTCATGAGTTCAAATCCTGCCTCAGACACTAATTGTGTGACCTTGAGCAAGTCATTTAACCTCTTTGCATCTCACTTTCCTCATCTGTAAAGTGAGGGGTGATTTATGAGACAAAGCCCAGGGAACAAATATTAGGAGCATAATTCACAGTTATCTTTGGCAACTTTGTGCATACTTCTACAAGTTAGTCTGGTTCTGTATGTATCCTGTATTCTCAACATTAGGTTGTGTTTAATTCTGTGTTTCTTTGTGTATATTCCTTTATCTTTTCTGGTGTTCTCCACACGTGTCTCATGTACCAACAATGTTGCTAGCAGCTGCTGTGGAGGTGTAAGACCAACAACAAGAGCACACAGGAGGGCTGCTAGCACAAGTTCTTTGATCTGCTTTTCTTTTCTTTTTTTTTTAAATTTAATTTATTTATTTAACATATTTTGTTTTCAGCATTGGTTTTCACAAGAGTTTGAATTACAAATTTTCTCCCCATTTCTACCCTCCCCCCCACTCCAAGATGGCGTATATTCTTGTTTCCCTGTTCCCCAGTCGGTCCTCTCTTTTGTCACCCCACTCCCCTCCCATCCCCTTTTCCCTTCCTTTCTTGTAGGGCAAGATAAATTTCTACACCCCATTGCCTATGTATCTTATTTTCTAGTTACATGCAAAAACTTTTTTGTTGTTGTTTTTGAACATCTGTTTTTAAAACTTTGAGTTCCAAATTCTCCCCCCTCCTCCCTTCCCACCCACCCTCCCTGAGAAGTCAAGCAATTCAACACAGGCCACATGTGTATCATTATGTATAACGCTTCCACAATACTGATGTTGTGAAAGACTCACTATATTTTGCTCCTTCCCAACCCATCCCCCTTTATTGAATTTTCTCCCTTCACCCTGTCCCCTTTTGAAAGTGTTTGTTTTTGATTACCTCCACCCCTGTCTGCCCTCCCCTCCATCATCCCCCCCTTTTTTATCTTCTTCCCTCTTCTTTCCTGTGGGGTAAGTTACCCAATTGAGTATGTATGGTATTCCCTCCTCAGGCCAAATCTGATGAGAGCAAGATTCACTCATTCCCCCTCACCTGCCCTCTCCCCTCCTCCCACAGAACTATTTCCTCTTGCCACCTTTATGCCAGATAATTCACCCCATTCTATCTCTCCCTGTCTCCCTCTCTCAATATATTCCTCTCTCATCCCTTAATTTGATTTTATTTCTTTTAGATATCTTCCCTTCATCTTCAACTCACCATGTCCACTCTCTCTCTCTCTCTCTCTCTCTCTCTCTCTCCCTCTCTCCCTCTCTCCCTCTCTCCCTGTCTCCCTCTCTCCCTCTCTCTCTCTCTCTCTCTCTCTCTCTCTCTCTCTATATATATATATATATATATATACACCCATACATATATACATACCTACACATTCACTTATATATATATATATATACACATACATACATACATAAACATATATATATATATATGCATATTCCCTTCAGCTACCCTAATACTGAGGTCTCATGAATCAGACACGTCATCTTTCCATGTAGGAATGTAAACAAAACAGTTCAACTTTAGTAAGTCCCTTGCAATTTCTTTTTCTTGTTCTTTTTCTTGATTACCTTTTCATGCTTCTCTTGATTCTTGTGTTTGAAAGTCAAATTTTCTATTCAGCTCTGGTCTTTTCTGAGAAAGCTTGAAAGTCCTCTATTTTATTGAAAGTCCATATTTTGCCTTGGAGCATGATACTCAGTTTTGCTGGGTAGGTGATTCTAGGTTTTAATCCTAGCTCCATTGACCTCCGGAATATCGTATTCAAAGCCCTTCGATCTCTTAATGTAGAAGCTGCCAGATCTTGGGTTATTCTGATTGTGTTTCCACAATACTCAAATTGTTTCTTTCTGGCTGCTTGCAGTATTTTCTCCTTGATCTGGGAGCTCTGGAATTTGGCGACAATATTCCTAGGAGATTTCTTTTTGGGATCTATTTGAGGAGGCGATCAACGGATTCTTTCAATTTCTATTTTGCCCTGTGGCTCTAGAATATCAGGGCAGTTCTCCTTGATAATTTCTTGAAAGATGATATCTAGGCTCTTTTTTTGATCATGGCTTTCAGGTAGTCCCATAATTTTTAAATTATCTCTCCTGGATCTATTTTCCAGGTCAGGGGTTTTTCCAATGAGATATTTCACATTGTCTTCCATTTTTTCATTCCTTTGGTTCTGTTTTATAATATCTTGATTTCTCATCAAGTCACTAGCTTCCACTTGCTCCAATCTAATTTTTAAGGTGGTATTTTCTTCAGAGGTCCATTGGACCTCCTTTTCCATTTGGCTAATTCTGCCTTTCAAGGCATTCTTCTCCTCATTGTCTTTTTGGAGCTCTTTTGCCATTTGAGTTAGTCTATTTTTTAAGGTGTTATTTTCTTCAGTGTATTTTTCAGTATTTTTTGGGTCTCCTTTAGCAAGTCGTTGACTTGTTTTTCATAGTTTTCTCGCATCCTTCTCATTTCTCTTCCCAATTTTTCCTCTACTTCTCTAACTTGCTTTTCCAAATCCTTTTTGAGCTCTTCCATGGCCTGAGACCAGTTCATGTTTTTCTTGGAGGCTTCTGTTGTAGGCTCTTACACTTTGTTGACTTCTTTAGGCTGTATGTTTTGGTCTTCTTTGTCACCAAAGAAAGAATCCAAAGTCTGAGACTGTATCTGGGTGTGTTTTTGCTGCCTGGCTATATTCCCAACCAACTAACTTGACCCTTGAGTGGGGTATGACTGCTTGTAGACTAGAGAGTTCTATGTTCCACGTTTGGGGGGGAATGTGCCAGCTCTGCCACACCAGCACTCCTCCTTCCCCAAGAACCCCCAACTCGGACTGGGCTTAAATCTTCAGCAGGCTGTGCACGCCTGCTGTGATCCACCACTTAATTCCTCCCACCAGGTGGGCCTGGGGCCAGAAGCAACTGCAGCTGTAGCTGCCCCACCTCCGCTGCCCCCGAGGCTGGTAGCCGAACCTCGAACTCCTTCCACTCCGGCAGCTTTTCCCACTAACCTTCTCCACTCTCTTTGGTGTTTGTGGGTTGAGAAGTCTGGTAACTGCCGCAGCTCACTGCTTCAGGGCGCTAGGGTATGCTCCGCCCAGCTCCTGGTCAGGTTGGTCCGCACTGCTCATGCTGGGCTCTGCTCCGCTCCCAGCTCCCAGCTCCGTGTGGTTTAGACCTCACCCAGAGACCAACCAGGCTGTCCTGGGCTGGAGCCCTACTTCCCTCTGCTGTTTTGTGGGTTCTGCAGTTCTAGAATTGGTTCAGAGCCATTTTTTATAGGTTTTTGGAGGGACTCGGCAGGGGAGCTCACACTAGTCCCTACTTTCCTGCCACCATCTTGGCTCCGCCCCCTGATCTGCTTTTCTAAGGAAAGCAACTTTAAGGAGTTTACAACCTCACTTTAATTAAACATACATATATCATTCACTTAGTTCAGGGGGAAAAGCCAACACCCTGAACTTCAGAGAGAATACAAACAGAAATTACAAGCATACATTATATAAACAGAGCAAATAAACTCGAATCAGCCAACAGGCTTCTAGCTCTCTGTCCATGCAATACACCAGCAGTTACCAGAAGGAGAAGCACCAACACCTGGGTTTTCAAAGCCTGGAGTGGGGGTTGCTTCAAAGGCTACCCAGAGTCTTGTTACCAATAGTCTTTCCATGAGTGTGCCCCCAAAGGCAAAATGCTAACCTCTGGGTTATATACACTTCTTCAGGGTCAAAGGGCATCACAACCATGTGACTCAAACCCACATGACTTAGGCCTTCTTGTGACTTAAAGGCTTGCTTAAGGCCATAGGGCATCACAACGGTGCAACTCAAATCCATGTGAACTAGGCCTTCCTTTGATGTAAGCGGGTTCATCAAAGACTCCCAATTGAATCAAAGATTCCTTAGCGCTGAGAAGCACTCCGAAACAAAGACAACAAAAAGTCCACTTTGCTTGCCATTACATTTGAAAAGCAAAACTCATCAAGGGACTTGATTACCCCACCCTAATTTTCATAACAGCTTTCCCTGAGGGAAGATATTGCACCTGCTGGTTCTTTAGACCATCTTCTATGGTCTAGAACAAGAGGTCTGGGCATGGTGGGTACTCAGTAAAAACTGGTGACTTTTTTCTTATAGAATGATATCCTACCAAGTCCCAGCATGAAAGACCAAGACAAGAAGCAGAATAGACAGGCCCAGCCTCACAGCCACAGGAAAACAGATGTCCAGCAACTTGCCTACAGCATAACTGATGTCCCGCCCTGGTACCTCTGCATCTTTCTGGGGATTCAGGTAAGAACATCAGGCCAAAAAGCCCCAAAACCAACCCCAGAATTCAACATTGAAAAAACCTGATTCTCAGCTGAAATGATGGGCTTTTTAGACTTGTTTGAACATCCCAAAAACCTAACTGGTCTGAGGATCTAAATACAACTACAAACTCAGGTTTTGTCAACACTGGTTTAACATATTGTAGTGTTCTTGAGTAATGAGCAAAGCCATCGTTTTGTCTTACTGTCACAGAAATAATGCCTGATTGCTATTCGTTTGCCCTTCCCTGACAATGAAAACTTAATGTGATTTTGAGAGCTCAGGGAACATGACTGGAGGTGGGGATGGGGTTGTGGTTGGCACAGTTTCTAGAGGGTTAGACCTGGAGTTGGCAAGTTCATATCCTGTCTCAGACACTTCCTAGCTGCCTGGCCCTGGTAAGTCACTTCATCTTTCAGGCTCAATCAACCAAGCAATCAATCAATAAACATTTATTAAGCTCCTACCATGTGCCAGGCTCTGTGCCCTAGTTTCCTCATCTGTAAAAACGCATTTGCCACCCAGGGCTGTGAGATTAAAAAAAGATAACATGGAAAGCACTTTGCTAACCTTAAGGTAGTAAAGATGGTGATGGTGATGATGGTGATGGTGACGATGATGATGATGATGATGGTGACGATGGTGATGGTGACGATGGTGATGGTGATGACGGTGATGGTGATGATGATGATGGTGGTGGTGGTGGTGATGATGATGACGATGATGATGGCTAAACTGAGCACAAAGTAGTTTGGCAACAGAGAATGGAAGGAGGGGTCACCACACCTGAACCTGTTTTCTGGAGTGGCTCAATTTCTATGCAGTGCATGTGAGGCTAGGACTGGGGACTGAATGTCCATATGGACGAATTAGCTTTGCTCAGGAAAAGAAAAAAAAGATGGGCACAGAGTGCTCCCTGAAACCTGGCTGACCAGCAAGTCAGCAAATGCTAGCTGAAGATCTTTAGCCAAGTGAGATTTCTCAATTTGACTCCTTGCCATCACTAGGAAAACAGTTTCAAGTGGTTCTTCCTGTGATGTGATCTTCAGAATCTTTTTTTCTTTTCTTTCTTTCTTTTTTTTTGTACATTAAGGAAGGAAGGAGACAAGTATTTATTAAGCCCCTACAGTGCCAGACACTGTGTTAATATTATCTCATTTTATTTTCATCTTCACAATAATCCTGGGAGGCAGATACTATTATTATCATCCCCACTTTACAGTTGAGGAAATTGAGCCAAACAGAGGTTAAGTGACTTGCATAGGGTCACAGAGCTAGTAAGTATCTAAGACTGGATTTGAATCCAGGTCTTTCCTACTCCAGGCCTTGCTCTCTCTATCCACTTCTCTGAGGAAATCCCCAGAAGAAAAAGTCCCTCAGCCTGCATTCCCAGCAGTTCTCACTCCCTCCTATCCACCCCCACCCCCCTGCCCCACCCCGCCCACATTGTAACCCACTCATCTGTTCTCCACCACTACATTCCTAATGCTGGGAAATTAGGGCAGGACTCAGCAAACAATAGAAAAGGTTCCTGGCAGACAATGGTCAGCATCAGAGAATGTGGTGATGGGAAAAACCAGTTTGGGCTGTTAGTCTCTAGCTTCCAGCCATCCCTGACTTTGTCTGTCATTGTTGTTCAGTCTTGTCTAACTTTACATGACCCCATGGATCATACTGCTCATGGGGTTTTCTTAACAAAGATACTGGAGGGGTTTGCCATTTCCTTCTCCAGTAGATTAAGACAATTAGAGGTTAAGTGACTTGCCCAGGGTCACACAGCTAGTAAATATCTCAGACCGAATTTGAACTCAGGTCCTCATTACTCCAGACCCAGAGCTGTATCCATTGAGCCACCCAGCTGCCTCTTGTTCTGTCCTACCCACCAACCAAACCTTGGTTCTGTCCAGAGGAAGGGAGCAGCACTGGATCCTTCATGCCATTCTCATCTTTCTTCTTGCAGCATTACCTCACAGCCCTGGGTGGGCTTGTGGCTGTGCCTCTCATCCTGGCCGAGCCCCTGTGCCTGCAGCATGATCCCCTGACCCAGAGCTACCTCATCAGCACCATCTTCTTTGTCTCTGGCATCTGTACTCTCCTGCAGGTCTTTTTAGGGGTCAGGTAGGCTAACATTTCCCTGTAAGAGCCCACAGGCCTGCCTTCACCCCTGGGGCAACCACAGGGTATGTATGGTGGGCTTGGGTACTCAGGAAAACAGTAAAATGAGTTCTTCCTCTGCAAGACTGTGAGGTGGAATATTAGCTCCTTGAAGGCAGGGATTGTCTCACTTTGCATATTTGCTTCTTTAGTACCCAGCACATAGTAGGCACTTAATAAATGGTTGTTGATTGATTTAGTGCCTTTCCACATCCTCTATGTTCCTACTATTCAGATGTCTCTCTTCCTAGGTCTTCAGGGACCTCAAGCTTCTCAGAACTTCATTACAACCCATTCCTAGAGCAAGAAAAAGGCAAAATTCCACTTAGATTGGTCTTCCTCTTATACATCTCCCCATGCCCAGTGAGAGTTGCTTACCCCCACCCATACTCTACTTTGGGGATAGGACCTGGGAGCAAATTCAGCTGATAGAACTCAGGTAAGCAGTATTAATCAATGGGTCATCATTTATTAAATATCTACTATTTACTGGTGATAGAAATATAAAGAATTAAACAATCCCTAGACCCAATCTCATCTCATACCTATCATCATTGCTTGCACCCATCCTGGAATGCAGTGTTTGGAGGTGCTGAAGTAACCAAATCATGACTCCAGACCAAAACTAATACCCTTGGACACACAATATCGTTGGTGATCATGAATATGCCTATATAGTTCTGTATCGCAGAATATAAGAGACAGGCAGAATAGAAGGCAGAAGAAGTAAAACATTTATTCAGACATCAGAGGATCTAACCCTGGTGACCTAATTAGCAAAAGGGTATGGACCTTCTTACAAACAAGCCTCTCCTAATCAAGTTTCCCTTAACTAGCTTCACCTGAGACCTGTTAATGGGATTAATGGGCAGGGAAGATCACATTAACACCACATCTCCCCAGCTCCTAAACATACTACATTGACAACTCAGAGGGAGAAGGCAAAAGGGAAAGGAGACTGTATCCTCTAGCTTCTCTCTCTCTCCTTAGTGGTCATTCTGTCTTCAGTCTTCAATTCAATCTCTTTTCTGACTGCATCCCTCTTGGATACTTCCCCAGCTGTACCTCCAGGATAAGTTAATCCATGAGAGGTGGCTGCTACTCCCTGACTATTATTACCAGGTTCTAGTATATGGATTCCATATTACTAAAACCATCACCCACAAGCCCTCACTAGTGTGCTTACCTTTAGTAGTCAGTGAACAGCAAGTATAAGACATCCTCCCCATCCACACCCCTATCTCCCAAATCTAGGGTGCTCTTTTCTACAAATATAGGCAGAATCAGTGGGAAGAACAGGTACACGTGTAGAGTATATGGGTAATGAGGCACGCACACATAAGGAATGCGTGGGGCTAAGGCAACGTGTGCATAATTTCCACTTCACGAGATGTTCTTGCCCATCTGTCCATTGGGTACAGCATCTGCATCAGGCAGATTGCTCCACTGCCAATCTGGGCTTTCTCTTCAGTGAGAAGCTGTAGTCTCCACCATTTCCAGCTTCACACTCAGTTGCAATCCTCAGCTGGGGTACTGCTATGTGCTTTTAGAAAGAGTGGAGACACTTGCCCTAAGACTCGCAGAAACTTCTTAATTCTGTCTTCTTTGGGGTCTACCGTCTCCAGGGCAGTAGGAAGAGAGCAAGGTTGTCCTGACAAGCTGATGCTCTGAGGTTTAACCTTTCCTTTTGGTCATTCTTCCCAGAACAAGCCTGGCTCATCCCTCAGTAAGAGAACTCACTCTAACATATGGTGACTGTTTCATAAATTTCCCAAATCTTTGTCTCCAAAGGCCATACCTAGGCAATGGTCAGCCACCAAGCAGCTTTGGAGCTCAGGGTTCCCAAATTTTTTAAATTATTAAGTTTCTCTTTTTGGTATATGCAGGTGAGTAGGGTGGAGTTGGGAGGGAAGGAGGGGAGGTTCAGATACAATCTATACCCTTGGGTCAATTTCATTGACTACTAGCTACTCACCTACTTTTGTGGTCTCCTTCTATAAAGATGAGCTGCTCAAAAGCTCATGTCCTTTATAAGTTGCAAATGGGACTGCTAAAAGTTTTATATTATTTGCTAGGTAAAAAAAAAAATCATCCACTCAAATAAAAAAGGCCACTCTCTTATATCAACAAACATTTATTAAGGGCCAACTGTGTACCTAGCACTGTGCTCAGTACTAGAGATCTAGTGAAAATATGAACCAGTTCCTTCTTTCAAGGAACTTATATTTTTTTGGGGGGAGGGAGGCAAGGAAAAGAACATAATCATTTGTTGGGGGGCACAGAAAGGCACTGGAGCTGGGTTCAAAGCCCGGCTTTACTACTCACTACCAGTATAACCTATGGTAAGTCAATCCCCCTCATTATGCCTCAGTTTCTTTATTTGTTTAATGAGGGAGTTGGACCAGATGGCATCTAAGGACCCTCCCAACTTGAAGACTAAATACACAGGTTAAGAAAATACAAGTTATTTTGAGAAGGGAGAGAACATCAACAAAGCACTTAGTTCAATATCCCGTACATAGTAGGCACTTAATAAATGCTGGTTGACTTAAAAGTAGGAAGGTCTAAGGGAACTTTCCAGAAGAGGTGGCATTGGAATTGAGTCTTGAGGAAAGATAAGGATTCAGAGAGGGGGAGGTGAAGAGGGAGTGAATTCTAAGCATGGGACACTGCTTCCATGGAGATATAGAAATAGGAGAGGGAAATGCTGGCAGTAGCTCAGTTTCTTTGGCATGTGTAGCGTGAGAAGGGGCATGATATTCACTAAGCCTATAAAAGCAGGTTGGAGCCAAACCATGGAAGGCTTTAAATGCTAGGCTGAGGAATTTGGACTTTTTCCTAGAAGTCGTTAGGAGCCACTGAAGACCTCTGAGCAGGGGAATCTTCTCACTGAAGCCCAGATCTCAGAATTGGAAGGGAAGTCAGAGGTCATCTCGGCGTCTTCAGCCTGGTGTTGACCAAAGATTCCCTGTATACCTTATTGCCTTTCCATTTTTGGATAGCTCTGATTGTGAGGATGTTGCACTTACAGTTTTCACCTGTTGCTCCCAGTCTTGCCTCTTAGAAGTCAAGAAGAACAAGTCTAGTCTCTTTTTGCACAGGACAGTCTTTCTAGTGCTTAAAGATAGCTTTCATGTTTCTCCACATTCTTGTCCTCAGACTAAACACCCCCAGTCTCTTCAAGGGACTCTTTTCGAATGGCTCATCATCTTGGTTGCCTCCTTTGCACGAATTCCAGCTTGGCAAAGCTCCAAGAAAGCACTCAGAACTCACCCTCACGTTCTAGATGTGATCTGAGGAAGGGAATATATTGATACCACTGGTATTTGTGTGCCTCTTTTCTACCAAGTCTTTTAGTATACACACTGTCTTTTTACTCTGAATCATTGCTTCCTTATCTTTTCAAAATCTTCTGACCCTTTGTTCCATTCTTCTAGATTCTCATACACAGCTGTCCTTGATGAAAACTACTTAATCTGTGTGAGTGTATTAGTGGAGAGAGATAGTCCTCATTCAGCACTCACCCACCTCCAAGATAATAATATATGTATTTTAACACTGGCCTTCTGGAGAAATAAAAACATAGAATCTCAGGACTGGAGAGAAACTCTGAAATTGTCTAGACCAGACATGCCAAATTCAAACAGAAACAGATCCCTGGAGAATGTCCATTGATGTAGAAAACCTCAAATTAACATTACATATGTTCTATTTTTATTTATTTTTGTTAAATATTTCCCAATTACATTTTAACCTGGGTAAAGAAGACTAGAGGGCCTGTTAACCATGGGTTTGACATGTCTGGTATAGACCAAAGCCCTGTCTGATGGTTTAGAGGGTAGCACAACAATAGGGCAGAATAATCCCAGTGTGCCAGGGTCCCCCGGCTACTAACTGTGAAGGTCCTCAGCACATACACTTTGAAGAGAATAGGGATGTATTCAAGAATGTGTTACTTACTTTGTGATATCTCTTGAATGCTGCCTAGTACTCTGATATTCCATGTTTAAATAAGGCAGCTTGCAACATAGCTGGATGTATAAAGTCTTTCCAGGAATTCATATGACATAGAACACAGACACAAAAACAGGGAAAGTCACCAGATTCCCCCATAGTTGCACTACTCTGATATGAAGAGGTCTCACCTTATTCTCTTTTTATTCCTCCTTTTGACAGTCCTGCAAACACAGTGTGACTGTCAATTTATGAACACAAACTTGGGCTCTCCTTGCTCTAAAATGTAGCTTTACTGTGGAAGAGAGGCTTGTGATCTTGTTAGGGCTATTGGTTGCTACCTTTCTTCCCACCACAGCTCAGTTGCTCTGCCTCTTTGAATGTGCTAACATTGCATTTGGTTAGATTTCCCTCTTAAACTTGGATGTGGATATTCTCTTTAGTTGACTTGATGGAATATCCAGATCATAATGGAAATAGTAGCTTTTGGAGGAGCATATAGATGCTGCTGTTAAGGACTTAGGTTGAAGATATTTTAAGATTAGATCTACAAAAGACAGAAAAAAAACAGTCTGGAAAGGTAGAAGATAGAGAGTAGGAGGAAATGGTCTTTGTCTGTTGAGAAGATTTTTATTTTATCATTAAATTGAGTAATTGGTCTCAGCATAAATAGTTTATGTGAGCCAGTATTTATGTGAGCCAGTGGGGTAGATGGACATATGGCGCAAAGCATCAAGTCTGGCAGTATCCAGGTCATCAGGAATCAGGGGGACATAGACACCAAAGTATAAAGCAATATTTGTGGTTAAATTTAAATTCATTCAACAAGTATTTATCTATTTATCCATTTATATATTTGTTGTTGTTACAACACAAGACTTTTCATAACACTGGGCTAGAAGCAAACAGGCATATTTATTGATACATACGTGGAGAGATGGGGGAAGGGGCATTGAAAAACAGAATGTAAAAGGTTCCCCATAGTTCCTTACCTTCAGACTGGGTCTGTCTCATGAAACAAATCAAGCAACTTCCCTTCTCATTCCACCCATATATCTTAAAAAGAGAGAGTCTTGTGTCATTCTGGAGTCAAGGCCCACCACCCCTTCTCCTGATGGAAGAAAGACAAAGCCTAGAGATCCTGGGCAGCTTTCACAGGAAATAGGGAGGAAGGAGGGAAATACAGCTGGTCACCAGGGCACTTCTCACTCCTCCAGACATCCAGGAGCTAGAGACACTATCAGGAAACAGGCCAAGAAGGTTGAAGAATCATCCATAGGACATCATGCCCAGCAGCAGGTTCCCCAAAGGAGACCTAAACCCAGAAAAGGGAAAACAAGTATTGAGCACCAAGGTGTGTGTTTGTTGAGGGGAGAGGTATTGCAGTAAATAAATGTTTATTAACCTATTGCATGTCAGGCCCTGGGATAGTTACAGATTTACATTCTGCTGAGGGGGAAGTCAAAAGACTGAGTAGGAAGGTAGTCAGATGCCAAGAGAGAGAGATGGGGCAGAGAAAGGAAGTTGAGAGAACATTAGAATCACCAACACCCAGGAGACTTTGATCATAATCTGCCAGGAATCTGTTCATTTGGGAATCACTCCCTATGTGCAGCTGGTTGACAACTTGTTGGCAGGTTCAGCTGAGTGGTTGCCTCTGACTGGAGTTTAGACATGTAGGCAGGGATGGTGATAGGTCTTAATGACATGCCCCTGTTGCCATCTCTATCCCTGACCTGCGCTGAGGAGAAGTTGGAATGGGGTCAGTCCCAAAATGATCTGCAAAAATGCATACAGGTGTAAGTGCTTAGCTAACTATTTCCTGGAAGGAACAAACAGAATGCTATTTCTGGCTTGTCTTAGGTGTCTGAACAAAAGAAACACACTGAAAATACCTTCTAAATTGATTCCTCTGCAATTAGACAGCCAACCCCCCAGAATTATTCACTTATTTGGAGCTCTTTACTATTAATAGAGGCTCACATTTGAATGACACTTAGAGGTTGTAAGGCCTTCTTCTGACCACAACCCCATGAAGTAGGTCAAGCAAGTATTATAAGCCCATTTTATAGATGAGGGAAAATGATACTCCGATCTTGTGCCTTGCCCATTGGTTATATGGCTAATAACTATTAAAACTGGAATTCAAACCCATGCTTCCTGACTCAAGTCTTATGCTGCCTAGAAGCAGCTAGTGGTATAGTGGATAGAAGAATGAGCCTAGAGTTGAGAAGAACTGAGTTCAAATCTGAATTCAGGCACTTACTAGCTGTGTGACCTTGGGCAAGTCACTTAATCCTGTTTGCCTCGGTTTCCTCATCTGTAAAATGAGAAGGAAATGGCAAACCACTCTACATCGTTGCCAAGAAAACCCCAAATGGGATCATGAAGAGTCAGGCATGATTGAAATAACTGAACAACAATCCTAGGCAAATCATTTAGCCTCTGTTTGCTTCATTTTGCTCTGCTGTGGAATAGGGATGATGACCATAAAGCCTGTATCACTAGATTGTGAGGATTAAATGGGATATCTGTAAATTGCCTGCCTGGCACATGGTACTATATAATTACTTGTTCCTTTCTTTTCCTCCCTTCCTTATGTGCTGTCCACTACATTATGCTATCTACAATGGTTGTATGAGACTAAGGCCTTGCCCTTGGCCAGCTTTGGTGGCCCCCAACCTCTCTTCCCTCTTTGGTGACTGCCTGAGGGAGAAGCCTGGGCTTCTGCCAACCCTAAATTGAGAGCTTTCTTTATTTTGGCCCCTAAGGCCCCTGGAATTTATTCATTTCTTTGGCCCTGCATTCTCCAATATCTGACTCTGACACTCTAGTCCCCAGTACCACATCATGGGTTGCCTCTGTTCAGGAATCTTAGAATCCAAGGAATGTTTGAGCTGAGAGAAACCTTGATAACCATCTCATCTAACACTCCCTCTTTTCACATTTTATGACTTACTCAGGGTCACATGGTTAGATAATATACAGGACTCCTGGCTCTCACCTGAGTACCCCTTCCAAATTTGAGTGGCAAGGCTGCTTTTTGCCTAGACTTCAGGCAGTTGACTCAAACAGATGGATAGTTGGGTGGGACGTTAATTTTCTCAGTCAATCCCCTTAGGTTACATGATGGTCACAGAAAAAATAATGAAGCCCTTATTCCAACAAGCATATTAAGTCATCTACATTTACTGCACACCTTTGGTAGAATATACTAGATGGTACAGGAAATAGAAAATAAATAGAAGACAGGATTTCTGCCCTTAGGGAGGACCTTACAATCCTTGGAGAAGTCCATGGAAAAGTCCACATGAAAATGAATGCTAAAAGAGGCCTCAGTGTTACAGAAGTAACACCAACGTTAATCCAACAACAGTGCAAATTCCTTTAGTGCAGGGACTGTTTGGGTTTTTGCACATAGTTGGTGCTTAATAAATTATCTGTTGAATTGATTGAAAAAAAGGAAGCCTAGGAATGTAGGTTCATTTTATGTTCTCTGGTGGCATTGTCTATTTCTCTCAACTGTTTATCTGTTTAACACTAATACTTTCCTGGGATGTTATATAAGGCTGCACATCCTGGAACATTAAAAAGCCAGAAGAATTCATATGGCAGTAACCCAAAGTCAATGGAAAGATGAGCTTTAGTAACATGTAGCGCGTTACCAATGAGGACAGAGACTCTCATACAAGAAATAGTGTAAAAGACATTATTTAGAAAAGATGTCAGAATAACAGAATCTTAGAATTGGAAGGAAACTGATTTATAACTAGAAATGGAGGAGGAATGGTCCTGTGGCAAGAATGAGTGATTACAGGTTGACGGGCTGTTGGAGGGATCTTGTGTTGTGTGGTTTGTCCTTTGTTCTTAAAGATGACCATGACATCAGGAAGATGATGCTATGATTTGCAAGTGAATTGGATTTAAGCGACAGAGTGCTGCGCAAAGTCACCAGCCTCACTCTCTCCTCCAGAGCCATCTGGGTCCAGTGGCCAGATATAGATCAGGACAATTGGAGATGGCCCATGATGCAGTGGGATGCCTTGGCCTTTTTAAGCTCACTTTGAGACAACTCCCATTCAGTGATTAGGGCTGTTTAAGAAGTGAGCCAAGAGATGACCTAGGGGTGGGGAATCTGTGGCCTCAAGGTCCTCAAGTACGGCCCTTTGACTGTATCCAAACCCTGGATGGCTCCGTTAATCAAAAAAAAAAAATACAAATCACACTGGGAGAGAGAGACCTCAGGATTGTTTCTGGCCAAAACTATTTACATTCACTCTGAGCCATCCAAAAATAATCATTCAGTGGGGGACCTATTGTTGGCCAATCAATGAGAGCTAGAGTGAAATGGGTTTCAGGTGTAGTCTTTAAGAAAGAAATCTAGCCAGCAAACCCCAAGATATCAAGGTAGGCTTCATAAAAATTTACCTTCCTTTGGGCAGCGTACCCTCAGGTAATGGCATGACACCTTGAGGAGAGGAGAGCAGAGGAAAGAAATTGCCCGACTGGAACTGGCCAGTTGGGTCCCCATTGGGCAGCTTGGACTACTCACGGGTTGTGGTTTAATTCACTTGCAAGTCATGGCATCTTCTTCCAGAGGGACCTTAGCATGTGCTTCAGCTAACTTCTTCATTTTACAGTTAAGGATCAGAGAGAGAAAATGACTTGCAAGTAGGTGTAGCAGTGAAAGTTTCAGGCACTTCCTAGTTGTGTAACCCTGGACAAATCCGTTAACTAGAGTCTGTCTTTCTCAATTTCCTCAACTGTAAAGAAGGGATAATAATAGCCTTACTTCACAAGGTTGTTATGAGGATCATATGAAATAATATTTGTAAAGGGTTTGTCACAGTGCCTAGCACTCCTCTCCCCTCCCCTGCTCTCCTCTCCCCTTTCCCCCCTCCCCTTTCCTCTCCCCTTTCCTCTCCTCTTTCCTTTCCCCTTGCCTCTCCCCTTGCCTTGTCTTTCCCCTTTCCTTGCCTTTCCTCTCCCCTTTCCTCTCCTCTTTCCTTTCCCCTTGCCTCTCCCCTTGCCTTGCCTTTACTTTCCTCTTTCCTTCCCTGTGCCATTTGGAGGACTTATGGGAAAACATGGGCAAGTACCGTGGTAGGATGAGAAAGTGTAGACAACTTGTAAATCATGTTGTTGGAGGGAGTACCCACACTGATGAAATCAAGGATCTTTCCAAGCATCATAGTTAATGGATGACTCTCCTTGATATCTAAAAGGGAATAAAACCAAACTGATAAATTAGATATAAAGAGCCTAGCCTCACTAGCAGGAGCCTGCCAGGTAGAGATTATTTTACAATTTGGAGCATAAACAGTTCTTAATGGTCATGTCGAGATTAAATGGGAAAGAAGCTGGAGTTAGAAGAAGAATTTTAGCAATTTTATTGGGCAATCACATTTCATTAAGGCATATTACATGATTAAAGGGGAAAGTAGAAGTGCTCAGCTACTGATTTATGATTAGGGAAGTTCCTAGGGATGGAATATGAACCAACCTTCCTGTTGTGCAAGAATGTCCCTGTAGCCCCTCCCCTCACCCCATACTTCCTACATCTGCTCACTGACCTTTGAAATTTCTAGGGCCTCTCATTTCACAATGAGATTGAATTAAAATACTAACATTGTGAAAGAGATAATGATGATTGAGATGTATTCTTGATAAGGTATAAATGACTAAGTATAGAAACCTTTCCTGAGACCAGATTTTGATTGAATTTGGGCATGGTGGTTAGTAGTTACTGTGAGGGCATTTTTGGGTGCCATGCTAGGTCTGGCTAAGGAAGCCAGCCCCCAAACAAAGCTGGTTTGTTTGCCTCTTATCTGAGAGCGCTGTCAGTCTTTTGAATCTCCCTAATGTGAGATTTTTCAAAACATTGTACATGGGATTTTGTTTTTGATGGTCTCTGTGGTGGTACCTTCGTGGGTCCTTCCAGTTTCCAGTCCCATCATCATCACCAGCAGCAACCATCTCTCAGCTCTTGAGGCACAGTGACAGCCACATTAATGGTGGGTCCACAGTTGAAATGAAACCACATCACATGGGCATGCACCAGTCCCACTAAATATCAGAGGGGTGATTGCAAGTCACACAAAAATAGGCACTATGATAGACTGAAGGAGTGGCAGCTGTGCATCCAAGTCTAAGAGAGCACCTGGATATCGGGAGTAATTAGTTATCCTGCTATGCTTAAAGGGGTGCTAAGGATAGTTTCCTGATGCTGCTGGAACACCTGTGATGAGCTGGCCCCTGAGAGTCCGAGATGGAAGATGTTGGATATGTGGAGGATGGAAGGAGAGTTAATATTGTCATTGGAGTGCTCAGTAGTATAAGTGAGTTTGACTAGATAATGGTAAAATTGTGTGGGTGCTGAGAGATTATTAATGTTAGAAGTTTGTAGCTGTATATGGATGCAACACCAGGTATGAATCCCTGTAGGTTTGGGTTTGGGGCAGTGAGTTATCTGGTGAGTCTGATCCATGAGATAGGCATGGGGATCTGTCACAGGCTCATAGAATGATAGAATGATTCCAGGATCTGAAGACAGTGATGAGAGAGCCCTAATAGGCACTGTATCTAAATGACACACATTTGATCCCCAAAGCCAGAGTGTCAGAATGTGAATGAATCTGTGCAAACTGGGTACAATTTCACCCCACCCTACTCCTCTTCGAATATTAAGCCTAGTGCCCAATAAGAAGTTATTACTGGGGCAGCTAGGTGGTGCAGTGAGTAAAGCACCGGCTCTGGAGTCAGGAGGACCTGAGCTCAAATGCGGCCTCAGACACTTGACACACTTATTAGCTGTGTGACCTTGGGCAAGTCACTTAACCCTAATTGCCCTGCCTTCCCCCCTCAAAAAAAGTTAGTTATCGCTATTCTAGTTTACAGGCTGGAGTGAAGAACTAGGAACTCAACTTCTGGTCCTACAGGAAAGAAGGGGAATGGATTTTAAACTGCTGAAATAACCCAAATATCCATTTTGTGTAGGAGACCCAGGAAATAAATGCAGAAACAAAGTTCCCTTTGTCCTTTGGTAAAGTAACTGGGCTTTCTGGGCCCTGGATCTCTCATATCTCAATGGCCTTGTTGAACTCCAGAGTGTTAATTAACTTAGCCTGCTCACTCAGAGGTCCAACCATATTACTTGGCTTAAACATGATGACCTTAAGATTTAGAGTGGGACAGAACTTTAGAAACCATTCTAGCCCAACCTTGCATTTTACAAGACATGAAACTGAGAGGTCAAAGGACTTGCCCATGGCTAAACTGCCCACATGCCCTGGTCCCTGACATTGTCTCTGTCTCTCTCTCCATTTCCTCTCCTCTTCCTCCTTCTTTTCCTCCTCTTCCTCCTTCTTTTCCTCCTCTTCTTCCTCCTCCTCCTCTTCTTCCTCCTCCTCCTCCCACACCTCCTCCTCCTCCTCCTTTTTCTTGTTCTTCTTCTTCTTGTTCTTCTCTCATTCTTATAGCTGCTATTTGAGATCTTTGTTAGTTTATATAGCAGTTCATTAATAAAATCCTGAATTCCACCAGGTCTCAAGCATTGTCAGGCCTTGGTAGTAAGTTGGATCTTTTCTGTGCCCATTAAAACACACAGATGTGTGTATACTCATATGTACACATGTGCATATATTTACATACACATGTATGTGCATATATGTATATGTGTGTTCTGAACTTAACAAACATCAGATAAAATGGGTGTTTCCACATACATATTAGAACAGAAAAAGAAGATTATGCATGATAGTGCGGATCTCAATAATGTACAACTTGCTTTTAAGTACATGGTAAGTTCAGTCTGAAGCTTTCAAAGATGTCCTATTTGCCTTTGCTTCTTTCTAACCTTCCTTCTGTTCTCTGCTCTGCATTAAAAAAAGAGATGCTTTAATGACCATCGTTTCTTCTTTCTTTTTACTACTTTATCCTTATCCACTTTCACCCTTCTACCACCCCATTTTGTCCCCATTGGAAAAGAACTATAAAGCCCTAGGCTTATTTAATCTTAGTGGTTTCCATCTGAGATCATCTCCAATCTATCTTTTTGTACATGGTTTTTTGCAAGTTGTCTCCCCCATTAGACTGAGCTGTTTGAAAGCAAGGACTGTTTTTCGCCTTTTTTTTGTGTCCCCAGAGCCTAGCATAGTGCCTGGCACATAGCAAGTGCTTAATAAATGCTTGTGGTTCACTTGACTTTTAATTGATATTCAGTCAAGGGAAAACAGATTCCCACATTGACTGTATCTTAAAAAGTATGCCTTATTTTGCATCTTGAGTTTATCACTTCTCTATCAAGAAAAAAGTAGGTAGCCTCCTTCATCATTGGTCCTAGCATAGTAATTGTTTATTGCATTGATCTGAGTTCTCAAGTCTGTCAAAGTTGTTTCTCCTTATAATGTTACTGTTGTAACATAACTTTTTTTCTTGGTTCTGCCTACTTCACTCTGAATCAGTTCATACAAGTCTTGTCAGATTTCTCTGAAACTGTCCATTTCATCATTTCTTATGGTACAATGATATTCAATTACATTAACATATCATAATTAATGTTTTGCCTGAGGTCAGATAGCTAGTAGGGGGCACAGTGTGACTTGGTCTATTACATTCTAATTCTTTCTTTAAAAAAAAAAACTTACTTGGAGTTGCCCATTAGATAGGTACTCCTTTAGTCTCTAATTATTTGCTATGACAAAAAAGAGCTACTGTAAATGATCTTCTACCTCTGAGCCGTTTTCTTCTTTCTTTGTTCTCTTTGGAGTTATTGGCTCCTCTATTCTCAACCTGTGTTTGGTGGATTACCAAAACCGAATTTGCCCAGTCTCCATTAAAATTTGATTGTGTTGTTGTAGTACGGTGGTGATTAAGGGTTCTTGATGGCTTTGCCAGCAGTGCACATACTGTGACAGGTTTTACTGGAAATTTTTTTTGTCCACAAAAATTCATTCAACCATTTACCCAGGAGTAGAGTGGTTTCTATCTGAATTGGTGGAGGGGGTAAAATCACAGATTTTTGAAAGTACTAGAGTAAAGTACCCTAAACAGCTCCGGTTCCTCCCCTATTCTCAATGGGATCTTCACTCAGATAACAGCTTCAGACATGGGCCAACTGAGAGACTGGCATAGGCCACCATTGATCTTTGGCTTTCACATTGGGAGCCATCATCCTAGACCATACTCTCACTAGACAATATCTTTTCCCCTGCATTCTTTCCCACCCATCTAGGCTGCTCGTTCTCCAGTATGGGGCATTTGCTTTTCTGGCCCCCTTTCTAGCTGTGTGGTTCAATCTTAATATGGACTTTAACAAACTAGAACAAATCTAAAAGGGGGTTTCCTCACAACTGCAGTTGTGAGGAAAAGGAAAATGGGATATCTCAAGGGCTGTCATAGGAAAGGGCAGGTGGCTTACCTTGTGTAGTTCTAGGGTAGGATGAGGACCATAGATGAAAGCTACACAATGTTATAAATTATAAGTATAAAGAAGAATTTAAAAAAAAAACCAGAAATAGCTGTACTTCAGTGGAATGGTTTGTCTTGTGTGGTAATAAGAACACCATCACTGAATGTATTTTAGTAGAGGTGTAAAATTATCTGTTGGAGTAGGAATTCATATTTTGGATAGGGGAGGGGAAGGAGAAAAAACAAATATTTATTATATTTATTAAGCACCTACTATGTGCCAGGCACTGTGCCAAGCACTTTATAAATATTATCTCACTTGATCCTCACAACAGCCCTGGGAGGTAGGTGCTATCATTTTCCTCATTTTATCTGAGGATTAATTTGAATTCAGGTATTCCTGACTGCAGGCCCAGTTCTCTGTATGCTGTACCACTTGCCACCTCTAAAAAGTGATGATACTCCTTGGAATGCAAATGCAAACATATCATTAATGCAACTGTAAGCAGCTCACTGGACTTTATTTAGTAGGCACTAAATAAATGTGTGTTCCCTTCCTTTCCCTCATCTCCTTCCCCCAAATCATTTTATTAGTGTTGTATCTCAGCTAAAGTGCCTCTTAGATTCATAACTCATTGCTGATTTGTTCCACCCTATATCTGCTATTCCCATGTGATTCCACTGCCTTTTCTCCACTGAGCTGTACTGCCATGTACTGGAGCTATGTTTAGCTGCTGAAGCTTCTTCTTCCTCAAAGGGAGTGTTATCATTTTCTAACTTCTTTTCAGCTCTTTTGTTAGGCCCATAGCCAGCTGTGACAAGCACAGAAAAAAAATTTCTCAAGATCATTTTTTTCCCAACGATCCCCCACTCCACACCTTTTTTTTAGGAATTACCCCATGCTACTTTGATATTTACATCAGGATGAGAAAGTATCTTTCAACTCCATCTTGACCCTAGCAGAAGCTTTAACAAGTCTTAAGGAGGCGCTTAGCAACTCTGGTAGGACCAGATAGAGTTAGCAACCTTTGTTCTCTTTTGTCATTGGTATTCAGTTACTATCTAGGTTCAGGTTGTTATCTCCTTATAATTATGGGCTCATTCTTAGCCAGTTATCTCATTTAATCCAGACAACAACTCTGAAGGTAGCTAATACAAGTATAATTATCCCCACTTTACATGTAAGGAAATCAAGGCTCAGAAATGAATTAAAAATGAAAAAGAATTAAATGACTTGTCCAAGGTCATTCTGCTAATAAATGGCAAGCTCAGAACTCTAGGAGCAATGGGTTCAGGAACACAGCCTTTGAGTCAATAGAAGGAAAAGCTTTCTAATAAATGTAGCTATCCAAAAAACAAAAGGACAGTTAGGGAGTAGATTTTCAAGGACTGGAAATCTTCAATGGAGATTATATGAGTGTTTGTTGGAATGTTGTCAAGGAGATTTCTGTGCTGTCAGGGTTGGACTAGATACTTTTTGAGTTCTTTCCAAGTCTGAGATTCTGTTACGTGAACTCAAATATGTCAGTCTAGTGTTTTTTTTCCCCACCAACTGGACAGGATTAAAGGAACCGGGCCAGAATGTTTTGACAAAGAGAATTACAGGGGAATGTAAAAATTTAGCAAGGTGTCTTTCACATAGTAGGTACTTAACAATTTTTTGATTGAATTGGGTTGAATGATAATAATAAAACCAATCCTCAAACTAGTCATCATGCCAGCCAAAGATGACGTTCCTTCCTAGCTAAATTAGAAAATGTAGTTAAATAACCCCATTGTTAACCTCTTATTCCAGGTTGCCTATTCTCCAGGGTGGGACCTTTACCTTTGTGGCCCCATCTTTGGCCATGCTCTCTCTCCCTGCCTGGAAATGCCCTGAGTGGACTCTCAATGCCACACAGGTGAATGTCAGTTCTCCAGAATTCATTGACGAATGGCAGAAGAGGATCCGAGAGGTAATTGTGGAGAGAAAATGCCAAGAGTTGGCTCGGGGAATGTTGGTGCTGGTGGTGATTGGAGAGCTAAAAATGAGAAGGAAGAAGGAACTGCCAGAGAGACCATCAAAAGCGAAATGCCATACTTTGAATACTTTGAAATACTTTGAAAACTTTTATACTTTTCATCTCAATGGTTCAAAAGATTGGCATACTTTTTCTCAGGGTTTCTTCTAGGCAATCCAGAGAAATAGGTAGAAACAGGTGGGAGTATTGGGATTGTATAGAGAAATGTCAACTCGAGGTTACATTGGCCATATCTAGGGTTAAAGTGGGCATATATGATGCTATGGCCTATATGTAAAAATTTGTAGATGTATAGATAGGTGTATGTATGTATGTAGGCAATGTATAGATAGGTGTATCTATTTGTAAGGGTCTAGAGGAGACTTGCCCCAGTGCAAGAAACTATCTGGAGCTATTCAAAGTCATTTTGGGACATTAATTATGAGCAAAAATAAAAGATGAGAGAAAGACATTATGGGGGATGGTCAAGAGAAACCCATTTGTTCTTTCCCCCTTCCTCAAAAGGATCCAACAAACTTAATCTTCTGAAGACTTTCTCCAGTGGACAATGGAGATGGTTTACTGAGCTTCTTCCAGCATATCTCAAGGCCAGATGGCTGACCTAATGCTGGAACAGAGCCCATGATTATATCTAATCTGGTATTGGTAGCTAGAATGAGATGTAAATATGGAAAAATTTTCTTTTATAGTTTTATCCTCAGTAGTTTGTTTCTGCTCCATTCTCTAACACAAGAGCAGGTTGGTATTGAGAAATGGACACTGGATTGACTTGGTTTGGGCCTAGGGCTGAGGTTTGTGGGAACATGGACCGATCCTAACTTGTAATAGAGTTACTCGTGACAGTGGTAGACTCCTACTCCAATGGAGTGGGAAAGAGAAACTTGCTTTTCTGGTTGCTTCGTGACTGCCCTCCCTAATCTGCAGCCTGGATGCCTGGGTTCTTATAGGTCATTAGGTCATATGTTATAGAACAGAGATTATGTGTGGTGGGGTACTTTAAATTCCAGACTCCTAAGTAAAATTTTGTAAATCTCTTTTAGCTGACCGAGAAATACGAGAGTAACTACATTTAGGCCCTTGTGTATCTGTAACTGAGATGTATATATACCTAATGAGAGGCACTGTGGAAGAGTAGTTAGAGACTTGGACTAGAAATCAGGAAGATCTGGGTTTAAGTCTTGCCTATGACACGTATTTGCTGTGTGTCCCTAGGTAAGTAATTTAGCCTCAGAGAGCTCTAGACAATATTCTAAGACTGTAGATTGCAGAGAAGGTACCTTCCTGCACTGAAAGAAGGAGTTTCTTTATCCAAGAGTTCCCTGTACCAATGAAATGACAGGTTTAGTCCCTATGTATATATCTGCTACAGCAACAAGCACATTGCATACCCTCAAGTAGTAGTATGATCTCCTTTTGATCTTCCTCTTGACTCTTTGACCAGGCCAGGAAAAGTTAAAAACTTAGCACAGTGTCTTGTGCATAGTAGGTACTTAGCAATTTTTGGTTGAATTGGATTGAATGATAATCTTAATAGGTGATGTTTATATCACATTTTAAAGTTTGCAAAGTGCTGTACATAAAACTTAGAAAACAGTACTACAAGGTAGGTAGTAGAGGTATTATTACAACCGCCATTTTACAAATGAGAAATGAGAAAAGCCAGGTGTAGAGCTATTCAGTACTATGGTCACATAGTAAATGTCAGAGGTGAGATTTGAGCCCAGGTGCTGCAGCCGCCAAATCCAGCTGTTCTATTTACTACACTAGGCTGCCCCTCCATTGAACCAAATGGAACTTTGTCATTGCTTAGGTATCATGGTGTCTCTCTAAGAAGTTAGAATCCTGATTGTTCAGAGGTCACGTGACTAGGCTTGTTCATTATGATAATCAAGAAGACAAACCACACCACCAATGAAATATGGCCATGCACCTACCCTCCACCAAATCAGGAAATTCTGTCTTCTCATGTCCATCTTTTTTGTATCTGGACTCAGCAGAGTTGCTCATATTCAATTTAATTAAGCCACATAGTCTCTTCCTGGTGGTGCCCTTCCACTAGTTCTGTAAATTTCAGCTTTGCACCACCTAAACCCTAAGACATCCATGGTCTAGAAATTGTTGATTTACTGGCTTAAGAAATGGAGTTTATAGTGGGGATTAGTAGACTGGGGCTCTAAAACATTCAGTCCTGATGCTGTTCAAGAAATATCAAAGTATAGCTCTTCTCTTTCAGTTACAAGGTGCCATCATGGTAGCTTCCTGTGTCCAGATCATCGTGGGATTCTCTGGCCTCATTGGCTTCCTGATGCGCTTCATTGGCCCGCTGACCATTGCCCCAACCATCACTCTTGTGACTTTGCCGCTTTTTGACTCTGCAGGGAGTAATGCTGGGATTCACTGGGGCATTTCTGCCATGTAAGTGTTCCCTGGAGAAACCAGCTCCTTTTGGGATGAACCTGGAATTTCATCTACTGAGAAAATCACCTTGGGTCAGTAGTCACTATAGTTCATTAATGCTCTGATTTAAACTAATAATTGATGGAATCACAGAATTTCAAAATTGGAAAGGAGTTCAGCGGTCAATCTAGTCCAATTCAGACCTGAAAAAGAATCCCCTCTCTGCAACATACCTGATGAGGCACCTGAGACTTTGATTTAAGATCATGAATGAAGAAGTGCAGGGAGGGAAATCCACTCCCTCCCAAAGTAGCCCGTTTCCACTTTTGCACCACACTAATGGTTAAAAAACTTTTCCTTATGTCAAACCTAAATTTGTCTTTCCAACTTCTCCCTGCTTTGCTTTTAGTTCTGCCCTCTGGGGCGAAGTAAATTGTGTCTAATCCCTCTTCCCCATGGGAATCCTTTAAATAGCCTTGGTTCTGATGTATGTAACAGAGAGTATTAGCAATGTTGTCCTTCAGATACCAGGTGGATGGTGCTTACCTATAGCCAGGAAGACATACCCTGTGAGTGACTTTTCCATCAGTGGAGAAGGCATTGAAGAGACCATGGCCACATACTCTCTCGTATCTCTCTTGTCACAGTGGTCCTCACTTATAGGACATCTGGTCAGAGGCAGGGGTACAGCTCATGGCAAGGAATAACCATTCTAGACACCTGGCTCATTGACCTTGGCCTCATTAGTTCCCGGTTATAACTAGCAGAGCCAATTGCGTTAGTAACGTACATCCCCCACTGTCTCCTTCACTCTAGTCTCTGATGAAGAGATGGCCTTTCTACTTGTGAAGGCCAATCTCTCAATATATACCCTGCATGCACTTATGTCCCTCTTCTATAGCATTTCGCCCCACCATCATCTTTATCTCCTCTCTAATTTTCCATGCCTCCCTATTTACTAGTTCCTTCCCTGCTGCCTACAAACAAGCCCAAATCTCCTCCATCTTTTAAAAACCAAAAACAAAACCCCAAACCTCTCAATTGGTACTACCATCCCCACCCTATATTTCTTCTACCTTTCTCAGCTAAACTTCTTGAAAAAGTCATCTGCATTTGGTCCCTCCCCTTCCTGTCCTTTCATTCTCTCTTTTTTTAATAATTAAGATTTTTTATTTTTAGTTTACAACACTCAGTTCCACATAATTTTGAGTTCCAGATTTTATTCCCCACCCTGCTCCCCTCCCTCCCGCAGATTGAGGCACACTGTATGCTCTCGTTCTCTTCTAAACCATTTGGCTTCTCAGCTCCTCATGCAATAGAAACTGCTCTTCAGAGTCACCAGAGATCTCTTTATTTCCAGATCTAATAGCATTTTCTCGATCTTCATTCTCCCTGTCCCCTCTAGCATTAGACACTGTTGAACATCTTTTCATCCTGCATACTCTCTCCACTGGGTTTTTGTGATACTTGATTGCTCATTCTAAATCTCCTTTGCTAATCTTCGTCTATGTCTCTGTCTCTGTCTCCATGTCTATGTCTATGTCTATATCTATGTCTACTATGGGTATGCCCCAAGGGTCTGTCCTGGGCCTTCTTTTCTTTTCTCTCTGTGATGTCTCTCTCAGTGATGTCATCAGTTCCCATAAGTTAAATTATTTCTAAGCAAATGATTCCCATGTCTGTATATTTAACCCTAGTCTCTCTTCTGAGGTCTAGTCCCAAATTATCAACTGCCATTAGACATTTAAAAGCAGGTATTACAAGGGGCAGCTAGGTGGTGCAGTGGATAGAACACTGGCCCTGGAATCAGGAGGACCTGAGTTCAAATCCAGCCTCAGATACTTGGCACTTACTAACTATATGACCCTGAGAAAGTCACTTAACCTTGACTGTCTCACAAAAAAGTGAATATTCCACAGGCATGTCAAACTCAATATATCTAAAACAGAATTCATTATTCCCTACTCACATCCCATTCAGCCATCTTCCATATTTATCTGTTATTGCCAATGGCCCCACCATTCTTCCTAGTCACCCAGGCTCAGAATAGCAGTGTCATCCTCAGCTCCTCACTCTTTCTTACCCCACAAATCCAGTTGTTGTCAAGTCTTGTCATTTCTACCATCACAAAATCTCTTATGTACAGCCATAACCTTAGCACTCACCCTCATCACCTCACCCCTGGACTTCTAATTGGCCTTGGTGCCTCACATCCCTCTCCAATCAGTCAATCAACCAATCAACCAACTGACATGAACTTATCAGTTATCTACTATGTGCCAATCACAGCTGCTTCAGATAGAAATAGAATCAAAGACACAAAACCTCCTTATTTCCACACAGCTGCCAAAGTGATTTTCCTAAAGTGTAGTCTGACCTTATTATCCCCTCCACACTCAGCAAACTTCAATGTTTCTCTATTACCACTAATATCAAGTATAATCTTCCAATACGGCATTTAAAGCTCTTTGCCATTTGCCCCCCTTGCTTTCCTTTGATGTTTTCTTTATACATTGCTGCTCCCAATGTCCTGTTATATTGGCCTAACTGCAGTTGCACCCATAGTGCTAAATCTCCCACCTCCCCACCTTTGCATTGGCTGTCCCCATGCCTGAAATGTTCTCCCTCCTAATCTTTATTCTTTTAATCCCTGGCTTCCTTTTAGACTCAGCTTAAGAGTTGCCTCTTATAGGTCTTATCCATTCCTTTAACTAGCAGTGCCTTCCCCTCTACAACTGTCTTCCATCTATTCTGCACATATCTTATATGTACAGGCTAATGTATATGTTATCTTCTCATTAGAATGTGAACTCCTTGAGGGCAGGAACTGTTTTTGCTTTTTTTTTTTGCACCCCCAGAAAGTGCTTAATAAATGTTTGATGATTTATTGATATTGCTTTTCACAGGATCTTAGGAGGAGAGCTGGGTGGGAACTTAAGAGTCATTGAGGATCTAACCCTCTCATTTTACATGAAAGGAAACTGAGTCCTAGAAAAGTCACATTGGTAGGAAGTAGGAGAATTGGAATTACAATCCAGGTTTTCTGATTCCAAATCTGCTGCTGAAAAGGCTTCATGGAGAGGGCCCTGAGCTGGGCCGTGAATGAAACGAGAGATTTTAATATATGGAGATGAGAGTGAAAAGAATGTATTCCAGCTCTGAGAAATAGCACAAAATAGGGGAGAAGAGTAGTCAATTTGACCAGGATATAGAGAACCTGGAGTCAGGGGAGGAGTAGGAACAGATACTGCACCTGTGGAGGAAATCCTGCATAAGGTCATTCCTTCCACCAAAGCAGGTGGAATTTACAGTCTTAAAGAGGTGCTGGGAGCATTTGAGAGATTAAGTGACTTACCTAGGGTCACAAAGCCAGTATTTGTGAGAGACAGGACTTAACCCCAGATCTTCCTGGCTCTGGGGCCAACTCTCCATAGGAAGGAAAGCAGCATGAAATTGAACTGGAAAGGTCACTTGGAGCCAGACTGTAGGGGGCCTCAGCTACCAGGGTCAGCAGTTTCTCTTTTATTTGGTAGATAATGGTGAGCCATTGAAGGTTTTGAGTAGAGGAATGGCATGGTCAGGGCAATGCATTAGGAGGATGACTCAGGCAGTAAGTAATATTAAGGATGAAGTGGAAAGGACAGAAATCACTTAGGAGGTTATACCAGTAGTCTAGATGGGAAGAAAGAGGGGGCTGTAGTAGAAGGGAAAAGGAAGCAGCTGGGAGAGTGGACATCCTTAGGAAGATCTGAAATCTGTTCATGATAAACAGCAGTAACCCAAGTTTGACTTCCTTCCATTCCAGGACCACTTTCTTCATCGTACTGTTTTCTCAATACCTGAAAAACATCCCTGTGCCGGTACCAGTTTATGGGCAAGTGAAGAAATGCCATGTTTCTAAGCTGTACCTGTTCCAGATCTTCCCAGTAAGCTATATTTTTGAGTTCTTAAAAATTGTTGATGCTTTTTTTCTTCTGACATCTTCGTCATTTCCAAATATGCCCCATCCCTTTCCCTACACAGTGAGCCTTCCCCTAGAACAAGGAAGAAAAAAGAGCCCAGTTAATCCAAAGAGAAGCTAGGTAGTGTAGTGGTTAGAGCACTGGTCATGGAGTTCAGATCCAGGCTCAGACACTTACTAGCTGTGTGACCCTAGGCAAGTCACTTAACCCTGTTTGCCTCAGTTTCCTCATCTGTAAAATGAGCTGGAGAAGGAAATGGCAAACTATTCCAGTATATTTGCCAAGAAAACCTTCAATGGGGTTACAAAGAGTTGGACACGACCAAACACCACCACCACTAAACCCTAACCTAACCCGGCAAACCTAAACTAGAATCTCATATCAATAATCCCTTACCTTCCCAAGGAAAGGAGAAAAATGCATCTCTTTCTTTATCTCATCTTAGGGCCCAGGCTTGGTCAATATAATTACATAGCTTTCAATGTTCTTTTATTGTTCTTTTTATTTACGAAGCTGTAGATGTTTCTGTTATTTTCTTGGCTCTGCTGAATTTACTCTTAAGCTGCTGATGGTTTTAGCAACTCTTTTCTCCCCCTCAATAAAAGGCTCATGGGAGTTCACTCCAGGCCTTTTCCTCTGGCTCCTCTTAATCACAGAGCCGTGGAATTTGAAAGTTGGAAGGAAATCTGGAGGCCATCTGTCTAGGCCATGGGTTTTTGACCTGGAGTGCATAAATTTGTTTTAAAAACTATTTTGATATATATCAAAATTGACTTCCTTTGTAATTCATTGCATTTTATTTTATGCACCTAAAGATGTCATTCTGTGATGGGGTCCATAGGTTTCACCAGGATGCCAGGGGATACTGAGGCTCCAAAATTAGGTGTGGCGTTCAAGGTCACATAGCTAAGAAGGGGGCAAAACTCAAGGCTGGAGCCTTAGACTTCTCACTCCTACTCGGTTGCCCTTACTCCTTTCTCCCTCTGTCTCTCCCTTCCACAGATTTTGTCCCTAGCCAATCTGCATTCCATTTCTAGTCTTTATCTTTTGTATTCTTTTTGAAGATTAATTTATTTATTTTTGGGTTTTCAACATTCACTTCCATAAGTTTTAAATTTTCTCTCCCTCCCTCCTCCCTCCTTCCCCAAGACGGTATGTAATCTGATATGGCCTCTAGACATACATTCCTATTAAACACATTTTCACATTAGTCATGTTGCATAGAAGAATTATAACAAATAGGAGAAACCATGAGAATGAAAAGAAAACAAAAGAGAAAATAGTCTGCTTCACTCTGCATTCCAACTCCAGAGTTCTTTCTCTGGATGTGGACAGCATTTTCCATCATGAGTCTTTTGGAAAAGTTTTAGGTCCTTGCATTGCTGAGAAGGCCTGAGTCTATCAAAATGAGTCCTTGCACACCGTGGCTGTTCATCTTTCATATTCTTACTTGTGCAGTGACAGATTCCCACTAGTGCAGAATAACTGCGGCCTCCAGCATAGTTCCTCAGCCCCCTTCTTCTCCCTTTCCCCAGCCTTTCTGGGAGGCAGGCAGCTCAGGGCTAGGATGAGAGCAGTGTGTACAGAATGGTTGAGCTGCTTCTCTCTGGGCAGGTGCTGTTGGCTCTTTCCATTTCTTGGATCATCTCCTACGTGCTTACTGTCACCAACGTCTTCCCCTCAGACCCTTCAGCGTATGGTTATCTGGCCCGTACAGACATCAAAGGCGATGTTATGTCCCAGGCCCCTTGGTTCCTAATCCCTTATCCAGGTACGGTCAGTTGCTTCTGTTCCTGCCCAGTTGGAATCCTCAGATGCGAGGAGAAATAGCATTGAAGGACAAAGTCCTAGGGGTATGGGATGCCCCTTGCTTACCTTACCAAGCTTCCCCAAGAGCTCCACTGACTCCCCAGTCAGTGTCTCACTGGATGTCTCTGTGTCCCCAAATGCCATTTTTTCTATCAGTCTGGCCTTAGAAGTATGAGGCCAAATGGGACAATAAGGGGACAGGGTGGGATATGAGGGTAGGTACATACTAGAGGCGGGGGTGGTGGGGGAGTGGAGTAAGGGCTCTTACTGAGAACTCTGAGAAGGCCCAGCGTGTCCTAAAAGTGGAATTAATGTCCCCTAAATTAATTGCTTATCTGTATTTCATTTCTAGGTCGATGGGGAGTTCCAACCATCAGCTTGGCTGGGGTGTTCGGCATCATCGCTGGGGTGATCTCGTCCATGGTGGAATCCGTGGGGGATTATCATGCCTGTGCCCGGCTTGTAGGGGCCCCACCCCCTCCCAAACATGCCATCAATCGGGGTATTGGCATTGAGGGGATCGGCTGCCTCCTAGCAGGAGCGTGGGGAACTGGGAATGGGACCACCTCCTACAGTGAGAATATTGGTGCACTGGGCATCACCAGGGTAAGGTTATTGGGGTTGCCCAATCAGCCAGTGTCTGACCAACTAGACCAAAATTCTGACTCAGAAACCAGTTGATTCTTACTAATGAATCATAGGATTATAGATTTTGGATATTCAAGTTAACCTGAGAGGTCGTATAATTCCCATTTTACAGTTGAGGCAGCGGAGATTAAGTGACTTAACCAGGGTCACGCAGCTAGTCAGCGTCTGAGGTCAGAGTTGAACTCAGCTCTCCTTGACTCCGGGCCCAACACATTGTGTTACTAAGGTAGCACAAATATTAAGATTTGTTGTGGTTGTTTGGTCATTTTTCAGTTGTGTTTGACTCTGTGACTCCTTTGGGGTTTTCTTGGCATTTCCTTCTCCTGCTCATTTGACAGATGAGGAAACTGAGGCAAACAAGTGACTTGCTTGGGGTCACCCAGCTAGTAAAGCATCTGAGGCTGGATTTGAATTCAGGTCGTCCTGACTCCAGGCCCCGGTGCTCTATCCACTGTACCACCCAGCTGCCCGCACTAAGTGGCAGAACCAGGATTCAAACCCTGGGTTTTTTACTTCAAATTCAATGCTCCTCCCATTATAGCTGTTACCTCCTGTCGTATTATGGTCTTTAAAAAAAAGCTTTGATTTTGGTGACCGTACTGGTGACCCATTGTAGCCCATTTAAAGGGGAAAGAAAGAGAAGATGACCAGGTGGTCTTAGTGTTACCCAGAGTGAACATATGCAATTCTTAAATGCCAGATGAATAAAGAAGAACAGATGACTCTATCAGGATCGGTCAACTAGCATTTATTAAACACCTATTACAGGCCAAACACAGTGCTAAAATTTGGGAGCACAAATATAAGAAGAGAGAAAGATACCCCTCAAGGAGCTTACATTCTAACAAGAAAGACAGCACATAAAAGGGGTAGGGAGAAAAAGGCACCAGAGGATGGTAGAGAAAATCCTGAGTGTGGACTGAAAAGCAATGAGATACTCCTGGCCTGGGCTCCGAGCCATCCAAATAGGAGGGGGAGGTGCTGCCCATGTGCCTCTTCCAGGGCTGGAGGGAACTTCCAAATAAAGGGCTGGGGCATCATAAAGGAAGTCCTGAGTACAGCCTGGAAGGGAATGTATGATAACTTTCATTGGCTATGGACATTTGAAATCAGCAAATTTAGCCTATCATTGACAGGAAACTAGTGTGATTATAAGTATTGACAATAGCTCTACTGTTTAATGTAACATCTCCTAAAAAGAGTCATCCACTTGGAAGTTACTTGCTGCAAGGTATATTGATGAACAGTCCTTATCAGTCCCAGACTGACTGTATAGAGTATAACTGAAGATGTGAGAGTGATGGTCTAAAGTAAGGAAAAAAAATCAGAAAATTAATATGTTTTTTGCTTAGCCTTCTGTTTTGGGGGCTAATTGGGTCATAATGTAAGGGATTTTTCTTTGATTATAATCCAAAGTATATTTATGTCATGGTATATGCAAATATATTTTAATATACTAATAAATTTAATTAAGGCAAAAGTCCCAGCTTGCCTAAGAATAGAAGAAAAAGCAGAAATACAATGCTTGAAGTTGCTAGTTGTTCTCTTCCCTTCTGGACATTAATCAGAGTTCCATCTTTCCTAAGGACTTACATCTATACTTTACCTTCATCTGTACATATATGCATAAAAACACTTGAACTTCCTGCACAAATGACCGTTATATGAAGTGTGACTACAGAGTAATGTGACAGTTTTTCCCGTTTCAAATACGTATAGTCAAGCAAAACAGATTCCTGCATTGGACATATATGTGTGTATACACACATTTATATATACATACATACACACATATATATGTAAAAAACCACACATATATACATACACACATACACATACTCTGAGTCCCTCATCTCTCTGTCAGGAGATGAGTAGTACGTTTCATCATGAGTCTTCTGGAATCATGGTCAGTTATACATATGTCAAAGTTCCTAATTCTTTCCAAGTTGTTTCTTTGAAATGTTGTCATTGTATAAATTGTTCTCCTGGTTCTGCCCACTTTACTCTGCATCAGTTCATATAAGCCTTCCCAGGTTTCTCTGAAGCCATCTCTGTCATCATCTCTTACAGAACAATAGTATTCCATCATATTCACATGCCATAACTTGTTCAGCCATTTCTCAATTGATGAGCATCCCCTTAGCTTTCAGTTCTTTGCTACCACCACAAAAAGCTGCTATATTTTTATATATATGGTTCCCTTTGCTCTTTCTCTGGTGTCTTGGGAGTATAGACTGAGGAGTGGTATTGCTGAGTCAAAGTTCTTAATCTCATCTCTAATCTCCTCTGGGAGTTTGCCACTTCAATAATCCATATTCTCTTTCATCTCTGTCTCCCTTTCTTTGTCTCTCTATTTCTGTCTCTGTCTCTGTCTGTCTCTCTGTCTGTGTGTCTCTCTTCCCCTCCCTCTCTCTCTCTCTCTCTCTCTCTCTCTCTCTCCCCCCCTCCCTTTCTCTCTCTGTCTCTCTCTCTCTCTGTGTGTCTCTCTGTCTGTCTGTCTCTGTCCCTTTCTGTGGCTTTCTTTCTCTTTCTGTCTCTGACTGTCTGTCTCTCTATCTCTCCTTTCCCTCCTCTCCCTTCCTACTGGCTCCCACCCTGATAACCACAAACATCCTGAGATCTACCCTGTCCTTTAAAATATCTTCATCTGACCCTGCCATCTCCTCCAACCCTCCTCTTCTGTTTCTAAATGCTTTCACTGCCAAACTCCCAGGAAATTGTTTGTTTTCATGGCCTTCATTTTCTACCTCTCCTTTCATTTCTCAGTCCCTTCTAATCAGACTTGGGCCATATCAGAACTACGTACTATGTACTATGTGCTTAGTGGTACTGGGTCCTTTAGACCAAAAGTGTTAAACTGGCAGGCTTAAAGGGGCTCTCAAAACTCCCAAGTGTGATGGAACTAGATTGAAATGTAATTGGGAAACATTTAACAAAAAATAAAAAATAAAAATACCATGCAACCTAGATAATGTTAAGTAGGATATTTGAGTTTGATACCACTGGTCTGAACTAAAACCTATAAGTCAGAAATACTCCTTCCAGTTTTCTCTATGGCAGGAATTCTTAACCTAGGATCCATGAACTTCTTAAAAAATCTTTTTTTCATAACTGTATTTCAATATAATTGGTTTTCTTTGAAATCCTATGTATTTTTGCATTTAAAAGCATTAATCTTAGAAGGCATCCGTAAGTTTTTCCAGATTGCCCAAGGGGTCCATGTCATAAAAAGTTTAAGAAACCCTGCCCAATGGAGGGGTGTATGACAGTTTTTCCTCTCTGGACTGTATCTAGAAAATAGGAATATTATAACACTTTCCCTCTCTAATTACCTCAGAGGCAAAAAACAGTGAGGTGATGTGTCAGGACTAAGGTTACAATCTCTCCATCTCTTAAGGCTCCTAAGAAAGTCTAACAGTGCCATGGGGGTCAGGGTCCCTGTCAGAGCTAAGATGTAGACAGAAGAGGAAGGAAAGTTGGGGGAGAATGGAAGTGGATGAAAAAGAAAAGAGGAGAGGAGACAGAAAAAAGATAACAGCTGTCTCTAGTATGGTAGGATTGAGTGAGGGCTGCCCATAACTGACTTCAGTGCCCTCTGTGGCTGCCCTGCTGTCATACCCTCAAGCCCTTACCCTCAAGTCAGGTCCTGTGGAGCATCTAACTTTATATATAGGAATTTGCAGAGCATTCTGAAAGGTACAATGACTTTTCCAGGCCATTAAGGCACAGTCCACTAATTTGCTCGTCTCTGGTGGTTGGTGAAAGGTAATCCTTTTCAGGAAGGGTAATAAATACAGCTAAGAACATATAGATTGAAGAAAGGATTACATTAAGTCATGTCCCGAAGATTCAGAATGGGCTGTTAAGGATGTTTGAAGTACATGTCTGACCTTTGAAGACAATGTTGTATACAACAACCACCACGCTCTCTGACTGGTCACTGCCCTTGGAAATCTTAGCACAACATACAACATGAGTATACAAATGGATACTCAGTTTCTGCACTTAAGGAGCTTATAGTCTAATTGGAAAGACTAGCTAGATAGATATATAGGAAGATATAGACATAGGTGTAGATATAGACATAGATATAGCTATAAACATAGAGAAATATAGATATAGGTACAAAGATGGACATATGTAATATACATACATACACACATGAAACTAGAAAACCATTACAAACCTGTGTTTGAAGAAATATAAGATCATGTAAAATTAATAGTATGCATACTGTTACGAGAGTACCTGGAGTACAAGACTAATTGTAGGGAGGTCAAATTAACCCAGTCAGCCTTCTTGATGTGGTGCCAATCGATGAACAAGTATTTATTAGGTACATATTATATGCCAGGCATTGTGCTAGCCACTGGGGATACAATCTCAAAGACAGAAACAATCTTTATTCGTAGAGCTTACATCCTAAGATGACACAGAGAAAAGGTACAAATAGACAGGGAATTGGAGCTCAAAGTTCACTCCTGCATTCTTTCCAATTCTCTTCCTTGGAGGCAGAATGGGGCAGTGATTTAGGCCCATATTTGCCTCATCTCCGTATCGCTTTGGTAGAGTTGTTCTAGTAGAAAGACTCACCCCACCCCATCCCATCGGAAGCCATATGGGTGCTCTGTGTCCTCACAGGTTAGCTGGTCCTTTCCCTTTGACTGCAGGTGGGGAGCAGGATGGTGATCATTGCTGCTGGCTGCGTGCTGCTCTTGATGGGCATATTTGGGAAGATTGGGGCTGCATTTGCCACCATTCCAAGCCCTGTGATCGGGGGTATGTTCCTAGTGATGTTTGGAGTCATCGCAGCTGTGGGAATTTCTAATCTACAGGTAAAGAAAGGCATCTTTTCAGTTCAATTCAGCATTTATTACTATGTGCAAGGCACTGAGTCTTGCCCTCAGGACAGTCTGCCTTTAAAGGATTACCGAGACATTTTGCCTC
The DNA here is from genome assembly GCF_011100635.1 of Trichosurus vulpecula. Lineage (NCBI taxonomy): Eukaryota > Metazoa > Chordata > Mammalia > Diprotodontia > Phalangeridae > Trichosurus > Trichosurus vulpecula. The sequence continues at coordinate 112,590,397 of NC_050577.1, forward strand.
TTGAAATAAATTCATTGGAGTTTGGATTGTGAAATGGTAGGACTGAGGTTGGGAGGAAGTTCCCCTGACTATAAACCGCAGCGCCCCACCTCTCAAGTGACAATGGCCAAATTTGGAATTTCCCTGTAAAAATAAAATGGCTTAAACAAAACAAAATCAATGATAAAAGAACCACTGACTTTTGGCTCTGTCCAGACAGCCAACTCCTAATATCCCCATGTAGATTAACTAAACTTTAGATCATGCTTCCAGAATCATACTACCCAAGCAGGAACTTGGTGTGATGACATGATAAACAATGCTCCCCCTTTGCCATCCCCATCTTGTGTTCAGTTATTCCACTTGGCTTCTAATTTGCAGAGAGAAGGGTACCTAGTTTTCCCAGGTTCTCCCCTATCCCCTCCCACATCCCAAGTAATTGTTCCCAGTTTTGAGCAGGAGGCTCCCCTTTGGTGGTAAGAGGATCATCTGTAGGGATTCCTTTTCCCTGCAGTATGTGAACATGAACTCTTCCAGGAACCTCTTTGTCTTTGGCTTCTCCATCTACTGTGGGCTGACTATTCCTAACTGGGTGAACAAGAATCCAGAACTAATCCAGACAGGTGAGGATCTACTGAGTCCATAGATGACCAGGTTTCTGTCTCCTCAATATTTTAACCTGGGGTGCTATGGTGAGGGTCTGAGCTCAGAGGGGGCTGGGTTGTTGGGCTCCACCCTGTGGAAGGTCTATAATTCCTGTGTTTCGTTGTTCTCTACTTGTGTGCACTATAGGAATTGTCCAGTTGGATCAGATTATCCAGGTTCTGCTCACCACTGGCATGTTTGTGGGTGGATTCCTGGGCTTTGTACTTGACAACACTATCCCAGGTAAGGCTGGCTCATCACCACTGTCTAATAGCATATCTGGAAAACTTGTCCAAGGGTAGGTAGATACCCACAGAACCCCTATTCTGGTCTCTGTTACCCATAAAGCAGTCAGCAAACATCAACTGAAGTTTGTGCTATGTATTGAGGGAGAAGAGATAGAAATGAAGAGAAAGGTCACATGACACCAGCTCTATAAAACTTGTACTGCCTAGTTGAGGAGATGACTCACATGTAGTTGCATGAAATGAGCACCCACTTACCTTCTCAGGACAAACCAAGAACGTAAGTGCTGAAGGAGTACCAAGAGAGGAATATGTGATTCAATCCAGTCAGTTGCTTTTGGCTTCCTGGAAATTTTTATGGTGTGAAGAGGGCTAAGTTATGTGACATAGAGCAAGAAAGAAGCTACAAGTAGAAAGAGGAAGAGTACGTACAGAAGCATAGAATGGTGAAATATCTGGCTTGCTGTAGAAGTAGCAGAGAATGGGTTCCGGGTCCATCCCTGCCATTAACGAGGAGGGCAGCCTTGTAAAAGTCATTCTTGTTCTTTGAGTCTTGGTTTTCCCATCTGTGTGAAGTGAAGGAGTCAGGCTGCATTATCTTTAAAGTATCTTCCAGTTCTAAACATCTGTGATCCCTAGCTGCTGTAAAGGGACAGCAACTCTTAGTCCCACCTGAAGGTCATGAGATTGTAGTTCTAGAGCTGGAAGGGTCTTCGTCTAGTTCAGCCCCCTCATCTTACAGATTAGGAAACTGAGGTCATCTAGTGCATCTTCATTACAGGGCTCTCCCAACTGGATCTATCCCAAAGAATGGAATTCCCTACCATTACCCCAAATGCTACAGCTCCACAGGGCTCGGCCCATTCTTGACTTCTTATTGCCTCTTACTAGGAAGTCAGGAAGAAAGAGGACTCATTGCATGGAACCAAATACATGAGGACTCAGAGGATGCCCGGAATGTTTCAGAGATCTACAACTTCCCTTTTGGGATTGGCACCAAATTCTGCACTGCTTCTTGGCTCTGGCGTATCCCCTTTTGGCCCAAGCCAGAACATGGAGGGGAAGCAATGGGAAGGGAGCATGGCCTCAATGAGGAGAAGGGTCAGATTTCAATGGGAGAGAGAGAGAAGCTGGATATTGATACGAAAATGTAAAGAGATACTTCTTCCCCCAGTCAGGAACATCCCAGAAGATACAAGGTTTGGTAGGCCTCCATTCTTCAGGTGGACACTTATAGCACTTTCCTCTCTGGTGGGGTTAAATACATGTTCAATTATAGTCAACAGCCATTTTCAAACTAGTTACTAGTTCACCCATGCACAAATCACCTTTTTTCCATGCCCCATTTCTCACCTAGAGCATAAATTTGAAATGTGTATCCTGAAATATACAAAACATTAACTTTATTACTGGCAAGTTTCGGAATGGGGAGGGGTGTGTGCGATGGGATTAAAACTATGTTGAAATTGTCTGTTTTTCTTTGTTAAAGCCAAGAGTCATGTTCTCCCAAAGGGTCGCACCAAGGGTGTGGGATCTGATTTGAATAGAACTCTGGACTTTTCCACTATCCTGACTAGTGTGGTAGGAGCAATAGCTTTCATATAAGTTGGTTGTTTTTTTTTTTTTAAATAAAAGGTATGAAAACCATCCTTGTGACTTAATTGGTTTAAAGGACTAAGATGCAGGCCACTGCTGTAGCTTCCTGGTGGCTTAAGTACAAAAGCCAGCCCCCCAGAGGCAGGAGGTGTTCTCCTTCTGGCTTGACAGGCCTGACAACACGGCCAGCATGGATACAAGGAAGTGGAAATGGAATCGACGCTGTATCTTTGCTGAGAATCATTTCCATGCTATGGCTAAGCACACCTCCTTTTGTTAACTGTTAAATGGTCCACACGGGTCTAGTTTTATTCCAGTTCCTAACCTGAAGTGTAAACCCAGCCTGAATCAGGTCTAGATATCAGCCCCTGATTTCCTACCTTCTAGCACTGCCCTTCTTTGCTACAACAGCTTCTCCCTCCCTAGGAGATAAAGGGAACTAGAAAGGTAGCCTATGATTCATGAGTGGGGTGCAGGTCAGCTATGGGGAATATTCTCACTGGTCCCCATATTCCATCTGAGATCCTGGTCCCTCCCCAAGGTCCTCGATAGCTGTGACTCCATTCAATTGACTTCAGTGGATGTTTATTAAATACCTACTTTGCCCAAGAAATGGTGCTCAGTGTTGGGGACACAAAGATAGAAATGATACAGAACATACTTTCCAAGGAACCTGCAATCTAATGGGAGGTGGAATTGAGTAACATAAATCACTGTGACAAAGAGTGAAATAAATGTGCAAGGAAAGGTATGGGTAACGTACTGTGAAAAATTTGAGGAGGACACACACACACACACACACGCACTCGTATATATGTATATGTGTATATATGTGTGTGTATGTGTATCACAGTATAGTTATTGGACAGCCTGGGCAAGTGACTGGAACACTGAAGAAGGGTTTACAGAAGTAGCAAGTTCCATCTCCCAAGGAAGATGACAACCTGTGCCAGGCTTCAGGGAGTCTCGCATTTGCTCTCCATTGGAAATGCCAGCTGCCTACAACACCCCTGCGCCTATTCTTCCTAGACAGATCAGAAAGTCTGCCAGATGTGTAAGTCAGGCATGGTGTGTGTGTGTGTGTGTGTGTGTGTGTGTGTGTGTGTGAGCACCTGTGTGAATCTCTTTACCTTGTATAAGAACTTTTCCCCTCTCCACCTAAAAAAAGACACAGTTCACTCACAAACCAAAACATAAGGCCTACATTTAAATACTTTATAAATAGTCAGAACCTAAGACCGTTCCAAATGCTCCCAGGAAAACCCACCCCAAAAGCCCTCAGATGGAGATATGGGTGTGATCTCAGCTTCCAGCAATGCATTTAACTATGGAAACTCCCCAGACTTCCTCTCTCATAAGTCTTCATCATCAAAGGTCTCAGTGCATCTTAGCATCACTGTCTCATCATCAAGTGGGATGGCTGCTTCCTGCAAAACACCAGGATGGAAGAAATGGAGGGGAAAGTGAGAACATTTTCTCCCTGAGCCATCCAGTCCAGGTTGTAACCCAACAACCCCAGACCAACCCACTATTGTACCCTCCTTTCACAAAGCTACCTGAATTTCTGTTTCCAAACTCCTTTCTCTTTGATCTTTGGTCACCAATTTCTGGAAGAAAACAAGAGTTCCAAGAAGAAAGGCCTCATCCCAATTTCACTCAACCCTCTTGAAGGAACCACTTCTATGGTAGCCTTAAAAAGTCTTTTTTGGGACGCTCTCCAATGGGACACCAGAATAGGAAAAGTTCCTAAGTTTTATCCCCCATAGTAAAACCTCAGACTCAGAGTGGTCCATTTGCAAAGAGAATCATTACAAAGAGTTTGAATTTGATTGTGTCTGTAGGTCAATTAGCTCTCCTCAGTTCTCTGACTGGAATGAACCTCTAACCCTAGTCAACCATCTCTCCAAAGTATGCCCGTTGGTCTCATGGGTGATGGGGTTCACAGGACATGTGGATGACTCAAGGGAGATCCCTCTTTGTTACTAAAGAAACATGGAGCACATGCCCTACTGAGGTGGGGGCATCTTAAGTGAATGCACAGGGAAAAAACCAACAGTATTACTGGTCCTTCCCCTAGCATAGATGCCAGCAAGGCTGAAAAACGACTTCCAAGTCCCACCAAAGGAGATTCAGTTGGAAAAGGAACTATTTGTATTAATCCATGTAAGAAGGAAAAGAACCAGGTTTCAGCTGCAGGAGGTGTTATTAGCAAAAGCTTGAAAGAAGAGGAATTTAGAGTGCTGGAGGTGAGGCCAGGAGGCCTGGTCCATGGGGGGGGGGGGTAGGTAGGAATTAAGAGTTAAAAAAAGAAATAAAGAACGAACAAAAACTCAACTTATAATGTACCAATTTTGAATCTCTGAGTAAACACCTGATTTAAATTTATTTTATTTTGTTTTTAATTTTATTTATTATAATTTAAATTTTATTCAAAATGCCCTGTGCACCCTAAAGTGCTATAGGGCCCTAAGAAAACAGCTCTGGAAACTGTAAGCAGGAGTTTGTGAGCTGAAGCCATAGCTCACATCAACAGGTCCTTAGTAAAGGGGCTTAGTAAATATTTATGTGAATTAAGTCACACTGGCTAGCTCATCCTGCGAAGGCTGATGGGAATCAGAAACTAAACATGATAAAGTAGAAAGCCTTTTCTTTTCATGTGTAATGGAGAACATGGAGGCAATTTGAAGCTTTTTGTTCTCTCTCGTCAATATTGGGTAGAGAAAGGGCCAGGAGCCTGAAACTCTAAAAAAACAAGTTAAGGCCAACGTTTTTACATCTCTCCAACTACCTACAGAAACCGTGTTTGGGACAAGAAGTAATTTGCTGCTGAGGGAGAAGCAGGAGAAGGTCCCAAACCAGCAAAAATCTTTTTGCTCTTAGTTAAGAATTCTAGGGGATGTGATTAAAAAAATGCATTATGATTCAAGAGAACGGTACCAAATTGTACCTTAGTGGTGTTGGATTAAAAAACAAATCTTACTATATAAAACATCTTTAATGGCTGGTGATTGTTTAGATTAGGAGGTTGTAGTAAAGAATTCCATCGTAAAAAATAAACGAAGGGTAGGCAATTCATGACTCTTAATAAGTCTCTGAAGGCTTGGCCAGAGAAGTCCTATTATTTAAATCCCAGGCAAAATATTACTAGGTTGAGCCTAGAGTTTTGACCTTTCGACAAAAGGTTCACTGCCACCTAATGGTAGCATCCCTAAATTTCAAGTTCAGCCTTTTTTTTTTTTTTAAGGACAAGACAATCCCACCCTCACTGCACCCCCCCCCCCCCCTGGCCCCAATCTGATAGAGTTCTAAGATGTCAGCAAATTTCACATAAACCTTCACAAAATGCCCTGCCATCCCACCCACAACTGGGGTGAGAGAGGACAATTGCAGCCGCCTTTTCTCTTCAGAGTCAGATTATCATAGGTCCAGTTATGCTGAGAAGGTAGAGATTTGACCTTAAGCAAATAACTTTTCTCTGCTTTTGTTTTTTATACTGAAGTTTAACTGGAGTCCCAGGCTACTCACCAGAAGGTCTCTGAAGATTTTGAAACTCTTTTGTCCTTGTGAGTGATGTAAAAATTTTTTTAAAAGACTTTCTTGCTTTAGAAAAGCATTCCCTCCTGTTTCTTCTCTCGGTTTTCTCTTAATAGTTTTCAGTTCCGCAGGAGAACATATGACTTAAGTCACCTCCAAATGGAAACAGGCCAAATGAAATGCAAATGAATGCCTAATGGCTCCTTTTTGGTGTGACCAGGAAAAAGTCATTCGACATTTATTCCCTTCCTACTACATACAAGCTATTTGTCCTGAAAAACCCTCATTAAGTAGGAATTTAATTCCTGGACCCTTAGATGAAAAGGCTAATGGGCTCTCATCTGAGCTACGTAGAAATTCAAGCAAATGAAATACATTGAAAAATCCCTTTCCCCCATCAAGGGGAGAAGCAAGAGGGCAGAGATCTATCTGCTCTCCTCTCTGTCCTACCTGTGGCAACTGTGTGTTAGCACAGAAAAGGCCCTTTAAGAAACTGACGATCTGCACATAGAGATGATTGTTTTCCTCTGGATTTTCTGAGCTGCAACCTGCAAACACTGAACTGACAATAGAAATAAAAAGAACATTTAACTCCTAGGTTTTGGTTTTTGTTTTGTTTTGTTTTTTTACCTTTCCCTGGGTACACTCAAATAGTTCTACTGAGCCCCTGGTGGGATTCCCACTCCCGAGATTCCAGCTAAAGGAAACCACAGTACTCTGTAGCCCACTCCCAGCAAAGCTCTATTATGTCTCCTTGGTTCCTCTCTTTTAATCTCCCGTGATATAATCACAATTCTGGACTATTCTAGAACTCAATTTGAGTTGTTGAGTGCACATCACAAACAATAAGGCCAGGAATAAACTCCCCTTGTGGTAGGGTTGGTCTCTTAGCGTCTTGGTGCCCTAGAAAATCCTCAAAGGCTCCAAGTAACAAGTTGCCAGTCTGCCTTGGCAGGGTGAGCTTACCCACTAGGAGCTGCCCACACCCGGGAAATCACAAGTCTACATTGAAAAAAATCCTTATGATCAAATTTGGGCCATGATCCCTAGACAGAAGGAAGGGATAAAATACTTAGTTCCAGTAACTCCTCCCCTTGTCCCACAAAGCAGTAACATAGAACATTGATTTCATTCTCCAACGTTGTTCATTTTACATAACCATCATGGTCTAATGACAAGGGCCAGTGGGTTGGGATTCAGAAGGCCTGGCTTTGAATCTTGGCTCTTTTACTTTAGACAAGTGGCAAACTTTCTGAACCCCAGTGTTTAGTTGCCTGAAAAAAATGGGAATAAGATAGCATGACCAACCTCACAGGGCCATTATGAGTTAGTGTGCATAAAAATTTGTGTAAACTTTTGTGGTTGTTCCTTCGTTTCAGTCACGTTCAACTCTCTGTGACCCCATTTAGGATTTTCCTGGCAAAGAGTGGTTTGCTATTTTCTTCTCCAGCTCATTTTGTAGGTGAGGAACTGAGGCAAATAGGGTCATTAAGTGACTTGCCCAGGGTCACATAACTAATGTCTGAGGCCAGGTTTGAATTCAGAAAGAGCAGTGGGTGTTCTTGACTCCAGGACCGATGCTCTGTCCACCTCACCACCTAGCTGTTCTATGTGTTCTACTTTATATCACTCTAAACATGTCAACTGCTATTATCCAGAACCCCTGTTCATTCATTCTAAAGGATCTGAGAGGAGAAGCATGGCAGAGAACACTAGATATTGAAGCTGAGGACCCATATGTGAATTCTGTCTCTGCCATTTTTCTGTGTGATCTCATCTGTTAAAATAAAAGAGAGTTGAAATTGGACTAGGTGACCTCTAGATATAAGATCCTGAGGAAGGCATTCCATGTTCAGTGGGGACCTCTGGCGCAGTGACCCATGCAGAAGCCCAGCTGTATAATCATCTTTTCTCTCTGTCCTAAGGGGACAAAGGAATGTGTGGCTAGCAAAGAAGTCTCTGGCCAATCTTCAGAATAAAGCAAAGGACAGCTTCTTTATCCATGCAGCTGCTGAGGGTCTGAGGCAACAGTATCCATCTTGAGATGACCTTTTGGATTTTCTTTAGCTTTATCTTGGGTCTTAAATGACCGTCTCCCTCCCCCACATTTCCTGTGTTATTGACTTCTCTTGGAGGAATAACAATTTATGCCAGATGCCTCCTTTTCCCTAGCTCTCTCACTAAAAAAAAAGTTTATTTTCATAAGGAGGTAACAAGGTAAAGGCTGTAAAGGCAGACTGTTTCTCAGCAAAGCTATCCTTGGACTAAGGCAATATTGTCTCAAGCACTTTTCTTTCTTTCTTTTGTTTTTTACATTCCTTTTTATTCTTATGGACTTGATAAACATAAAGCAATTTTCACTAACACAAAAAGCAACCTCTACCCTGCAAATAGCAGGCAAAGCCTTGCATAATCTTAATCACAACTTAATAAGTGTTCTATTTATCTACCCATCTATCATCTGTCTATCATTTATCTGTTTGTTCATCTATCATCTATCTGTCATCTATCCACCTATTTATCTCTCTACCAGTTAGCACAGTGCCTAGCATATATTACTCGTTTATTTAATAAGTGCTCTATCCATCTATTTATCTATCTATCCACCCATCCATCTATCCATCTATCCATCTATCTATCTATCTATCTATCTATCATCTATCTGCTTAGCACAGTGCCTAGCACATATTAAGCATGTAATAAAGTCTCTCTCTCTCTCTCTCTCTCTCTCTCTCTCTCTCTCTCTCTCTCTCTCTCTCTCTCTCTCTCTCTCATTTTCTCCATGTCTCAGTCCTTTACTCATTTCTTATCCTTTGCTACAAACGAAAACAGTAGCTGGTACTAATAGGTGGCCTGACCCCAGAGGAAGGATGGTCACCAGATTTAGAAGAATGATGGAAAAATAAAGAGGAGGGCATTAAAAGGTGGCAGATTTTGGGTTCAATTTTAGGAAGATCTTCCTAACAATTAGGGCTACCTGAAAATACTTCATGTGGTGGTGAGTTCCCCGTCAACTGAAGTGTGATGGGATGACTACTTGTCAGGCCTATGTAGAGATGATTCACACTTCAGATCAGGGTTCAACTAGATGAGGATTAGATGCCTTTTAATCCTGAGATTCTAGGATTTTAGAAGCATGCCTTACATTTGAACTCTACCCACAATGGCCAGTTTGGTTTTGACCCGCTCTATATCTAAGCTGGGGATGTGGAGGCGGGGTGGGGGGGGTTGGGGGGGTAAGATCCACAGTTGCCTCAAGACAAAGGATAAAGGAGTGAGTGATTTGAACTCTAGCCTAAGGAAGAACTGACTTAAATGGCCCCAGACCTGCTGCTGAATCCATGCTGGCTGATCCTGGAATTAGCTAGATTCTCTGGGCCTCCTCCCACACGACAGGCCACTAAAGAGCAGAAGCAGTGACATGAAGTATTTTACAATATGTACCTTCCCACGGCTGAATGTTTTGTCGGCTTGTTGCTATTTGGCTGTTTTCAGTTGTGTCTGACTCTTCATGACCCCATTTGTGGTTTTCTTGGCAAAGATACTGGGAAGAGTTTGCCATTTCCTTCTCTGGGTCATTTTATAGATGAGGAAACTGAGGCAAACAGGGTCAAGTGACTTGCCCAGGGTCACGTAGCTCTTAAGCATCTGAGGCTGGATTTGAACTCAGGTCCTCCTTATTCCAGCGCTGGCACTCTATGCACTGGGCCACCTAGTTGCCCAGTTAACTTGCACACACAGGATAAAAGGCTCTGCCTGGGTTACCTTCCTCAGGTCCACTAAATGACTGCCTAGGTAACAAGGTGATACAGTAGATAGAGTGATGGACTTGGAGAGGGGAAGACCCAGAGTCAAATCCTGCCTTTGACATTTACTAATTCTGTGATCCTGGGTAAGCCACTTAACCTCCCTCAGTTTCCTTTACAGTTTCTGTAAAGTGGGGATAATAATTGCACCTACTGGATAGGGTTGTAAGGATTAAATGACACAACATATGTAACATACCTTGCATACTTTAAAATATTATATCAACATTAGCATCATCATCTTACCTGGGGCTGGACACACCTGTGGCCACATCAAACGCATCTTCAAAAAGGATCTGTAAAGGGTTCACATTTTCTTATGTCAGAAGTAATAATCCATTTCTGGGCCCAACAGGCTTGGGATTCCCTGGTAATAAGGTTTTCCTGGCTTGTGCAGCCATGCCCTGGAAACTAGTTACATTCACATGGGGGCTGCGCTGTAAGGTCGGGGGGCAGAAGGGTAGTCCCACAATGACCCTAAATGCTGGACATTTAGCCCAAGGAGGTCAAAGACAGAGAGAAAGGAGCCCTATGGATCCAAAATACTCACAGTAACACTTTTTGTGCTACCAAGAACACGAGGAGAAAGGTGTCTGCCCACCAATAGGGGAATGGATGAATAAATTGTGTAGTATTTGAGTGGAATGACATGTTATTAGAGAGTAAGAAACCACGAATACAAAGAATCCAGAGAAACTTAGGAAGCCTTAGATGAACAGATGCAGAAGGACCTGAGCACAACCAAGAGAGGAATATATAAGGGCCACGATCATGTTAAGGAAAATAACACTTAAAAAAAACCCTCCGTATGTACGTATTGACTAGTGTTGACTACAGAGGTCTGATGATGAAGCATAACTCCCTGTTTGCAGTAGGGAGGTGGAGGACCACAGGTGCAGATTACATACATGATTTTTCTTGTTGTTTAGTCATCTCAGGCTTGTCCAATTCTCTGTGACCCCATTTGGGGTTCTCTTGGCAAAGACACTGGAGTGGTTTGCCATTTCCTTCTCCAGCTCATTTTATAAATGAGGAAACTGAGGCAAACTGGGTTAAATGACTTGCCCATGGTCACACAGCTAGTAAGTGTCTGAGGCTGGTTTTGAATTCAGGAAGATAAATCTTCCTGACTCCAGGTTTGGTGGTCTATCCACTGTGCCACCCAGCTGCCCCTATGCTTTTAGAAGCAATAATTTTTTGTTTTGTTTTGTTGCTTAACTACTTTTTAAAGAGAAGATCTATGGGACAAGAGCACTGTGAAATGACACCAAATTTTTTTAAAGAAATCAATTTTTTTAAAAATCCAAAAAGAGAACTGATTCTCTTCCTAACCTTATTTGGTTAAAAATGTGCTGTATTCTATCGTGGGTCTCCCTAATTCTGAGGTCTTATTGAAAGGGTCCTGGACTGGGCATCTTAGAACATGTCCATCATCCTGGTTCTGCCACTGCTTTCTAGAACCTTTGCAGTAGCCAGTTTCCTTAACCTTCCTATGCTGGCCTCAAACACTGAGGATGGGGGAGAACTGAAATAAATGGGGATGAGAACCAGAAAGGGAGAGTGGATTCTGGGGAGCCGAGGTGGGTATTTTCACTTAGAGGGCAGGCAGATGCTGAGCACAAAAGGACGTGCAGGGGGTGGGGTTCTATTTTAAGGAAGAGGGGAAGACTGACTGGATGGGGCGGGGAGTTAAATATCTCAGGTCAGAAAGGGCTGTTATGAGGCTGGGATACTGAAAGAATCTGCCATGCCAACCAGGTTCCAGCCTCAGATCCTCATGCTTGTTCTTGACAATGAGGCTTGGGAGAGGCATACCTAGAATGAGGAAAATACTGTAATCATTGACTGAAAAGAAATCCTAATTATTTGGTGTCTGGAGTATACATTACTTATGGACAGCTAGGTGGCACAGAGGATAGAGCTCTGGCCCGGAGTCAGGAAGACTCATCTTTGTGAGTTCAAATCCAGCCTCAAACACTTACTAGCTGTGTGACCCTGGGCAAGTTGCTTAACCCAGCTTGCCTCAGTTTCCTCATCTGTAAAATGAGCTGGAGAAGAAAATAGCAAATCCCTTCAGTACCTTTGCCAAGAAAACTCCAAACGGAGTCAAGAAGAGTCAGGTATAACTCGACAACAACAACTCTTCATCCTCCATTAAGGAGAAATAGGAAGCACCAAAACTCCATTGTGTATTGTTTGTGTATGTACACTAGGCCCACACTTACGGCACTGCCAATGCTTGCAAACTAAGAATTCCATCTCCTTCCTCCTCCAAGTGTTTAAGAAGAGGAAAAGATTATAGGAAGAGCGTTGTACTTGGTGATACAAGACCCAGGTTCAAGTCTAGACTCTAATACTATAAGCTGTGTGATAATGACCAAGACACCCTCTCTTGAGCCTTTTTTGTTGTGGTTCAGTCATTTCAGTCCTTCTGTCATGCCTGACTCTTTAGGACCCCATTTGGGGTTTTCTTGGCAAAGAAACTGGAGTGGTTTGCCATTTCTTTCTCTAGCCCATTATATAGACAAGGAAACTGAGGCAGCCTGTTAAATGACTTTCCCAGGATCACACACCTACTAAGTGTCTGAAGCCAAATTTGAACTCAGGTCTTCCTGACTCCAGGCCTGACACTCTATTCACTGCCCTAGTTTTCTCATCTTAATAATGGGGATAATATATATTTTCCTTGTACCTCCCCCTCCAAGGTTGTTGTAGCAAAGCACACTGTAAATTGTAAAATGCTATATAAATAATATAAATATATTTATATTATAAATAAAATAATTTGATAATAAATATAAATAAATTTAATATATTGATATATTAATTATGTATATTATATCTATATATAATAAATAAAAATAAAATATTTGATAAATTTATATTATGAATAAAATAAAATATATAAAATTGATTATTTATTTATTTACTCAGCTATGCCTTATCCTGGAACCAGAAGACCTGAGTTCAAATCTACTGCTTACTATCTGTGTGCCTTTAGGCAAGACGCTTAACCTCTCTGGGCCTCTGTTTCCTCATGTGTGAAAAGAGGAGGTTGGACTAGGTGGCCCTTCCGGCTCTAGGTCTATGAGCTTATTGGGGAGCGTTGCACCTGGAACTGGAATGTCCCGGTTCCAACTCAAGAGCTCTAACCAGGAGTCCCCAGGTGCCTCTGATACTTAATAGCTCCACGACCACGTGAAAACCCCTTAACCTCTCTGAGATCTGGGCAACTCTCTAAGACTTATTTAGTAAGTTATTTGCTGGGGGGGGGGCAGGAATTACTGTATTATGCAAGAAAGCATGTACTAATACATCCTTACTATGGATCTTAGGTCTGAATGGACTTTGTTTGCTCTTGTTTGTTGGAAGCTTTTCAATTGCTAAGACACAGCAGACATCTCCAGGATGCATGGGATTCCAAGCTAGCAGCTTCTCCCCTTTACTGAACTATTTGCTCAGCAGATTGGTCCCAATAAACAAGACATCTGAGTGAATAGAGTCGCATTCTAACTTTGTGCACGGTGTCAAATGCCACACTTGGCACAGGGCAGGCAATTATCAAGTTCTATTTTAAAACCAGATAATGCCACATGCCTTATCTCACTAATCCTTAGGCTAGGCCTTCGAGGAATGGAGTCTAATTTCTCCTTCTGCATACAGCTGTCCTGATCTCCTGACTAGTTAGAGACCTCACCACTCACTCATCTTTACTCTCAAACTTTCCCCTCTGTGTCTGCCAAGGATAGTAATAAATCCATATCCTGGCCACTGGGGAACTTGGGGAGACAATGAGGAATAAGAGGACAGAAGAATGAGGCCTACATTCTGGAACCATGAGTTTTCCCCTTCCTAAATTCTATACCATTATTTAAGTACCACATTCATTCATTTATGCCTCTGTCTATCCAACCATACATTCAATAATCATTTGTTAATTACATACCAGGGGCTTGGCACCCTGACGAGGCAGCTAGATGGCTCAGTGGATAGAGCGCTGGAAGTCAGGAAGACCTGAGTTCAAATCTGGCCTCAGACACTTAGCAGCTGTGTGACCCTGGACAAGTCACTTAATCTCTTTTACCTTAATCTACTGGAGAAGGAAATGGCAAACGACTTCAGTATCTTGGCCAAGAAAACCCCATGGACAGTATGGTCCATGAGGGCATGAAGAGTCAGACCTGACTGAATGACTGAGCAACCACAACCTCCCCTTGACCCATGCCCTCCACCACTGATGGGCCAATGGTTATTACAGCTACCTGAAGACTCAAACTCATGCTCTGAGTTTTCTCTTCTACAATCCCTGCAGGTAAGTAACTATAGAAGGGCAGCTAGGTGGCCCAGTGAATAGAGAGCTGGGCCTGGAGTCAGGAAGACTCATCTTCCTGACTTCATGAGTTCCAGTCTGGCTTCAGATACTTCCTAGCTGAGTGACCCTGGGCAAGTCACTTAATCCCTCTTGCCTCAGTTTCCTCTTCTGTAAAATGAGCTGGAGAAGGAAATGGCAAAACCATTCTAGTATCTCTGCCAAGAAAACCCCAAATGGAGTCACAAAGACTGAAAGAGACTGAACGGGCAGCTATAGAAGCCTCCTGTTATAACGAATAGAAGAGCTGCCCTTAGAACCATGAAAAATTGGTTTCAAGTCTTGCCTTTGACATATTCTGGCTCTGTGACCCTGCCCAGGACTCTTAACCTCTAAGAGGCCCAGGCAGCAGCAGTCTAAGGGTATAAAAGTTGCTGTTCTGCATTGGTCAAGGGAATCCCCTAGAGTGCCCTATATAAATAAAATCATAGATCTAGTAAAAAAAAATCCCTGCACAACCAACAAGTCAGCATTGTGATAGGGCAGAACTTCCAATGATATCAACTATGTTCCTACTGACATCCTTGACACATTGATGTCACACTGGGTAAATTTTCTGGCCTCTTCCTCTATCTGCAGCAAAGGGCACCTCTTCAGGACCTACCTCCATCTCCCCCAAAAGACCCCACTTACCTCCTCCGGAGTGGAGACCAGGGATCCATTGGCCTCTTCGCTGCCAACGCTGCTGTTCTTCACACTGTCCTCAGCGGCACGTGGGGGCTCCTGGCAGGGGGCCTCTGCGTTTACAAGGGCACTCTGTCTCTGGATGCAGGCCTGGAGGATGCTCCCTCTCTTCTCTTCTGGAAGCTCTTGCCACAGATGGGAGATAGCCATAGAGACGATGGGCAGGGTCACCTGCTCAGGGGAGATAACTCCATTCTGGATCAGAAGGTCCACTGACTGCTTGTAGAAATAGAGATATCTAGAAGAGAGGAAGGCCAGCGGTAGGAGGAGAAGGGTGGTCACTAGAGGGCCCTGGAAGAAGCCACTTACCCAAGGTGCTGCTCCCCACCTTTTACTCTCATGCCCATGTTTCACTGGGGTGTGACTGTTTCACAGATTCTCAGAACGGGAAGGGACTTTAGACAACTGGGGAAGAGATGGTCAGACTCCAGAATCTGATGCAGAATCCAATCTGCATCAGAGCAGAAGTCTCTTCTAAAATACCCTCTAAAAAACGGTCATGCATTCCAAAAGACCACAAATGCTGCCCCCTTTCTGACAGAGAGATGATGGACCCACAAATTCTTGGCCATGGCCAATGAGGGAATTTACTTTACTTGACTATGCAAATTTGTTACACGAGATTGATCGATTTTTGTTGTTCATTGTGGGGGCAGAGAGAATATAAATGCTAATTAATGAAAAATGGTTTTAACAACACTTATGTACTCCTTAGTCACAGCAGGGCAGTGGATATAGGAAGTGGTAGCAGGACTAATTCTCCCTATCAGACGGCTGGGAAGATGAAGCAGGGAATAGTGAAATGACTCAACCCAGATCATTAACTGAACTGTGAGGAGGGTTGGGAACAGTAATCCCAAAGTGACTTGCCTTTTGATATGAGACCCCACGTTGCCCTAGATCTTAGGTTTTTCTAGTGATGGGGTAGGGATGCATGAGGAGGGACAGTTCTTTTTAGATCATGCCATTTTGATGCCCTACTCGTTCATGGGGTCCTTTAATTGATTTTTGCTCCAGTCCCAAAGGCTTTAAAGCAGGACATCCCTGGGACATTCAACTAGAAACCACAGACCTGGCCTGGCTGGGAATGAGCATGGCAAGAGGCCCGTACTAGCTCTGGTTCTGTTTCCTGGTTTGTAAACAAGGAAAAACCTGATTTGCCAATAAGGAACAGTGTTGTGAAGTACTGCTGTGGCCCTTTGGAGAACACCCTTGATGACTCCCTCAGTCTCCATGATTACAAACTCCGTGAGGGCAAGGACTTCATCTTACATAAGTATTCTCTGACTTCCATCTGTAATGCCCCATAGAAGAGGCATACTGATTTCAGCTACATATAAATAACACATTGAAGAAAAGATTCTTAACAACCAAAGCTGTCCAAGTAAGGCAGGGGCTATCTCAGTGGTTCATAAATTCCTCAGCACTAGAAGTCTTCAAGGGGAAGAAGCTGTATGACCTCTTGTCACACATCGTGTTCAGGGAGGGTTCCTACAATCATTGGGGGTTAGACTAGATGACCCCTGAGTTCCTTCATGATTCTGAGGTTCCCTGGTACTATAAACCGATAACCTAGGGTCCCTCTGCAATTCTAAAATTCTGCATCTCTATGGACGCTACAACTGCAGTGGGCTCAAGAGAAGAAATGAATCCTCGCAATGAACCTTAGAAAGGAAAGGTCCCTGATCTTTGTGGGAAATCTGGACCCTGAGCTATGGACCCTGAGGTGGCTGGGCAATGATTTTCCTCTGTGCTTTGATGATGTAGTGAATTAAGTATTGGACTTGGAGTCCAAGTGTGGGAGTTCTACGCACTTATTATCTGTGTGACCCCGGGCAAGTCACTTAACTCTGAGCCACAGTTTTTCTCATCTGTAAAATTGGGATAATGATAGCACCTAACTCATAAGGTTGTTGTGAAAATGAAATGAGACAGTGGGTATAAAATATTTCACAAAACTTAGCGTTAATAAATGTTAGTTATTGTTATGATTAACTGTCCTTCAATAAAACAGAGCTAGGGAGTGAGAGATGAAGAGTTTCTTTATGTCTTTTATGTTTTGTCAGAGAGCTCAGTGTAAGACCTGTGTACCGAAGATGCAAGATAGGGCTCATGTAATAGTCTTAAAAGATGCCTATTATCCAGATCCTGGCTAAGTAGAGAGGCTTATTGGGGAATAGGTTCCGAGGGACACATGTGCTAAGGCCACTGGGTGGTATAGTGGAAGTAGGTAGGTGGGACAGTGGATGGAATACTGGGCCTGGAGTCAGGAAATCCTGAGTTTGAATCTAACCTCAGACACTTACTGGTCATGTGATGCTGGGCAAATCACTTACCCTCTGTTTGCCTCAGTTTCCTTAGCTTTAAAATAAGAATGATGACAGCACCTTTGAAAAGCGCTTAGCGTAGTGCCTGGTACAGAGTCGATTCCATATAAACGCTAGCTATTATCTCTCATAGTGGGCATGTTGGATGTGGAGTTTGACCCCGAGGTTCAAACCTGAACTAGGTAAATATTAACGCTGCTATTACTCTGGGATGAAAGGACCCCTTCGTCACGTAACGGATGCTGTCTTCCCCATGAGCACTCTAACAAGTAGCTCTATGATGTATTATCCAAGTCAACGTCCGCTGCCTTGGACAGCCGGTAGATTAAAATGCCCCAAGACTATATAAAAGCATCGTATTGGTGCCCTCTGCTGGCCAAGTTCTACCCTGATGCCTCACACACTGTTACTAACTTCTGTCTGGGAGAAGAGGGCTCTGGGTACACAGGGGGTGGCCTCTCTATATCACCAGACAGGTCATAAGATCATGCATCATAAATTTAGAGCTGAAAGCGATTTTAGAGGCTGTGGAGTCCAATCCCCTCACTTTTTTGTTTTTTTCTTTCTCTCCCTTTTATTATTTTAACAATCTCCAAAAAGAATGGACATTTGTATAAACACAGAAGAACAGAGAAAGAGTATTTGCACATGAAGCTGCAAGTCTATTATATACAGCTTGCTTTTCTATTTAAAGGATAAGATACAATCAACCTATAACGGACCCCATTAGCTTTCTGGGGAATCTGTGGATCCCTTCTCAGAATAATGTTTTTAAAGGTGTTAAATAAAAAATGTAGGTTTTATAAAGAAAACCCATTTATATTAAAATACAATTATATATGTATATGCAGTACATATATATCTATCTATTTATGTGTGTGGAGAGAGAGAGAGAGAGAGAGAGAGAGATAGAGACAGAGAGAGAGAGGCTTAGATAGAGAGAGGTTCCATGTTAAAAACTCTGCTTTTAGGGATAGTTGTGAAAACTGTGAAAAGGAACTTGAGAGGCCCACCATAAGCCACTTCACCAACA
Source organism: Trichosurus vulpecula (assembly GCF_011100635.1). NCBI lineage: Eukaryota > Metazoa > Chordata > Mammalia > Diprotodontia > Phalangeridae > Trichosurus > Trichosurus vulpecula. Next base: position 112,608,615 of record NC_050577.1, read on the forward strand.
AGAGAACTGGTCTAGGTCAATGCCTTTTTGCTCTGTGACCTAGTCTAGCAGTGCTACATCTTGCACTCAGCATCTCTGGCTGGTCCCCAGAGGGCCTGACTCCTTCTTCCTCCAATGGAGCAATTCAGACAAGAGATCCAGCCTCAGGACCCTTCTCTGTCTCTCTCTGTCTCTGTCTCTCCCCCTCCCTCCCTCCATCTCTCTCTCTCTCTCTCTGTCTGTCTCTTTATCTCTCTCCCCTTCTCTCCCTCCCTCTCTTTCTCTGCCTCTCTCTCTGTCTCTCTGTCTCTCTGTCTCTCTCTCCCTCCCTCCCACTCTCTGTCTCTCTCTCTCCCTCCTTCCCTTCCTCCTCTCTCTCTCTCTGTCTCTCTCTCTATCTCCTCTGTCTCTTTATCTCTCTCTATCTCTCTGTCTCAGTCTTTATCTCTCTGTCTCTCCCCCTCCCCTCCCTCCATCTCTCTCTCTCTATCTCTGTCTCTTTATCTCTGTCTTTCTCTCCCTCCCTCTCTCCCTCTCTCTCTCTCTGTCTCCTCTGTCTCTCTGTCTCTCCTTCCCTCCCTCTCTCTGTCTCTGTCTCAGGCTTTATCTCTCTGTCTCTGTCTGTCTCTGTCTCTGTCTCTCTGTCTCTGTCTCTCTCTGTCTCTGTCTCTCTCTGTCTCTTTCTCTCTCTTTCTCTCTCTCACACACACACACACACAATATCATTACCAATACCACCAACCATTGCCAAGTAGGCTTCACCTGCGTACCGTTCAAATTCCATCAAGTCAGGAGATGAGGTGACAGGGGATGAGTGGGACAGTTCGCCCCTTCTCCCTTCTTCTTCCTCCTCCACAGCTTCTCCGTCAAACTCTTGAATCAGATACCAGATTGTTGAACCATTCTCACCTGTGGCTTCTGACATCATGCTGGGGAAAGAAAGAGACACACGTTGGATGGGTAGCATCTCTTACATCTATCCCTCCCTCCCTCCCTGCCTCTCCTTTCTACTTTCACTTCCACCCCCGGTTCAGGCCCTTGGACTCCTTATTTAATTGCACCACTGACTTGGACTACAACAATGCTCTCCTAACAAGTCTTCCTTCTGGTATTTTCCGCTCCCACCCTTTTCCACCATATTCCTCATGCAAACACCTGCTCATTTCACTTTTTTGGTGATGCTCATGTGCTGACTGTATAAGGCTCGGATTTAATGACCTGGCTAGCTAGCACCTACTACTTCCTGCATTTCTAGGGTGACTTGCTCTTCTTTCCTGCTTCGGTCCCATACTTACCCGCTTGTCTGTTCTTACTTCCGTTGCTGCTTATGCATGGAACAGTCTCCCTTACATTTCCACTTATTGAATTCCTGTCCATCCTTCAAAGTTCAATTCAAAAGCCACCTCCTCCAGGAAATCTTCCCTGATCCCCTAAGTGGTTAGTTAGCTGTTTCAGTCATGTCTCACTCTTCATGGCCCCACTGGGGTTTTCTTGGTGAAGGTACTAGAGTGGTTCTCCATTTTATTCTCTAGCTCATTTTATAGATGAGGAACTGAGGCAAACAGGGTTAAGTGACTTGCCCAGGGTCATACAGCTAATAAGTGTCTAAGGCCAGATTTGAACTCAGGAAGATGAGTCTTCCCGACTCCAGGCTTGGTGCTCTATCCACTGCACCACCTAGCTGCCCTAAGTTAGTAATAAATGATCTTTTCCCCATCCCCAGACCTCATATGACACTTTGTTTGCATCCTACTTATTCACTTTTTTATATTAATCAATTGACACATGCTTACATGCCAGGATTGAGCTAAGCATAGGGGATTCAAAGACAAAAGTGAAAAAATTTCTGCCTCAAGGAATTTACATTTCACTGGGGATACAACATGTTAATAAGTACATGTAAGATAAATGGAAGGTAATTTCCAAAGGGGAAGGCACTAGCAGCATGGGGAAGAGGAGGAGGTCTTCTGCAGAAGAAAATGGCCCTTGAGCTGAGTCTTGAAGGAAGCTAGGAATTCTGAGATGCAGAAGTGAGAGGGAGTGTATCCCAGATATGAGGGAGAGCCAATGTAAAGTGAAGGAGTTGGAGGAGAGGGTGTCCTGTGTGAAGAACAGGAAGGAGGCCATTTTGGCTGGGCCATAGTGTCCAAGAAGGGGAATCACGTGTCCCAAGGTGATTCAGGTGTGTAATGCCCCCGTGCTAGACTATCAGCCCCTTGAGACAGAGATCTGAAGTTAGCATTTCTTCCAGACTCTAGCACAATGCTTAGCACATAGTCGGTAGTTCAGAAATGTTTGCAGAATGTCCTCAGACTTTGGGAGTCTGCAGTGCCTTACCTGTGATTGTTGGAGTACATCCTGGCATATTCTTCTTTGACTTCCTCTAAAGTGGATGCATTTCCATCCTCCAGGTTGAAGGATTCTGTTGGCAGGAAGAAGGGAAGGATGCCGCTGTCCAGACGGAAAGCCTGACACTCATCCCCAGCCTATCTAAAGATCCTCCTCCTTCTCTTCCTCCCACTGGTTGATGAGGGATTCCAGAGTGTTTATTTGACCCCTCGGCCATATCCAGCTGTCCTGCCCCAGAGGACTGCCAAGGACCCCAGGTCAGGCTTTGTCTCTCATTTAGTGAAACTCTAATCCATCTATCCAGACCTAAACCCCAACTGATTGAGAAGCAGGGTCAGGTTTGGGGAGAAGGGGTGCACGGATACCTTTCATCTTCAGCAAATGATCCAATGTTTGCTCCAGTTCCTGAATGTGATTCTTTGCCTTCCGCAAAACCTGCCACTAAACACAAAGGCGAAGCTGAAGCCCCTCTCTGACCACTCTGAGCAGGTGTGTGTTGCTAGAGGCAGAGAGGGCTGTCCCCATGGACCCTTCTTTCCCAATAGTCAGTCACAATCTTTGGACCATTTTGGTACAAGTGATAGGAATGGGCAAGATTACTGAGCCCAAATTCAACTGCAAGGATTTGAGACTTTAAAAGAGTTCATGTAAATGGGTTTTATATGAAATATCAAAATACTTGAACAAGCAGAGATCAGCAAAATGTTGCTTGAGTGTTTTTTAGTGTTTTGTTAAAATGCCAAGCTGAGATCAGCAACTTAAATGTTGGTGTGTACACAGTGGCTGCAACTCTGCCCCCATAGATTTCTAACAATTCAAACCTGTCTGTTGATTACGATGAGACAATAGATTTAGAGCAGGAAGAGACCTCAGAGTTCATCTAGTCCAGGCGTTCTGAACCTGGGTCCATGATTTTGTTTTCTTTGACATTCTGATAACTGTGTTTCAAGTCTTCTTTGTAATCCTTTATTTCCATGCATTGAAAAACATTATTCTAAGAAGGGGGGCTGTCCCAAAGGCTTCACTGGACTTCCAAAGGGGTCTATGGCAGAAAAAAGGTTAACAGCCCCTGATATAGTCCAACTGAAGCCCCAAAAGGTGATGTGAGCCTAAGGGAATACATGCTAAGAAGGGACAGTGCCAGCACATGGATCCGGCTCCTCTGATAACAATTCCACTGCCTTTTGCCCCCAGGCCATGGTATTTTGTCATGGACATTCCCAGGAAGACACCTCTTAGCTTGGCCAAGTAGGAGTTATGAAAAACGAACAACTTTATGGTATATTCAATGCAGCCGGTGCTAAATCTGATTGGTCTGAATCATGATTTAGGTAATTTCTTTAAGAATGGCCTAGAAGAGATCTGTAGGCAGGGATTGTGGCTTATGCTTTCTTACCATGGAATACAGTTATCTCTTCCACATCAGGACTTTTCTCCATTGTGGTTTTGATATATCGTGGGTCAGCATAAGAAACTAAATGGGAATTTTGGGGAGTTTCACTGAAGCCACAGATGCTGTGCGGATGATACAGAGTCTATGACCAAATACTTAACCCAAATTTTACAATAAGGTACTGTAAATACCCCATAAAAAAATCAGACTTCTTCTCTGGCACGAAGGGACTACCAAAAAATTTTACCCGGATTTTCCAGATGGAGGTGGTACTGTGCCCCTAACCCCTGCAATGTGGAAGTGATAACTGTACTCAGTATGCTCAGGCATACTCCTTCACTGATGGGTTGCCTGGCTAAGTAATTCTACTCGCTGCTTTTAGACAGAAGATTTCCTATAACAGGAGATGACCTAGTTTAAAAATATCAGTCTCCAGGAAGCTTGGCTTCAATGTCCGTAGGAAAACAGAAGTAGCAGGACTAGATTCGTCTTACGTCTAACAATGTGCTGCCAGGTAACATTACAATCTCCCGTACAAACAACAGGAACTCTACGTGGATTCATCATTCAACATCTCTTTCTGCCATGCCCAAAGCTGGCATTTCATAAATGTTTGTTAAATTTTATTAGCATTGCAGTTCATCTAGTAACTCGTTAAAATAGCCACCACAGCAACAGGTACAATTTCTAATGGTATCGTCAGCTTTAACTCTGAATTGGTGAGCCCAGAAATTTTCTGCCTGGTTTTTCCCCCCAAAGTGTGAAAAGTTAGAAAAAGGAAGACACAATTTAAACTTCTGAAATTTTTATCCCACAAAGCAAGACAACACAGATGGCTTCTTCATTACATTCTGCTTTACTCACACATTGCATCTGGTAGGAGTTAAGTTTGCAATTTTAGGTGAACTCACACACTAATCAGATGCACCATGGGGAGATGCTCAGATCAAAGCCATAGCCAAGCTCTCTGACCAACCCAAAGGACAAGGGAGAAGGACTGGAGACAACAGTACAATAGGAAGCGTTTCCCATTTAACACAATGCATTTTAGCATCAACAATCTACTCAAAATAGAGGCACACTTAACGTTGCTCCAAGCAACACTATGTCCCTACAAAGCTTCTGACCCAGTGCAAATGATGCCAGATTTGGAGTCGGAGGAGATGAATTCCTGACCTTGGACTAACAACTTAATCGATTCAGGCCTCAATTTCTTTATCTGCAAAAATTGAGGGGTTTGAATAGATGGCCTCTGAGGTTCCTTCCAGCTCTCAATCTATAATCCCGTATGCACTAAAGGGACCCAGTGTCTCAAAACTATAGGGAAAAGTAAGCAGAAAGAATAGGATTCTTGTCCGTGAACTCTTCTACTATTTATAATGATTTATCATCCTTCAAAGGTTGCAAAGAAGATCGTGTAAAATCTTCTTTCCATTCTATTTCCACATGGAAGTGTACATTGCATTTGGTGTTTGTTAAATTCAGAATTTTTTAAAAAATTGCAAAAAAGGTAAGTTCAGATTTTTTTTTAAGTTTGCAAATTACATACATCCCCTTCTTGATCCTCATAACAACCCTGTGAGGGAAGTGTTGTTGTTTGTCCCCATTTTAAAGATGGGAAGACTGAGGCTCAGTTAAATTAATTGCCATGGGTCACCCAAATAATAACTAAGGCAAGAAATCTGCCTGCCTCCAAGACCAGCACTCTAGCTGCCTGTCTTTACTGGTCCTAAATGACAGGTCACTGCTCTATCTAGCACCCTCTCCACAATGAGGGAAAAGCATGAATTAGAACTTCTTTCAACTCAGATAAACATTCTCCTTTTGGTCTTTTAGCTCTTTAAGTTAATGTAACAAATACTTCCTTGCTAGCAGGAAGACACAATTCAGGACCATTCCTTTCTGGATGACCACAACTTCTGATGCACAGTGAGATGACCTTTACTAAAATACTGTTCTGATGTAGGGGCAGCTAGGTGGCACAGAGGATAGAAGACCTGAGTTGAAATTCAGCCTCAGATGCTTACTAGCTGTGTGACCCTGGGCAAGTCACTTAGCCCTGTTTGCCTCAGTTTCCTCATCTGTAAAATGAGCTGGAGAAGGAAATGGCAAATCCCTCCAGTATCTTTGCCAGGACCCATGAATCATGGGTCACAAAGGGTCAGACAGGACTGAAGTGACTGAATAAGACCAATTCTATTCTAACTTCCTGCTATGGAAGTGACCCTGAGTTCTCAAAAGCCCTTCTTGAGGAGGGAGGGGGCCCTCTCTGACAGCGCCAACCCAAGTTAGAAAGTCTTCAAGCGCAGACCCTGCAATGGATGGCGTATCTTTTGTCTGAGGCCCAGCATCACTGAGTCCAAAGGGGCAAAGAAATCATCTATTTTAGGATTGTCATCTGTACCCACGGAATCCTCCATTCAAATCAAATCAACGGGCACTTAGTAACGGCCCACTTACAGGCAAGGCAAAAGGCAGGTGGATGGAGTGTAGAGAGGTTTGCCTTTAGAGTCAGCAAGACCTGAATTTGAACTGTATCTGTCACACACATGCTGCGTGGCCCTGGGCAAGTCACTTAACCTCAGCGCTCAAGGAAACTCTTTAGAAATCCCAGGCAAGCCTACAGTTCCCAGCAGTGATGAAATTCCATGTGTGTGCGGCCCCAAAAGAAGCAAACCATAAATTCTGTACAGAGACAAAAAGGAAAGCAATCCCTGCCTGCTGGGAGCTCTCATTCTGCTTGAAGGAAAGAAGTCATCCCAGGGCTAACTTGTGCTTTTTAGATTGTTCTGGAAATGTATTGTTTAGATGTTTAGGAGCTTCCGCACCTTCTCCCGTTACAATAAGATGAGGAGTTTCACTAGGACCAGGATTTCCGATTCTTTTGTGTCCTCTCGGCCACTAACTCACGGCTCCAACAATAAGGAACAATGAATATAGACGATTGATTCCTTGCCTATCTAGGTAAGGGTGTTGTGTTTTGGGGGGTTTGTTCTTTGCTAAGGCCATTGACTGTATGGTGGTCACACAGAGAACCTAAAGGCCAGGCACGGCTTCTCCTGATCTGAGGCTCTTTTCTCACACCCTAAGATATTAATAGTAATAGTGTAGCATTGATAGTAATAGTCAGTTAGGTGGCCCGGCATATAGAGCACCAGGCCTGAAGTCAGGAAGACTCATCTTCCTGAGTTCAAATCATGTCTCAGATACTGGTTGTGTGACCCTGAGAAAGTCACTTAACCCTATTTGCCTCAGTTTTCCTTATCTGGAGAAGGGAATGGCAAATCACTCCAGTAGCTCTGCCAAGAAAACCCCAAAAGGGGTCACGAAGAGTCAGACGTGACCTAAAACAACTGAACAACAACAAAAACCATTCACAGAGTGCCTGTAAGTGCCTTTGATCTGCACAAGAACCCTGTGAGGTAAGTGCCATTATCACCCGCATTTTAAAGAAGAGGAAACTGAGGTTGAGAGGTGGTTAGTGATGGTAAGTTTACAAAGTCCGTTGGGACCACAATTAACAAAATATTACCACTAGTGGAGGCAGCATTTTACCATCTGCGCTAAAATCCAGCAGTCTCGGGCTCAGAAAGGACCTCAGGAGTCACCGAGTCTAACCTGGACCTGGACAAAAATCCCCTTTACACCATACCTGACCAGGGGTCATCTGGACTTTGGTGGAAGCCCCCCAGGGGGGCCAGTGGTGAGAGATACCAAACCCTGCTTCCTGGGGGCAGCTCACTCCACTCCTGGTGAATAGCTTGAGTTTTGATAGAAAGCTTTTCCTTCCATCGAGCCTAGATCTACTTCTCCTCAGCATCATCCCAATGACAAGGTTTACAGCTGGTTCAGGTGTGAAAGAATTCACTCAGGCGATATTCTCCTAACCAAGAGGAGCTTTATTGCCACAAAAGCAGCCGGCTAGCCCTGGAAGAAGGACTAGCAATTTACAGAGGGACCGGGGCTTGTTTTTATAAGGACAGGATAAGGGAGATGGGGGAAAATTTATGACCCAGGATGAGGGAGACAAGGAATTTTGTGGTCTAGGATAAGGGGGAAGTTTTATGGTATTCCAAGATAAGGGGAAAGAGACTTTGGGGCACCCTCAGGCTCAGGAGGGGCCTCACAAGGTACTGAAAAAGCAACCCTTAACATAACCCTTAGGGCACCTTTGTATCCACTAATATTTCTAGTTCTGTCCACTGGAGCTAAGAAGCCCAATCCCCTTCCTCCATGATTGCCCTTCAAACACTTGCCAGACAGCTCTGGGTTGTACACATTAGTTAGAGGGCAAAGGTGCAGTGAGAAGCGGGTGCCTGGCCTCCAGGATGCCTCCAAGATGCTGTGTTATGAAGCTAAGCAAGTGGGATGAAGTTTCATGATTGGTGTATGAGAGCCATAGTTGGTTTAAGGGGGGAAATGGACTCATCCCCTTGCTCTAGGAGTCTGTCAAACCAGAAGACTCAGGTTGGAACAGGCTCATATCCAAAAGGCTTCCTACTTCTCCCCATGTGCACGCAAACAGGGACGCTTTACACACATGGGCACACATGGCAATGTCCCAGCTGGAAGATCATGACCAACCACTTAACCAGGGGGCCAAAACCACACTTCACTCCACTTCCCTTAGACATTTCTGGCAGGAGTGGGGATAGTATTGTCCAAAGTAACTGAAACATGGATGGCTCCTGCACAACCTCCTCTCCCTGCCCCAACACACCCAGATTCCCCATTGCCTTTGTCATCTGGGCAGGTTCCTCCATGATCTCTCTCCCCCATTACGCTTCCCTGCCAACCCCTCCTCTCCTATGAGCTCGTAGATGCATAGATTTAGATCTGTAAGAGACCTTAGAGGTCACCTAAAACTTTTTTAAAGATGAGGAAGAGCCAGCTGGGTGGTGCAGTGGATAGAGCGTCAGGAAGACTCATCTTTGTGAGTTCAAATCCAGCCTCAGACACTTACTAGCTGTGTGACCCTGGGTGAGTCACTTAACCCTGTTTACCTGTTTTCTCATCTGTAAAATGAACTGGAGAAGTAAAGGGTAAACCACTCTAATATCTCTTCCAAGAAAACCCCAAATGTGGGGATCTGTAAACTGAACTAGAAAAAAGTATCTCTTCCAAGAAAACCCTAAGTGTGAGTCAGTCACAACTAAAAATGACTGAACAACAACAAAAGTGAGGGAACTGAGGCCCAAAGCAGTCAGATGACTTGTCCGATGTCATACAGGTAGCAAGCATCAGAGGTGCGATTTGAATCTAAGCCTTTTGACATGAAATCCAGTCCTCCTTCTATTGTACCAGGCTTCCTTCCTCATCCTGAAAAATGTTGGGGTCCCTGATCTATAGCCACTTTCCCTCCCCCTTGAGCCACTCACCCTGCACCCCCCCCCCCCATACCTTTGAAGCTGTACTATCGGATGGAGAAAAAACTGTTTTCCTAAGGTTGTTGAAGAGTCTGGCTAGCGTTGCACGATGCCGGGCCTGAGACAAGCGTCTCCGCAGCACTCGGGGCTCTAACTCCTGCAGCTCGGCTAGGAGTCTAGGAGTCACTCTGACATATAGGTTGCTGAAGTCTTCAGATGTCTCCATTAAAAGCTGCAATGGAATACTAAGCCTTTTGCCCTAAATAAGTAAATACACAGGAGGGAGGGGGAGAGAGAGAGAGAGAGAGAGAGAGAGAGAGAGAGAGAGAGACAGAGAGAGAGAGAGAGAGAGAGAGAGAGAGACAGAGAGACAGAGAGACAGAGAGAGACAGAGAGACAGAGACAGAGAGACAGAGAGAGAGAGAGAGAGAGAGAGAGAAAGAGACAGAGACAGAGAGAGAGAGGAGAGATGGGAGAGAGAGAGATAGACAGACAGAGAGACAGAGAGAGAGACAGAGACAGAGAGACAGAGAGACACAGAGAGACAGAGACAGAGAAAGAGACAGAGAGACAGAGACAGAGAGAGACAGAGAGAGAAACAGAGAGAGAGGCAGAGACAGAGAGAGAGAGAGAGAGAGAGAGAGAGAGAGAGAGAGAGAGAGAGAGAGAAAGAGACAGAGACAGAGAGAGAGAGGAGAGATGGGAGAGAGAGAGATAGACAGACAGAGAGACAGAGAGAGAGACAGAGACAGAGAGACAGAGAGACAGAGAGACACAGAGAGACAGAGACAGAGAAAGAGACAGAGAGACAGAGACAGAGAGAGACAGAGAGAGAAACAGAGAGAGAGGCAGAGACAGAGAGAGAGAGAGAGAGAGAGAGAGAGACAGAGAGAGACAGAGAGAGACAGAGAGAGACAGAGAGAGAGAGAGAGAGACAGAGACAGAGAGAGAGACAGAGACAGAGAGAGAGACAGAGAAAGAGACAGAGAGAGACAGAGACACAGAGAGACACAGAGAGAGAGACAGAGAGAGACAGAGACACAGAGAGACAGAGAGAGAAAGGCTGTGGATGGAGGAAGAGAGGAAGAAGGAGAATGGAAGCGAGGCACCCTCACACTCACACTCATTATCCATATCAGACCCTGATGGAAATACAGCACATGCTATCACACGGCATCCAAAACCAGCAGCTATCAATACCAGGCTGATAGTCAGAGGTTCCCACTGAATCACAGAACAAGAATGCCAGGGCACCAGTGGAGTCGGACTCCTTAAATTCTTGATGTAGTCCATGCAGCCAAGGGAGTGGCCTTCCAGCCCAAGCCCTATCGTTAGATCCTAATTTCTAAGATACAACGCAAACTCCTCAGCCAGGCATTTCGAACCCTCCATGATTTGGCTGGAACGACCTTTTTCATAGTACCCCCTCTCCTGTACGGTATTTCCCATCACACCAACCTTCGACTGCTCTATCCAATCTCCGACATCAGCCTATCCCTCATGCCTGGGGTCTATTCCCTCCTCCTGCTGCCTTGTAGAATTCAACTCTCAGTTCGGCACAGCCTCTTTTAATTCCTCCCTCAGCAGCCCCCTCCCAAGGACACAGACACCTCCAGCCTTGTGATTTGCACATAGTAGGTGCTTAAAAAATGTTGAATTCAACCAAGTTGATCTCTACCAATTTTCAAACAGCTGGGACTCCTAAAAGATGGCCCCCCCACCATGGGATCATAGATTTAGAGCTGGAAGAAGGGACTGAAGAGGGTATCACCACCAACACCCCCTTATTTTACAGATGATGATGGAAGAGATTAAGTGCCTTGCCCAGAATCGTGCAATCCGCAGTGTAGGTAAGTGTCTAAGATTGTCTAAGAGAGGAGTCCAACCAAGTCTTCCTACAAACCCAGCGCTCTATCCCTCACCCCACACTGCTGTTATGTGACAGCATCTAGCTACAGAGTGGAAAAGTCCCACAACCACCACAATGATAGCATTGGCTTCCCTTTACCTAGTGCTTTCAGTAGAGGTTTCTAGTCTTGTCTTTCCCTTTACCTGGTCTTTCCCTTTACCTAGTGCTTTCAGTAGAGGTTTCTAGTCTTGTCTTACTAGCAGTGATTACTGAGGGTAATCCTTTCTTCTATCTCCACTGTGGCTAGTACAGAGAGGGGGTCCCTTCTCTATAGCAAGCATTGTTAGTGATCTCACTATCCCTCCCTCAGAAGATCTGGCGTTTCCCACTGTAGCCACAGCAGACCTGGGCAGACTCGACATACTTATTTGTACAAGTTCCTGACAATCCACTCCTTAGAGGGATTCCGGCTATCCTAAGGTCATGAAGGGATGTCCAAGGAATGTTTCTTTTTTTTTTGAGGGGGAGAATCACTGTCTCTCAGAAACATTGATCATTCATTTCCTCATAATTATCTAAGCCTCAATGTCATTTTTCCCAGGGGAATGCTGACAATGACTCAGCAGCTGGGAGAAGAAGGAAGCCTTGAAGGGAGAATCAATTCAAATGCATACTAAATCACAGATTTTAAAATGCTTTTTTCCCCCTGTAATGGAAAGAATACTAGATTTGGAGTTTGAGGACTCTGCCTGCCACTTACCACTCATGTGGCCCTGGGCAGATCAGTTCACTTCTCTGGGACTCAGTTTCTTTATCTGTAAAATGGGCACAGGAATACTCCTCCACAGAGTTGTAATATCCTTGAGGTCGCGGACTGTTTTTATTTTTGTCTTTGCATCCTCAGTACCTAGCACAGTCCCTGATGCATAGCGGATGCTGGACAAATAAATGTTTCTTGAATTGAATTTCTGTCGCTATTGTTATAGGAAAAAAATGACCCTAGAGAGCCCTAAAGGAAGCATTCATTCTTCTAACACACTGATCTCCACCTGTAGCAAAAATGAGCAGCACGGCCATTTCTCCACATTTTACTTCTAGGGAGCTTGGAAAGAGGGCACTTAACAAGCTTTTAATGTACTTCTTTTGTTTCCCCACAAAGCCCCTATCGTGTGGCCTAACAAGAATGAAGCAGGCCCCACAGGGAAGATACAGCCAGCCAGCCAGCCAAATGATCGCCAGCCCATGAAAAATGAAATTAAAATAGGTGCTCTGTTTTTCTGCAATCTCCCAAGGCAGCGACTCATCTGTAAAAGAGGCAGACACCCCAAATGATGACTTCTGTTTCTATGGCACTTCACATGTCACTGGATCCTCATAACGACCCTGGGAGGTAGGTGATCACTGCCAATTTACATGGAAGGAGACTGAGACACAGAAAGTCACTTGCTCTGAGACCAACTAGAAGACAGAAGAGTCATGATTCCCTTGTGGTGTTCTCACTGCCTTCCCCGACCTCACACTGCCTTCCAATATGCTGGTTTTTAAAGAAAATTCTCTATCCCTTCCCCCCTCCTCTGAAAAAAAAAGAAAAGAAAAACTTGAAGGCAATATAATCAACTCTTTGGGACCCTGAATAGTGACATCTAATGCTAGCGAAGCATAAAAACGTACCTATAGGAGAGAACCTATCTCATTTTTTCTTCATATTTTCTGGCTCAGAAAATCTGATGGGGCAGAATGAACAAGATCCTGAGAGGACTGCTGTGGAGGTGTACAAAATCGAAGGCAAGCATTTGGGGGTTCCTTACTTAGCCGCACTGGTGTGTGACACCCAAATAAGACAGCGGCTGGGCTTCTATCCACCCTTCCACACTTTCCCTACTTCTCAAAGGCCTGAGCATGGACAGCCAGGAGCCCAAGGTACCATTACTCAGTGTTACCAAGATTCTTCCCAAATACACCCTTTGTCTGAATTACTAATTACTGGATTGGCTGTATAGAGGGAGGTCTCAAAGTCACTGGGTAACCTGCATTCATCTGCTTGACTTTTTTAGAACCTAAATCTGACCATATCATTCCCCTTTTCAAAAATCTTTTACCTCTAAGATAAAATACAAACTTTTCTCCTTGGCACCTAAACTCCTTTGTAATCTGGCTCCAACCTATCTTTCCGGACAGATTTCACATTACTCTTCCTCATGTGCTCTTCACTCCAACCAATCTGCCCTATTTGCTGTATTTTAGACAATGTTCCATTTCCCACCTCCATGGCTTTGCATGGGCTGTTCCCCTTACTTGGAATGCCTTTCCTCCTCGTCTCTGCCTCTTGGAATCCTTAGATTCCTTCATGACCTACAAGTGCTACCTCTTACTTAAGCCTTTTTCTGATCTACCCCTCCCTTAGACTTTTAGTGAACTCCTCACCCTGAAATTACTTTGTATTTAGTTATCAGGGTAAAAATTGTTTCCTTTACCTTCACCCCGGTAAAGCGTAAACACCATAAGTTAAAGGATATTTCATTTTTGTCTTTGTATCTCACTTTGTAACCCCTCCCGCATGTATTAGACACTTAACAAAAGCTTGTTGAATTAAAAGGGGTCAACTAATCACTTTCTATGCCAGGGGTCAGAAAGGTGGTCAGTCCAAAGTCATTCACTTCTTGAGATGAGTGAAGGGACGGCCTTTCCTCATGAGTAGGCAGAATGCTGGCCGTGTGCCTTCCACTGGGAGGACTGTCCAAAGGGAAAGGAAGACGTAGGCCAAAGGCTTAATGGGACCCTAGCCCATGTCCCGTGAAAAATCAATTCTCAGGCTCCCTTTGACATATATGCCACCTGTGACTGATTCCTAATCAGTGCTGTCCCCAATTCCTAATGAGTGTTGTCTCTGAGTCCTCTGTCTTCCCAGTACTACCTGTATTATAACAAAAGCTCACCCTAAGAGAAAACTCATTTACAAAGTTCTTGCAGTACAAGTATGATTAATTCAGGGGTATGCTAGAGCCAATTCATAGCCAGGCGATTGTTAAATTTACAGCGTAAGCGTTTACATCTCAGGAAATGGCAAAAAGCTACAAGCCAGAGCTTGATCTAGACTTAAGATTGATGAAAAATGTTAATAATTCAGATTGAACTTAAAAGTGTGTTGTGAGCCCATGTCAGAGATCCAGGTGTTAAACAACACCACACCTCTAATTATCATACTTATTTCACAGAAAGGAAGGAGGGGCTTAAAGAAGTTGGGACTTATCCACTGTTAAGAAATGCTAGAATTGGGACATATAATATTCAGAGCTTCTAATTCCTAATCTGATTGCTTTTCCATTATATTTCAGTGCCCTGGTATGTTGGCACACAGGTCAAATGCTTTTTGCAGTGAATTAACTACAACTACAAGGAGTTGTGTCAATTATTTTGTTGGATTAAAATTTTGTTATATTGAATTTTGCCTAAAGTGCGTAAATAGTCTGTTGACCAGGGCTTGGAGAGATTTTTGTTAAAATAACAGCTTCCATGTACATGTTACTGAATAGTCTACAAAGCTGACAACATGCCTGGGAAACGGGAAGGGCAAAAAATGTAATGCCTGTTTTGCAGATGAGAAAACTGAGTGTCGGAGAATTTAGCTGGCTTGTCTAGGTCACACACCTGCTAAGGATTACAGCTGAGACAAACCCAGGGAGGCTGACTCCAAGTCCACCAGACCACAGTGTGTGTCCTTGCTAGACAGAGTGGTGGTAATGGTATTTGATCTGCATGGCCAGATTCAGTCTAGACTTCAACTGTAATAACCGCAGAGGGATGTACTAGCCAAGAGAAATGATTAAGGGACAAATGAACCTGAAAGAATGAATGGCTCAGTTCTCATTAAGGAACTCCCATAACCACATAGAATGAGGCAAGGGTCTCTTCTCCCCCAAACCAATAAGGTGTCCCCCTTTTGCTTGGGTCTTATCTAAAAATTAAGAATATAGGTTAAAATCCTTTGATTTTTTAAATGAAAGTACTGTATAGACAAGGTATTATTGTTTCTTCTTTAAGAAGCAGTTTCCAGCTGCATGTTAGGGAGCCCCGCGCCTGCCTTTCATGATCCTCCACGATCCATGTTCCCCATCTACTCACCCCATTCAACCTTATCTCCCAAAAGAAAATCTCTACCCTAGTCTGACCTGTTCATTCTTCTGCCTCTATAACTTCTTACAACTAAACCCGCCTCTGTTAGACAATAGACTCTTTTTTTGTTACGGCATCTATAATGATATATTCCATTTAGCCTCTACCTGGGGGATGTACAAGGGGATGTTAGCCTTTCTTCAGGGCCCAGACTAGATCCCATCTCTTCCACTGATCTCTCCTTTCTTGAAGGATTTATTGCATTCAGCACACAATTTGGCATGCAGTTAGAATATCTAATCTCTTTCATATATAAGTTTTGCCCCTCCCTTCCCCCCAGCCCCCCCCCCAGTTGTAGTGCTGTCAATAATACTGTGCCCTTCTATCGACTGATTTTTTTCAGCACAACTCCTTTCCTCACTCCCTCCCCGCCCCAGCCCCCCACAATGCAAGGATCACTAAAATGCATAAACCACGTAGGTGGGTACAAATGACCTAGGGAGGGACAAGGATTTGTGAGAAAGAAGACTGCAGGCAGACGGGAATTCCTCTGGGGGAAGAGAATGGGGGGGGGGGTGGCTTGTAGAGGCAAAAATAAAGTTGGGCTGTTCAAAATTGCTCAGAAAAAGCAGTGATTTCATAATAATTTTTTATCCCTGTTCTCATTTGTAGTTAGATGATCCCTGAAGTTTGAGATTCATCGTAATTCTTTTGCAACGATTCCATTTCTTGACTGACCCTCTCCAGCCTACTGGCGCGTCGGCCCATGATACAGCTTTCGGTATCCAGGTTAGATGACCTCTAAGGCCCCCTTCAGCTCTAAATCTGTGATCTTACGTATTTTCTTTCAAACGAGTAAAAAGCACTTTAAACATGTTTGCCACGATTGTTACCCTCACCTATCAAACACCGGTCCTTTTAATTACTTCCGGTCCCTGCTTGTTTCTGCTAGTTTCAAGTCCAAGTTGGAAGAGCCAAAACAGAGAATTTCATTCTCTCTCTCAGACACAAAAATTATTATTAAAAAAGTTTCACTATCCTTTAAAATAGATGTTTTAAAAATCTTTAGGCTAAATGTTGAATAGCGCCACGGCCGCGCTGTGTCACTACCCCTTTCACTCCTTTCTCAGCGCTTTAATTTGCTGGTTCAACGCTAGCCCTGAAGACATATTTTCTATCTATAGCCATATAGATATATTATCTATCCACGTTGAGAAACGAGTAGATATAGAAAGTATTCTTTCACACATAGTTTGCTCCCCGCTGTAGCTAGCTTTTGTTTCGCTTCCCCAGGCACAAACACAAATAAATACCGGCAATATCTGCTCACTGACACTTAGGTGAAGTCCCACCTGCGCCAACCGCTGGACACGCACCTGGCTAAAAGCGTTCAAATGCACATAATAAGTACATGCATAGTACTTACACGCGCGAATGCCTTTCTAGAGACAAACGCGGGGTATCTATCGCAGATGGCGGCACCCACACCTATACGCGTTGGGGTGCTCACCCCAATACTCAAGCTTACACTTCCCTGACACGAAGACGCTACTTCTCAGACACGCAAGGAGACCCACGCCCTCACCTACATATAGACCCGGGAGGGTCCCAGCCGACAGCCCCCTAAAGTGCAGCCCTCTCTCTCCGCGTTCCCCTCTCTAGCCTCCAGGCAACCCCACACACAGCCAGCTTCCGCAGCTGGAATCCAGCTGCTGCCCGCAACCCGGGGCAGAAAATGCAACACCCCAACCCATGGCCACTGACCAATCCCCGCCCGATCCGTGGACTTCCACAGCCAGTAAGAAAGCGCAGCTGCGGGCCAATGAGAGAGCGGCGGGACTAGTCCAGCGTGACAAGGTTCCCCAGGGACAAAAGAAACAGACGAGGGAAGGGACAGAAGGAGGCTTGGCAAATTTCAGGGGAATGACCTTTTTTAACCTCGTTTCCCTGCCTGTGCTTTTCCCTTTTGCTGTCTGTGTGTATATTTGGGGGGGGGGGAGGGGAAAGGGGGAGAGCTTGATAAAGATAGATAGATAGATAGATGGTTAGAAAGACAACAGAGAGATGATAGAGATTGATAGATGATAGGTATAGATAGATGATAGGTATAGACAGGAAGGCAGATAGGTAGATGATAGATAAATGGATAAAGAAATAGATGATATAGATTGATGGGTAGGTAGATAATAGATGGATAGATAGATGATAGCTCTAGGTAGATGACAGATATAGATAAATAGGAAGGTAGGTAGGTAGGTGATAGATGGATAGATAGAGAGAGATGATAGATGGATAGA